>NC_091282.1:1036155541-1036455708 GCF_032444005.1 Ranitomeya imitator
GGTTCCAGGGGAACACGGGCAGCAGTAGACAGGTCAGTGGAGGCCTAGTGGAAGGAGGGACCGCAGACAGGCTTCGAAGCCCTAACATAATAAATTGGGCTGGCTGTAGGCAATTTAAAATTGGTTCCAGGGGAACACGGGCAGCAGTAGACAGGTCAGTGGAGGCCTAGTGGAAGGAGGGACCGCAGACAGGCTTCGAAGCCCTAACATAATAAATTGGGCTGGCTGTAGGCAATTTAAAATTGGTTCCAGGGGAACACGGGCGGCAGTAGACAGGTCAGTGGAGGCCTAGTGGAAGGAGGGACCGCAGACAGGCTTCGAAGCCCTAACATAATAAATTGGGCTGGCTGTAGGCAATTTAAAATTGGTTCCAGGGGAACACGGGCAGCAGTAGACAGGTCAGTGGAGGCCTAGTGGACGGAGGGACCGCAGACAGGCTTCGAAGCCCTAACATAATAAATTGGGCTGGCTGTAGGCAATTTAAAATTGGTTCCAGGGGAACACGGGCAGCAGTAGACAGGTCAGTGGAGGCCTAGTGGAAGGAGGGACCGCAGACAGGCTTCGAAGCCCTAACATAATAAATTGGGCTGGCTGTAGGCAATTTAAAATTGGTTCCAGGGGAACACGGGCGGCAGTAGACAGGTCAGTGGAGGCCTAGTGGAAGGAGGGACCCCAGACAGGCTTCGAAGCCCTAACATAATAAATTGGGCTGGCTGTAGGCAATTTAAAATTGGTTCCAGGGGAACACGGGCGGCAGTAGACAGGTCAGTGGAGGCCTAGTGGAAGGAGGGACCGCAGACAGGCTTCGAAGCCCTAACATAATAAATTGGGCTGGCTGTAGGCAATTTAAAATTGGTTCCAGGGGAACACGGGCGGCAGTAGACAGGTCAGTGGAGGCCTAGTGGAAGGAGGGACCGCAGACAGGCTTCGAAGCCCTAACATAATAAATTGGGCTGGCTGTAGGCAATTTAAAATTGGTTCCAGGGGAACACGGGCGGCAGTAGACAGGTCAGTGGAGGCCTAGTGGAAGGAGGGACCGCAGACAGGCTTCGAAGCCCTAACATAATAAATTGGGCTGGCTGTAGGCAATTTAAAATTGGTTCCAGGGGAACACGGGCAGCAGTAGACAGGTCAGTGGAGGCCTAGTGGAAGGAGGGACCGCAGACAGGCTTCGAAGCCCTAACATAATAAATTGGGCTGGCTGTAGGCAATTTAAAATTGGTTCCAGGGGAACACGGGCAGCAGTAGACAGGTCAGTGGAGGCCTAGTGGAAGGAGGGACCGCAGACAGGCTTCGAAGCCCTAACATAATAAATTGGGCTGGCTGTAGGCAATTTAAAATTGGTTCCAGGGGAACACGGGCGGCAGTAGACAGGTCAGTGGAGGCCTAGTGGAAGGAGGGACCGCAGACAGGCTTCGAAGCCCTAACATAATAAATTGGGCTGGCTGTAGGCAATTTAAAATTGGTTCCAGGGGAACACGGGCAGCAGTAGACAGGTCAGTGGAGGCCTAGTGGAAGGAGGGACCGCAGACAGGCTTCGAAGCCCTAACATAATAAATTGGGCTGGCTGTAGGCAATTTAAAATTGGTTCCAGGGGAACACGGGCAGCAGTAGACAGGTCAGTGGAGGCCTAGTGGAAGGAGGGACCGCAGACAGGCTTCGAAGCCCTAACATAATAAATTGGGCTGGCTGTAGGCAATTTAAAATTGGTTCCAGGGGAACACGGGCAGCAGTAGACAGGTCAGTGGAGGCCTAGTGGAAGGAGGGACCCCAGACAGGCTTCGAAGCCCTAACATAATAAATTGGGCTGGCTGTAGGCAATTTAAAATTGGTTCCAGGGGAACACGGGCGGCAGTAGACAGGTCAGTGGAGGCGTAGTGGAAGGAGGGACCGCAGACAGGCTTCGAAGCCCTAACATAATAAATTGGGCTGGCTGTAGGCAATTTAAAATTGGTTCCAGGAGAACATGGGCAGCAGTAGACAGGTCAGTGGAGGCCTAGTGGAAGGAGGGACCGCAGACAGGCTTCGAAGCCCTAACATAATAAATTGGGCTGGCTGTAGGCAATTTAAAATTGGTTCCAGGGGAACACGGGCAGCAGTAGACAGGTCAGTGGAGGCCTAGTGGAAGGAGGGACCGCAGACAGGCTTCGAAGCCCTAACATAATAAATTGGGCTGGCTGTAGGCAATTTAAAATTGGTTCCAGGGGAACACGGGCAGCAGTAGACAGGTCAGTGGAGGCCTAGTGGAAGGAGGGACCGCAGACAGGCTTCGAAGCCCTAACATAATAAATTGGGCTGGCTGTAGGCAATTTAAAATTGGTTCCAGGGGAACACGGGCGGCAGTAGACAGGTCAGTGGAGGCCTAGTGGAAGGAGGGACCGCAGACAGGCTTCGAAGCCCTAACATAATAAATTGGGCTGGCTGTAGGCAATTTAAAATTGGTTCCAGGGGAACACGGGCAGCAGTAGACAGGTCAGTGGAGGCCTAGTGGAAGGAGGGACCGCAGACAGGCTTCGAAGCCCTAACATAATAAATTGGGCTGGCTGTAGGCAATTTAAAATTGGTTCCAGGGGAACACGGGCAGCAGTAGACAGGTCAGTGGAGGCCTAGTGGAAGGAGGGACCCCAGACAGGCTTCGAAGCCCTAACATAATAAATTGGGCTGGCTGTAGGCAATTTAAAATTGGTTCCAGGGGAACACGGGCGGCAGTAGACAGGTCAGTGGAGGCCTAGTGGAAGGAGGGACCGCAGACAGGCTTCGAAGCCCTAACATAATAAATTGGGCTGGCTGTAGGCAATTTAAAATTGGTTCCAGGGGAACACGGGCAGCAGTAGACAGGTCAGTGGAGGCCTAGTGGAAGGAGGGACCGCAGACAGGCTTCGAAGCCCTAACATAATAAATTGGGCTGGCTGTAGGCAATTTAAAATTGGTTCCAGTTGAACACGGGCGGCAGTAGACAGGTCAGTGGAGGCCTAGTGGAAGGAGGGACCGCAGACAGGCTTCGAAGCCCTAACATAATAAATTGGGCTGGCTGTAGGCAATTTAAAATTGGTTCCAGGGGAACACGGGCAGCAGTAGACAGGTCAGTGGAGGCCTAGTGGAAGGAGGGACCGCAGACAGGCTTCGAAGCCCTAACATAATAAATTGGGCTGGCTGTAGGCAATTTAAAATTGGTTCCAGGGGAACACGGGCAGCAGTAGACAGGTCAGTGGAGGCCTAGTGGAAGGAGGGACCGCAGACAGGCTTCGAAGCCCTAACATAATAAATTGGGCTGGCTGTAGGCAATTTAAAATTGGTTCCAGGGGAACACGGGCGGCAGTAGACAGGTCAGTGGAGGCCTAGTGGAAGGAGGGACCGCAGACAGGCTTCGAAGCCCTAACATAATAAATTGGGCTGGCTGTAGGCAATTTAAAATTGGTTCCAGGGGAACACGGGCAGCAGTAGACAGGTCAGTGGAGGCCTAGTGGAAGGAGGGACCGCAGACAGGCTTCGAAGCCCTAACATAATAAATTGGGCTGGCTGTAGGCAATTTAAAATTGGTTCCAGGGGAACACGGGCAGCAGTAGACAGGTCAGTGGAGGCCTAGTGGAAGGAGGGACCGCAGACAGGCTTCGAAGCCCTAACATAATAAATTGGGCTGGCTGTAGGCAATTTAAAATTGGTTCCAGGGGAACACGGGCAGCAGTAGACAGGTCAGTGGAGGCCTAGTGGAAGGAGGGACCCCAGACAGGCTTCGAAGCCCTAACATAATAAATTGGGCTGGCTGTAGGCAATTTAAAATTGGTTCCAGGGGAACACGGGCGGCAGTAGACAGGTCAGTGGAGGCGTAGTGGAAGGAGGGACCGCAGACAGGCTTCGAAGCCCTAACATAATAAATTGGGCTGGCTGTAGGCAATTTAAAATTGGTTCCAGGAGAACATGGGCAGCAGTAGACAGGTCAGTGGAGGCCTAGTGGAAGGAGGGACCGCAGACAGGCTTCGAAGCCCTAACATAATAAATTGGGCTGGCTGTAGGCAATTTAAAATTGGTTCCAGGGGAACACGGGCAGCAGTAGACAGGTCAGTGGAGGCCTAGTGGAAGGAGGGACCGCAGACAGGCTTCGAAGCCCTAACATAATAAATTGGGGTGGCTGTAGGCAATTTAAAATTGGTTCCAGGGGAACACGGGCGGCAGTAGACAGGTCAGTGGAGGCCTAGTGGAAGGAGGGACCGCAGACAGGCTTCGAAGCCCTAACATAATAAATTGGGCTGGCTGTAGGCAATTTAAAATTGGTTCCAGGGGAACACGGGCAGCAGTAGACAGGTCAGTGGAGGCCTAGTGGAAGGAGGGACCGCAGACAGGCTTCGAAGCCCTAACATAATAAATTGGGCTGGCTGTAGGCAATTTAAAATTGGTTCCAGGTAGTGTTGAGCATTCCGATACCGCAAGTATCGGGTATCGGCCGATATTTGCGGTATCGGAATTCCGATACTGAATTCCGATACTTCCCGCGTATCGGATACCGGAATCGGAAGTTCCCAGAATTCAAATTGAACGCAGCAGCCAATGAGGAATGAATGAAAGTGTGGGCACATCCTGTTTAGCATGGTGGGCATGTAAGTACTGGCAAGGCTTGGATTGGCTGCTGAAATGATGTCACTCTGCACTATAAAAAAGCGCTGCCGCCATTTTGCGCTCACTCTGCTGTGATTTCAGTTAGGGACAGGACGCTGTGTTCTAACTGAGGGCCAGTTGAGCTAGCTAATTGCTTTATTTTCCTTTCCAAAGGCTAATTTAGCAAAACGCTGTGTGTTCTTCACTGTTCACCTTGCTCTTGCCTTGCAGCGCTGTTTTAACAGCGTTCTGCAAGGTCTCTGTGTGTGTGTGTGTGTGCAGCTCACTCTGTAGTCTGTGTGCAGCCATATACCCGGTTGTATTCAGCTCAGGGGGGGTTCACACTGCCTCACACAGTTGTTCTTTTTTGCTCTTAGTGCAGCCTGCTGCACATTTTTTCTCAAATTTCCTATTAGTGTTTTTCCACCAGTCTCCAGCTCTATTGTGGAAAAACACTACATAGGATAACCTAGAGGGGGGTTTTTGGGCCTTGCAGCGCCGTTTACGGCTGTCTGCACGGTCTCCGTGTGAGCCCAGCTCGCCCTGTAGTCTGTGTGCAGCCATAGCCGGTTGGATTCAGCTCAGGGTTCGTTACTGGCTCATACCTTGAGAAAAATTTTCCTTTTTTTCAAATAGTGCAGCCTGTTTAAAATTTGAAAAAAAAAATTCCTATTAGTGTCTTTCCACTCGTATCCAGCTAAATAGTGGAAAAACACTATATAGGATAACCTAGAGGAGGGTTTTTTGGCCTTGCAGCGCCGTTTACGGCTGTCTGCACGGTCTCCGTGTGAGCCCAGCTCGCCCTGTAGTCTGTGTGCAGCCATAGCCGGTTGGATTCAGCTCAGGGTTCGTTACTGGCTCATACCTTGAGAAAAATTTTCCTTTTTTTCAAATAGTGCAGCCTGTTTAAAATTTGAAAAAAAAAATTCCTATTAGTGTCTTTCCACTCGTATCCAGCTAAATAGTGGAAAAACACTATATAGGATAACCTAGAGGAGGGTTTTTTGGCCTTGCAGCGCCGTTTACGGCTGTCTGCACGGTCTCCGTGTGAGCGCAGCTCGCCCTGTAGTCTGTGTGCAGCCATAGCCGGTTGGATTCAGCTCAGGGTGCGTTACTGCCTCATACCTTGAAAAACAATTTCCTTTTTTTCAAATAGTGCAGCCAGTTTAAAATTTGAAAAAAAAAATTCCTATTAGTGTCTTTCCACTTGTATCCAGCTAAATAGTGGAAAAACACTATATAGGATAACCTAGAGGAGGGTTTCTTGGCCTTGCAGCGCCGTTTACGGCTGTCTGCACGGTCTCCGTGTGATTTAAACTAGCTCTGTAGCCCGATCTGCACCAAAAAAAAGGTTAAGTTCACCAAACACAACTTACACTTGTGTAGGCCACATTTGAAAAATAATAAAGTTTAGTCCACAATTTACAACATTAGTGTTTCTTACACCTGTTAGGAGGAGCATTACAGGAATAAGCACACTAAGGCCTTAGTACTTTTCTGCTTATCTTTATCTGTCAACCAAGATGAAGAGGGCAGGGAGTAAGGCACGTGGGCGTGGGCGCGGAGCAGGGAGAGGAGCAGGGAGAGGACGTGGTGATTCTGTGCCTGCTGCGGGCGCCGGTGACTCGTCGTCACTCAGTTTCAGCAGGGAACAGTCCTTCATGCGCAGCTTTGTCGGAGAGCGCCGTGCACCGCTGCTGCGTGAAGACCAAATTGAAGCCGTTGTCGGGTGGATGGCAGCTAACGCCTCGGCATCGACTTCAGTTAGTGCCACATCCTCTCAGGCACAGAGCACTGGAGAGCAGCCATCTGTCTCTTCACCACCTGCCAAATTGGCCAGGCAGTCAGAGAGCCCAGGACAGGAGCCGTCTCTACTTCTGTTCTCTGAATCTCTTGGCTTGGAAACAGGGGGCCAGCCAAGCAGCATTGGAGAAATGGAAGAAGAGGCAGTGTGCAGTGATGCCCAACACCTTTTTCTCTCTGACTCTGAAGAGGCAGGTGGGCCAGTGCCTCCGGTGACCACAGCGCAGTACGCATCTGATGATGAAACTCAGGTGCCGCTTTCTCGTGCGTACTGTGCTGCTGAGACTACCCAGGAGGAGCAGTTGGTGGCAGAGGGTAGTGGAGATGATGAGGTCCTTGACCCATCGTGGCGTGAGGAACAGGAAGGTGGTGGGAGCAGCTCAGAGGAAGAGCTTCCTCTTACGGGCCAAAGAGGGAGAGGGAGGGGGAAGACTGCGGAGCCTGTAGCCTCCACTTTGGCACCCGTTAGGAGCCTGTCTCTTTCCAAAGCCAAAAAGGGCGCTCCCAAGACTTGCAGTGCCTGGTCCTTTTTTGACACAGTTGCAGATGACATTTGTTTTGTCAAATGCAAGCTGTGTCATCATAAAGTAAAAAGAGGGAAAAATGTCAGCAACCTCAATACCACAAATATGTGGAAACATGTGCGGACCAGGCACGCGGTGGAGTTACAGAAACACACTGAAGATGTAGGCCAACCAACAGCGGCAGCTACCACCTCTTCAGCTCGTGTTGCCTCTTCCTCCAGCTCACGCACAGCTGGTTTGGCTTCCTCCCAGAGACCTTGTGTAATTCCACCCACAGCACCACCTTCCCAGTCATCCTCACACTCCCAGTCTACTCTACAGCCATCGGTAGTACAGGCATGGGAGAAAAGGCGGGCATTCTCGGCCAACCACCCCCGAGCACAGGCTCTGAATGCAGGCATTGCCAAACTGTTGTCCCTGGAAATGCTCTCGTTCAGGCTGGTGGAGACTGACAGCTTCCGTGACTTGATGGCATTGGCAGTCCCACAGTACAAGGTGCCCAGCCGCTTTTACTTCAGCAGGCAGGCTGTCCCTGCCCTGCACAGGCATGTTGAGGCAAACATAAAACATGCGCTACTGAACGCCGTCAGTAGCAAGGTCCACCTCACCACCGATGCGTGGACCAGTCAGCATGGACAGGGGCGATATGTTTCCCTCACTGCCCATTGGGTTAATGTTGTTGAGCCAGGTACAGATCGTGCGAGTGGCGCAGGACGTGTCCTGCCCACTCCAAGGATTGCAGGAATCCAGTCTGTACGCATCGACTCCTCCTCTTACACCAGTTCCTCTGATTCCTCTCTGCAGGATCCGTCACAGTCCACCCCCACATGGACCCGTGAACGTTTACCTATGACCGACATGAGCACAGCCGTGGCCAAACGTCAGCAGGCCGTCTTGAAACTAGTTTCATTGGGGCATCGAAGCCACACAGCGCAGGAGCTCTGGAATGCCATAAAGCAGGAGAGCGATGTGTGGTTACTGCCAGCGAATCTCCAGCCAGGCATGGTAGTGTGTGACAATGGCCGAAATCTGGTGGCAGCTTTGGCCCTTGGCAACCTCACTCACATCCCATGTCTGGCACATGTGCTCAATTTGGTTGTGCAGAGTTTTCTGAGGGACTATCCGGATCTTGATGCCCTGTTGCACAAGGTCCGCCTAGAGTGTGCTCACTTGCGGCGTTCCAGCTTGGCCAGATCCCGCATTGCTGCTCTGCAGCGCCGATTCCGCCTTCCGGAACACCGCATCATATGTGACCTACCTACCCGGTGGAATTCCACGTTACATATGTTGGAGCGGTTGTGTGAGCAGCAGCAAGCAGTTATGGAGTACCAGCTGCATCAGGCGCAAAGAAGTCGCAGTCAGCGCCGATCAGACTTCACAACCACAGAGTGGGCCACTATGAAGGACGTCTGCCAGGTTTTGCGTCCTTTTGATTATTCCACGCGGATGGCAAGTGCAGATGATGCACTAGTCAGCATGACTGTCCCCCTTATCTGCCTGCTTCAGCAAACTTTGCAAGGGTTAAGGGATGATGTGGTGGAAGAGGTGGAGGATGAGGAGTCACCTTTTCCATCAGCTTCTGGAGAGTCAGCGCCACGTGGTTCCTCACAAAGGGGTACGCAGGGGCCAATTTGTGAGGAGGATGAGGAGGAGTCAATGGAGGAGGAAGAGCTCCGTCCAGAGGAGGGAGCGACACAATTGTCCAGTGGTCAGTGTGTACAGCGAGGGTGGGGTGATGACGAGCGGGCAGAGATCATGTCTCAAGCAGGGGACAGCGTTTCTGGGCCGGTTGGCACTCTGCAGCACATGGTGGATTTCATGCTGCAGTGCCTGAGAAACGACCGCCGCATCGACCACATTCTCAACATGCCTGATTATTGGGTGTTCACCCTCCTCGATCCTCGCTACCGGGACAACGTCCAAAACCTCATCCCTGCGTTGACCCGGGAGCGTAAATTGCGGGAGTACCACGACACACTGGTGAATTCCATCATCTTCTCCTGTCCAACTGAGAGGAGTGCTGCTAGTGCTTTACAAAGCAGCTCAGTGCGTCGAGGCAGTGGGGGAGGCTCTGCCCAAAGAGGGAGCAGAAGCAGTGCCTCTGCCCAAGGCAAGCCCAGTATGGCACAACTCTGGCACACTTTTGTGTGCCCGCCCCAAATGTCTACACCATCACCGGCGGCTCCAGTCAGCAGGAGGCAACGGTTCCGTCAGATGGTGACAGACTACATGGCTTGCCCTCTTACTGTACTCCCAGACGGCTCTTCCCCGTTCAAGTTTTGGGTCTCTAAGCTGGATACATGGCCAGAGCTAAGCCAGTATGCATTGGAGGTGCTGGCTTGCCCTGCGGCTAGTGTCTTATCGGAACGTGTCTTTAGTGCCGCAGGTGGTGTACTAACAGACCGTCGCATGCGACTATCCTCCGATAACGTTGACCGGCTTACTTTCCTGAAAATGAACCAGGCCTGGATCTCGCAGGAATTTGCCACTCCTCTGCCTGATTAAGTAATTGGGTGTCATCCAGGTCTCCTGCTGTGTTCATCTTTCTACCACCTGAACTGCTATTCCTGGGCTCCAACACCGCCAGTTGCGGCTCAGAAGTGCAGGCTGCACAGTAAAAACATACGACCCAGTGTTATTGGGTTTCAGTAACGTCAGCTGATCCCCAGCTGTGTAGCCGGCAATGTGTCCTGCGACCGCCACGCTGGCACAACAACCTAAATGTAAGGGAACCTGTCCCCCCCCCCCCCCCGTCGTTTGTTACTGAAAGAGCCATCTTGTGCAGCAGTAATGCTGCACAAGGAAAAGGTAGCTCTTTTTTTTTAGCTCTTTGCACACGCAGAACTTAACACTTATAAAATGTGTTCACTGATACCGTTATACCGTCCCGGAGCTGGGACTTTCCTTCGTAATGTGACGCAGCACAGCCGTCATTCCTACCCCCTTGGTGCCATGCGCTGCCTCCTCAGCGTTGTTTTAAGCTGTCACGGAGCCTGCGCTGTTCTGTTATCCCTTGGGCATGCCCTATTTGCGCTGCCTGTCTTCTGACATAATTTGGTGTCAGGCTGGCTGCGCCTGTGCGGCCGCGGTGCCCGAGATCCCGCCTCGCAGTGTCTTCTGATTGAGTCACACTGCGGGCCTGGGATCCATGGGCATGCGCAGTGCATATCTTCCCCTCGGGCTCTCGCTCATTTCCCTCCGCCTTCTTTAGACTGTGCGCCGTCAGCTGATCCCTAGCATGCCACGGCCGTGACACCGCACAGTCTGAAGAAGAGGGAAGGAGGGGAGTGAGAGTCGAGGTTATGCACTGTGCATGCCCATGGTTCCAAGGCCCGCAGTGGGATTACGTTAGATGAGACTGCGAGGTGGGATCTGGAGCAGCGTGGACGCACAGGCACTGACAGCCTGACACCAAATTATGTCAGAAGACAGGCAGCGCTAATTGGGCATGGCCAAGGGCTAACAGAACAGCGCAGGCTCCGTGGCAGCTTAAAACAACGCTGAGGAGGCAGCGCACGGCATCAAGGGGATAGGAATGACAGCTGTGCTGTGTCCCATTACGAAGGAAATTCGCACCTCCGGAACGGTTTAACGGTATAAAGGGACACATTTTTAGTGTTTACTTCGGTGTTTGCAAGGAGCATAATTAAAAGAGCAACCTTTTCCTTTTGCATCCTTAGTGCTGCACAACATGGCTCTTTCAGCTACAAACGTCTTGGGGGGGGGGGTTAAAGGTTTCCTTTCAACTTGCTCCAATCAGGCTTCGGCCTACACTCTGTTCCTCTGCTCCTCCTGCTGTCCCTGGGCTCTAACACCGCCAGTTGGTGCCTGGAAGTGCTGTGTGCACAGTCAACAGTCGCTCCTCTGTTATTGGGGTTCAGTAACGTCAGCTGATCCCCAGCTGTGTGTGCGGCAATACCTCCAATCTGCTCCTCCTGCTGTCCCTGGGCTCTAACACCGCCAGTTGGTGCCTGGAAGTGCTGTGTGCACAGTCAACAGTCGCTCCTCTGTTATTGGGGTTCAGTAACGTCAGCTGATCCCCAGCTGTGTGTGCGGCAATACCTCCAATCTGCTCCTCCTGCTGTCCCTGGGCTCTAACACCGCCAGTTGGTGCCTGGAAGTGCTGTGTGCACAGTCAACAGTCGCTCCTCTGTTATTGGGGTTCAGTAACGTCAGCTGATCCCCAGCTGTGTATCCGGCAACGTGTCATGCGACCGCCACGCTGGCACAACTAAAATGTAAGGGGACCTGTCCCCCCCCCCCCCTAGGCGTTTGTTACTGAAAGAGCCACCATGTGCAGCACTAATACTGCACAAGGGAAAGGTCGCTCTTGAAATTATGCTCCTTGCAAACGCTGAACTACACACTCATGTAATGTGTCCCCTCACACCGTCCAACCGTCCCGGAGGTGGGACTTTCCTTTGTAATGTGACACAGCACAGCCGTCATTGCTACCCCCTTGGCACCGTGCGCTGCCTCCTTAGCGTTGTTTGATTCCGTCATGGACCCTGCGCTGTTATGTTATCCCTTGGCCATGCACAGTTTGCGCTGCCCGTCCTCTGACATCATTTGTTGTCGTCCTGGCTGCGCCTGTGCGTCCACGCTGCCCGAAATCACACCTCGCAGTGTCGTCTAATGTGATCCCACAGTGGGCCTGGTATCCATGGCCATGCGCAGTGCATATACTAGCCTCTCACTCCCCTTCTTCACGCTTCTTCAGACTAGGCGGCGTCAGCTGATCCCTAATAGCATGCCACGGCCGTGACGCCGCACAGTCTGAAGAAGCAGGAAGGAGGTGAGTGAGAGGCGATGATATGCACTGCGCATGCCCATGGATCCCTGGCCCGCAGTGGGACTACATTAGATGACACTGCAAGGTTGGATCTCGGGCAGCTTGGACGCACAGGCACTGCCAGCCTGACACCTACATGATGTCAGAAGACGGGCACCGCTAACTGTGCATGGCCAAGGGATAACATTACAGTGCGGGCTCCGTGACAGAACCAAACAACGTTGAGGAGGTGGTGCCCGGCACCAAGGGGGTTGGAATGACGGCTGTGCTGTGTCACATTACAAAGGAAAGTCCCACTTCCGGGATGGTTTGACGGTGTGAGGGGACACATTATATGAGTGTGTACTTCAGCGTTTGCAAGGAGCATAATTTTCGGAGCCACCATTTTCCATGTGCAGTATTACTGCTGTACAAGATGGCTCTTTCAGCAACAAATGCCTGGGGGGGGGGGTTAAAGGTTCCCTTTCAACTTGCTCCACTGCAGGCTTCGGCCTACACTCTGCTCCTCTTTGATTCCCTGGGTTTCAACACTGTCAGTTGCCACCTGGAAGTGTTGTCTACACAGAAAAAAACACTAGGTGATGTGTCAGTGGGGTTCAGCACCGCCAGCTGTTCCCCTGCTGTGTAGTCGGCAACGTGTCCAGCACAAGCCACGCTGGCACAACAGAACAAAAGCTGCCACCAGTGCAGGCTTCGGCCTACACTCTGCTCCTCTCCTCCTCCTGCTGACCCTGGGCTCAAACACCGCTAGTTTTTGCCCGGAAGTGCTAGCTGCACAGAGAAAAACACCAGCCAATGTGTTAGTGGGGTTCAGCAACGCCAGCTGTTCCCCTGCTGTGTAGCCGGCAACGTGACCTGCAAACGCCATGCAGGCACAGGAACTGAAATTAAAAGGGAACCTGGCCCCACCCCCCCAGGTGTTTCTATGTATAACAGCCACCTAGTACAGCAGTACTGCTGCATTTGTACAAGGTGGCTGACTTTTTCTCCTTGCCCACGTGGAACTCAACACGTACAAAATGTGTCTCATTGAGACCATTCCACTGTCCCTGAGGTGTGACTTTCCTTTGTAATGATACGCAGCACCCCCCTTGGTAGCGTTTCCCGTCTTTTGTCATCATGGTTAGCTGGCTGCGCCTGTGCATCCGCCCTGCTAGAAACAACGCCCCTCGTTGTCATATTTATTTTGTCAGCGAGGGTGTGGTTTATGGGCACGAGCAGTGCATATGTTCGCCTGTCTTAACTCATCTCCTTCCGCCTTCTTCAGACTGTGCGGCCTCCTGGCCGTGGTAGGCGATAAGGGATCAGCTGAGGCCGCCCAGTCTGGAGTCGGTGTAAGGACATGTGTAAGCGGCAAACCTATTTACTGCACAAGGCCACGAATCCCAGCCACGTAGTGTGATTGTTTGAAAACACACTGTGGGTCTGGGATTCATGTCCATCGCTAACCGCAACGGCCGACATGAAATGAGGTCAGAAGACAGGAAGCGCTCACAGCGCATGGCCAAGGGATCACAATAGCGCAGACTCCTGTACAGCAAATAACAACGCTCAGGAATCTGCGCCCAGTACCTAGGTGCAAATTTTGACACCTGTGCTGCGTCTCGTTAAAAAGACAAGTCACGCCTCCACAACTGTTTGACAGTATAATGGGCTAAATAGTGTACGTGTTTTAGTCAGCGTGTGCAAGGAGCAAAACAAATAGAGCAACCTTTTACTTGTGCAGCATTAATGCTGCACAAGGTGTGGCTCTTGTACCTTGCAACACCTGAGGGGGGGGTTAAAGGTAACCTTTGAAATTGGTTCAACTAGGCTTCGGCCTACACTCTGCTCCTCTCCTCCTCCTGCTGACCCTGGGCTCAAACAACGCCAGTTTCTGCCCGGACATGCTAGCTGCACAGAGAAAAACACCAGCCAATGTGTTAGTGGGGTTCAGCACCGCCTGCTGTTCCCCCGCTGTGTAGCCGGCATCGTGTCCAGCACAAGCCACGCTGGCACAACCGACCAAAAGCTGCCACCAGTGCAGGCTTCGGCCTACACTTTGCTCCTCTCCTCCTCCTGCTGACCCTGGGCTCAAACAACGCCAGTTTCTGCCCGGACATGCAATCTGCACAGAGAAAAACACCAGTCAATGTGTCAGTGGGGTTCAGCAACGCCAGCTGTTCCCCTGCTGTGTAGCTTGCAACGTGACCTGCAAACGCCACGCAGGCACATGAACTGAAATTGAAGGGAGCCTGCCCCCCACCCACAGGTGTTTCTATGTATATCAGCCACCTTGTACAGCAGTACTGCTGCATTTGTACGAGGTGGCTGACTTTTTCTCCTTGCCCACGTGGAACTCAACACGTACAAAATGTGTCTCATTAGAGACCATTACAATGTCCCTGAGGTGTGACTTTCCTTTGTAATGACACGCAGCACCACCCTTGTTAGCGCTGCCCGTCTTTTGACATCATTGGTTAGCTGGCTGCGCCTGTGCATCTCCCCTGCTCGAAACAACGGCCCTCGGTGTCTTATTTTTTTGGACAGCGAGGGTGTGATTGATGGGCATGTGCAGTGCATATGTTTGCCTGTGTTCACTCATCTCCTTCCGCCTTCTTCAGACTGGGTGTCCTCATGGCCGCGGCAGGCGATAAGGGATCAGATGAGGCCGCCCAGTCTGAAGCAGGTGTAAGGACATGTGTGAGCGGCAAACATATTTAGTGCACCAGGGCACGAATCCCAGCACCGCAGTGTGATTTTTTAAAAACACACTGTGGGTCTGGGATTCATGTCCATCGCTAACCGCAACGGCCGACATGAAATGAGGTCAGAAGACAGGAAGCGCTCACAGCGCATGGCCAAGGGATCACAATAGCGCAGACTCCTGTACAGCAAATAACAACGCTCAGGAATCTGCGCCCAGTACCTAGGTGCAAATTTTGACACCTGTGCTGCGTCTCGTTAAAAAGACAAGTCACGCCTCCACAACTGTTTGACAGTATAATGGGCTAAATAGTGTACGTGTTTTAGTCAGCGTGTGCAAGGAGCAAAACAAATAGAGCAACCTTTTACTTGTGCAGCATTAATGCTGCACAAGGTGTGGCTCTTGTACCTTGCAACACCTGAGGGGGGGGTTAAAGGTAACCTTTGAAATTGGTTCAACTAGGCTTCGGCCTACACTCTGCTCCTCTACTCCTCCTGCTGACCCTGGGCTCAAACACCGCTAGTTTTTGCCCGGAAATGCTAGCTGCACAGAGAAAAACACCAGCCAATGTGTTAGTGGGGTTCAGCACCGCCAGCTGTTCCCCTGCTGTGTAGTCGGCAACGTGTCCAGCACAAGCCACGCTGGCACAACCGACCAAAAGCTGCCACCAGTGCAGGCTTCGGCCTACACTTTGCTCCTCTCCTCCTCCTGCTGACCCTGGGCTCAAACAACGCCAGTTTCTGCCCGGACATGCTAGCTGCACAGAGAAAAACACCAGCCAATGTGTTAGTGGGGTTCAGCACCGCCTGCTGTTCCCCCGCTGTGTAGCCGGCATCGTGTCCAGCACAAGCCACGCTGGCACAACCGACCAAAAGCTGCCACCAGTGCAGGCTTCGGCCTACACTTTGCTCCTCTCCTCCTCCTGCTGACCCTGGGCTCAAACAACGCCAGTTTCTGCCCGGACATGCTAGCTGCACAGAGAAAAACACCAGCCAATGTGTTAGTGGGGTTCAGCAACGCCAGCTGTTCCCCTGCTGTGTAGCTTGCAACGTGACCTGCAAACGCCACGCAGGCACATGAACTGAAATTGAAGGGAGCCTGCCCCCCACCCACAGGTGTTTCTATGTATATCAGCCACCTTGTACAGCAGTACTGCTGCATTTGTACGAGGTGGCTGACTTTTTCTCCTTGCCCACGTGGAACTCAACACGTACAAAATGTGTCTCATTAGAGACCATTACAATGTCCCTGAGGTGTGACTTTCCTTTGTAATGACACGCAGCACCCCCATTGTTAGCGCTGCCCGTCTCCTGACATCATTGGTTGGCTGGCTGTGCCTGTGCGTCCCCCCTGCCCGACACAACGCCCCCCGTTGTCTCATATATTTTGACTGCGAGGGTGTGATTGATGGGCACGAGCAGTGCATATGTTCCCCTGTTTTCACTCCCCTCCTTCCGCCTTCTTCTGACTGTGCGGCCTCATGGCCGCGGCATGCGATAAGGGATCAGCTGAGGCCGCCCAGTCTGAAGCAGGTGTAAGGACATGTGTGAGCGGCGAACATATTTACTGCACAAGGCCACGAATCCCAGCACCGCAGTGTGACTTTAGGAAAAGCCACTGTGGGTCTGGGATTTATGGCCATCGTTAACCGCACCGGCCAACATGAAATGAGGTCATGAGACGGCCTGCACTAACAGGGTATTGCCAAGGGATAACACAAGAGCGCAGACTCCTGTACAGCAAATAACAACGCTCAGGAATCTGCGCCCAGTACCTAGGTGCAAATTTTGACACCTGTGCTGCGTCTCGTTAAAAAGACAAGTCACGCCTCCACAACTGTTTGACAGTATAATGGGCTAAATAGTGTACGTGTTTAATTCAGCGTGTGCAAGGAGCAAAATTAAATAGAGCAACCTTTGACTTGTGCATCATTAATGCTGTTCAAGGTGTGGCTCTTGTACCTTGCAACACCTGAGGGGGGGGTTAAAGGTAACCTTTGAAATTGGTTCAACTAGGCTTCGGCCTACACTCTGCTCCTCTACTCCTCCTGCTGACCCTGGGCTCAAACACCGCTAGTTTTTGCCCGGAAATGCTAGCTGCACAGAGAAAAACACCAGCCAATGTGTTAGTGGGGTTCAGCACCGCCAGCTGTTCCCCTGCTGTGTAGTCGGCAACGTGTCCAGCACAAGCCACGCTGGCACAACAGAACAAAAGCTGCCACCAGTGCAGGCTTCGGCCTACACTTTGCTCCTCTCCTCCTCCTCCTGCTGACCCTGGGCTCTAACACCGCTAGTTTTTGCCCGGACATGCAATCTGCACAGAGAAAAACACCAGTCAATGTGTCAGTGGGGTTCAGCAACGCCAGCTGTTCCCCTGCTGTGTAGCTTGCAACGTGACCTGCAAACGCCACGCAGGCACATGAACTGAAATTGAAGGGAGCCTGCCCCCCACCCCCCCAGGTGTTTCTATGTATAACAGCCACCTTGTACAGCAGTACTGCTGCATTTGTACGAGGTGGCTGACTTTTTCTCCTTGCCCACGTGGAACTCAACACGTACAAAATGTGTCTCATTAGAGACCATTACAATGTCCCTGAGGTGTGACTTTCCTTTGTAATGACACGCAGCACCACCCTTGTTAGCGCTGCCCGTCTTTTGACATCATTGGTTGGCTGGCTGTGCCTGTGCGTCCCCCCTGCCCGACACAACGCCCCCCGTTGTCTCATATATTTTGACTGCGAGGGTGTGATTGATGGGCACGAGCAGTGCATATGTTCCCCTGTTTTCACTCCCCTCCTTCCGCCTTCTTCTGACTGTGCGGCCTCATGGCCGCGGCATGCGATAAGGGATCAGCTGAGGCCGCCCAGTCTGAAGCAGGTGTAAGGACATGTGTGAGCGGCGAACATATTTACTGCACAAGGCCACGAATCCCAGCACCGCAGTGTGACTTTAGGAAAAGCCACTGTGGGTCTGGGATTTATGGCCATCGTTAACCGCACCGGCCAACATGAAATGAGGTCATGAGACGGCCTGCACTAACAGGGTATTGCCAAGGGATAACACAAGAGCGCAGACTCCTGTACAGCAAATAACAACGCTCAGGAATCTGCGCCCAGTACCTAGGTGCAAATTTTGACACCTGTGCTGCGTCTCGTTAAAAAGACAAGTCACGCCTCCACAACTGTTTGACAGTATAATGGGCTAAATAGTGTACGTGTTTAATTCAGCGTGTGCAAGGAGCAAAATTAAATAGAGCAACCTTTGACTTGTGCATCATTAATGCTGTTCAAGGTGTGGCTCTTGTACCTTGCAACACCTGAGGGGGGGGTTAAAGGTAACCTTTGAAATTGGTTCAACTAGGCTTCGGCCTACACTCTGCTCCTCTACTCCTCCTGCTGACCCTGGGCTCAAACACCGCTAGTTTTTGCCCGGAAATGCTAGCTGCACAGAGAAAAACACCAGCCAATGTGTTAGTGGGGTTCAGCACCGCCAGCTGTTCCCCTGCTGTGTAGTCGGCAACGTGTCCAGCACAAGCCACGCTGGCACAACAGAACAAAAGCTGCCACCAGTGCAGGCTTCGGCCTACACTTTGCTCCTCTCCTCCTCCTCCTGCTGACCCTGGGCTCTAACACCGCTAGTTTTTGCCCGGACATGCAATCTGCACAGAGAAAAACACCAGTCAATGTGTCAGTGGGGTTCAGCAACGCCAGCTGTTCCCCTGCTGTGTAGCTTGCAACGTGACCTGCAAACGCCACGCAGGCACATGAACTGAAATTGAAGGGAGCCTGCCCCCCACCCCCCCAGGTGTTTCTATGTATATCAGCCACCTTGTACAGCAGTACTGCTGCATTTGTACGAGGTGGCTGACTTTTTCTCCTTGCCCACGTGGAACTCAACACGTACAAAATGTGTCTCATTAGAGACCATTACAATGTCCCTGAGGTGTGACTTTCCTTTGTAATGACACGCAGCACCCCCATTGTTAGCGCTGCCCGTCTCCTGACATCATTGGTTGGCTGGCTGTGCCTGTGCGTCCCCCCTGCCCGACACAACGCCCCCCGTTGTCTCATATATTTTGACTGCGAGGGTGTGATTGATGGGCACGAGCAGTGCATATGTTCCCCTGTTTTCACTCCCCTCCTTCCGCCTTCTTCTGACTGTGCGGCCTCATGGCCGCGGCATGCGATAAGGGATCAGCTGAGGCCGCCCAGTCTGAAGCAGGTGTAAGGACATGTGTGAGCGGCGAACATATTTACTGCACAAGGCCACGAATCCCAGCACCGCAGTGTGACTTTAGGAAAAGCCACTGTGGGTCTGGGATTTATGGCCATCGTTAACCGCACCGGCCAACATGAAATGAGGTCATGAGACGGCCTGCACTAACAGGGTATTGCCAAGGGATAACACAAGAGCGCAGACTCCTGTACAGCAAATAACAACGCTCAGGAATCTGCGCCCAGTACCTAGGTGCAAATTTTGACACCTGTGCTGCGTCTCGTTAAAAAGACAAGTCACGCCTCCACAACTGTTTGACAGTATAATGGGCTAAATAGTGTACGTGTTTAATTCAGCGTGTGCAAGGAGCAAAATTAAATAGAGCAACCTTTGACTTGTGCATCATTAATGCTGTTCAAGGTGTGGCTCTTGTACCTTGCAACACCTGAGGGGGGGGGTTAAAGGTAACCTTGGAAATTGGTTCAACTAGGCTTCGGCCTACACTCTGCTCCTCTACTCCTCCTGCTGACCCTGGGCTCAAACACCGCTAGTTTTTGCCCGGAAATGCTAGCTGCACAGAGAAAAACACCAGCCAATGTGTTAGTGGGGTTCAGCACCGCCAGCTGTTCCCCCGCTGTGTAGCCGGCATCGTGTCCAGCACAAGCCACGCTGGCACAACCGACCAAAAGCTGCCACCAGTGCAGGCTTCGGCCTACACTTTGCTCCTCTCCTCCTCCTCCTGCTGACCCTGGGCTCTAACACCGCTAGTTTTTGCCCGGACATGCAATCTGCACAGAGAAAAACACCAGTCAATGTGTCAGTGGGGTTCAGCAACGCCAGCTGTTCCCCTGCTGTGTAGCTTGCAACGTGACCTGCAAACGCCACGCAGGCACATGAACTGAAATTGAAGGGAGCCTGCCCCCCACCCCCCCAGGTGTTTCTATGTATAACAGCCACCTTGTACAGCAGTACTGCTGCATTTGTACGAGGTGGCTGACTTTTTCTCCTTGCCCACGTGGAACTCAACACGTACAAAATGTGTCTCATTAGAGACCATTACAATGTCCCTGAGGTGTGACTTTCCTTTGTAATGACACGCAGCACCACCCTTGTTAGCGCTGCCCGTCTTTTGACATCATTGGTTAGCTGGCTGCGCCTGTGCATCTCCCCTGCTCGAAACAACGCCCCTCGGTGTCTTATTTTTTTGGACAGCGAGGGTGTGATTGATGGGCATGTGCAGTGCATATGTTTGCCTGTGTTCACTCATCTCCTTCCGCCTTCTTCAGACTGGGTGTCCTCATGGCCTCGGCAGGCGATAAGGGATCAGATGAGGCCGTCCAGTCTGAAGCAGGTGTAAGGACATGTGTGAGCGGCAAACATATTTACTGCACCAGGGCACGAATCCCAGCACCGCAGTGTGATTTTTTAAAAACACACTGTGGGTCTGGGATTCATGTCCATCGCTAACCGCAACGGCCAACATGAAATGAGGTCATAAGACAGGAAGCGCTCACAGCGCATGGCCAAAGGATCACAAGAGCGCAGACTCCTGTACAGCAACTAACAACGCTCAGGAAGCTGCGCCCATGCAAAAAGGTGTTTTCGACACCTGTGCTGCTTTTCTTTAAAAAGACAAGTCACGCCTCCACTACTGTTAAACAGTATAATGGGCTAAATAGTCTACGTGTTGCATTCAGCTTGTGCAAGTAGACAAATTAATAGAGCAACCTTTTACTTGTGCAGCATTAATGCTGCAGAAGGAGTGGCTCTTGTTCTTTGTAACACCTGAGGGGGGGTTAAAGGTAACCTTTGAAATTGGTTCAACTAGGCTTCGGCCTACACTTTGCTCCTCTCCTCCTCCTCCTGCTGACCCTGGGCTCTAACAACGCTAGTTTTTGCCCGGAAATGCTAGCTGCACAGAGAAAAACACCAGCCAATGTGTTAGTGGGGTTCAGCAACGCCAGCTGTTCCCCCGCTGTGTAGCCGGCATCGTGTCCAGCACAAGCCACGCTGGCACAACCGACCAAAAGCTGCCACCAGTGCAGGCTTCGGCCTACACTTTGCTCCTCTCCTCCTCCTCCTGCTGACCCTGGGCTCAAACACCGCTAGTTTTTGCCCGGAAATGCTAGCTGCACAGAGAAAAACACCAGCCAATGTGTTAGTGGGGTTCAGCAACGCCAGCTGTTCCCCCGCTGTGTAGCCGGCATCGTGTCCAGCACAAGCCACGCTGGCACAACCGACCAAAAGCTGCCACCAGTGCAGGCTTCGGCCTACACTTTGCTCCTCTCCTCCTCCTCCTGCTGACCCTGGGCTCAAACACCGCTAGTTTTTGCCCGGAAATGCTAGCTGCACAGAGAAAAACACCAGCCAATGTGTTAGTGGGGTTCAGCAACGCCAGCTGTTCCCCCGCTGTGTAGCCGGCATCGTGTCCAGCACAAGCCACGCTGGCACAACCGACCAAAAGCTGCCACCAGTGCAGGCTTCGGCCTACACTTTGCTCCTCTCCTCCTCCTCCTGCTGACCCTGGGCTCAAACACCGCTAGTTTTTGCCCGGAAATGCTAGCTGCACAGAGAAAAACACCAGCCAATGTGTTAGTGGGGTTCAGCACCGCCAGCTGTTCCCCTGCTGTGCAGCTTGCAACGTGACCTGCAAACGCCACGCAGGCACATGAACTGAAATTGAAGGGAGCCTGGCCCCCACCCCCAGGTGTTTCTATGTATAACAGCCACCTTGTACAGCAGTACTGCTGCATTTGTACAAGGTGGCTGATGTTTTCTCCTTGCCCACGTGGAACTCAACACGTACAAAATGTGTCTCTTTGAGACCATTCCACTGTCCCTGAGGTGTGACTTTCCTTTCTAATGATACGCAGCACCCCCCTTGGTAGCGCTTCCCGTCTTCTGACATCATTGGTTGGCTACTTGCGCCTGTTCGTCCGCCCTGCCTGAATAAAATGCTCCTCGTTGTCTTAATTATTTTGACTGCGAGGGTGTGATTGATGGGCACGAGCAGTGCATATCTTCGCCTGTCTTAACTCATCTCCTTCAGCCTTCTTCAGACTGTGCAGCCTCATGGCCGCGGCATGCAAGAAGGGATCAGCAGAGGCCGCCCAGTCTGAAGCAGGTGTAAGGACGTGTGTGAGCGGCCAAAATATTTACTGCTCAAGGCCACGAATCCCAGCACCGCAGTGTGGCTTTATGAAAAGACACTGTGGGTCTGGGATTTATGGCCATCGTTAACCGCACCGGCCAACATGAAATGATGTCATAAGATGGGCAGCGCTAACAGGGCATTGCCAAGGGATAACACAAGAGCGCAGACTCCTGTACAGCAAATAACAACGCTCAGGAAGCTGCTCCAAGCACCAAGGCGTTATTTTGGACACCTGTGCTGCGTCTCATCAAAAAACCAAGTCACGCATCCACTACAGTTTGACTGTAGAATGGGGTAAATTGTGTATGTCTTTCATTCAGCGTGTGCAAGTAGACAAATTAATAGAGCAACCTTTCACTTGTGCAGCATTAATACTGCACAAGGTGTGTCTCTTGTACTTTGTAACACCTGAGGGGGGGGTTAAAGGTTTCCTTTGAAATTGGTTCAACTAAGCTTCGGCCTACACTCTGCTCCTCTCCTCCTCCTCCTGCTTCAACACGGGCTCTAACATCGCTAGTTTTTGCCCGCAAGTGCTAGCTGCACAGAGAAAAACACACGCCATTGTGTTAGTGGGGTTCAGCAACGCCAGCTGTTCCCCCAGTGTGTAGCCGGCAAAGTGTCCTGCAAACGCAACGCAGACACAAAGCTGCCTCCAGTGCAGGCTTCGGCCTACACTCATCTCCCCCTGCTTACCCTTTGCTCCAACACCGCTAGTTGGGGCTCTAGGAAGACAATCTTTAATAGGCAAGGCAACGCATCCGGGTTCCAGCACCGCCAGCTGGTTCTCGGCAGTGTTTTTGTCACAGGTACTCCCTCGTGCCAAGCCTGGTTTCAGCACCGTCAGCTGTTTCCGGGTTGTGTCAAGCTCACTGAGACACCTATGCTTGCCTCGTCGTGGTGCGGTCGGGTTAGCCAACTCCAGGGTGCCTCCAGTTTAGGAGCTTCCTATGTGGGCTGCGTGAACTGGTAGTCAAGGCTGGTTCTGTAGTGCCAGTAGGCCCAGCTCCCCCTGTAGGACTGTTGGGGTTCGGTAACTGCGGCTGCCTCGCGGCCTAGCTGTTCTCTCCTCTCCTGTGGACCTTCGGGTCCACCACCTGGTTCCAGCACCGTCAGCTGGTTCCGGGCCGAGCCTTTGGCTTAGGTGCCTCCTCCTGGGTATCCGAGTTCCGCCAACGCCAGGCGGTCCTTGGTAGTGCTTTTAAGCGCGGGCACCTACAGCTTAGTAACCGGGTTCCAGCACCGTCAGCTGGTCCTCGGTCGTGCCATTGGCTCTTGCACACTGGGGCAACGCATCCGGGTTCCAGCACCGCCAGCTGGTTCTCGGCAGTGTTCTTGTCACAGGTACTCCCTCGTGCCAAGCCTGGTTTCAGCACCGTCAGCTGTTTCCGGGTTGTGTCAACTTCACTGAGACACCTATGCTTGCCTCGTCGTGGTGCGGTCGGGTTAGCCAACTCCAGGGTGCCTCCAGTTTAGGAGCTTCCTATGTGGGCTGCGTGAACTGGTAGTCAAGGCTGGTTCTGTAGTGCCAGTAGGCCCAGCTCCCCCTGTAGGACTGTTGGGGTTCGGTAACTGCGGCTGCCTCGCGGCCTAGCTGTTCTCTCCTCTCCTGTGGACCTTCGGGTCCACCACCTGGTTCCAGCACCGTCAGCTGGTTCCGGGCCGAGCCTTTGGCTTAGGTGCCTCCTCCTGGGTATCCGAGTTCCGCCAACGCCAGGCGGTCCTTGGTAGTGCTTTTAAGCGCGGGCACCTACAGCTTAGTAACCGGGTTCCAGCACCGTCAGCTGGTCCTCGGTCGTGCCATTGGCTCTTGCACACTGGGGCAACGCATCCGGGTTCCAGCACCGCCAGCTGGTTCTCGGCAGTGTTCTTGTCACAGGTACTCCCTCGTGCCAAGCCTGGTTTCAGCACCGTCAGCTGTTTCCGGGTTGTGTCAACTTCACTGAGACACCTATGCTTGCCTCGTCGTGGTGCGGTCGGGTTAGCCAACTCCAGGGTGCCTCCAGTTTAGGAGCTTCCTATGTGGGCTGCGTGAACTGGTAGTCAAGGCTGGTTCTGTAGTGCCAGTAGGCCCAGCTCCCCCTGTAGGACTGTTGGGGTTCGGTAACTGCGGCTGCCTCGCGGCCTAGCTGTTCTCTCCTCTCCTGTGGACCTTCGGGTCCACCACCTGGTTCCAGCACCGTCAGCTGGTTCCGGGCCGAGCCTTTGGCTTAGGTGCCTCCTCCTGGGTATCCGAGTTCCGCCAACGCCAGGCGGTCCTTGGTAGTGCTTTTAAGCGCGGGCACCTACAGCTTAGTAACCGGGTTCCAGCACCGTCAGCTGGTCCTCGGTCGTGCCATTGGCTCTTGCACACTGGGGCAACGCATCCGGGTTCCAGCACCGCCAGCTGGTTCTCGGCAGTGTTCTTGTCACAGGTACTCCCTCGTGCCAAGCCTGGTTTCAGCACCGTCAGCTGTTTCCGGGTTGTGTCAACTTCACTGAGACACCTATGCTTGCCTCGTCGTGGTGCGGTCGGGTTAGCCAACTCCAGGGTGCCTCCAGTTTAGGAGCTTCCTATGTGGGCTGCGTGAACTGGTAGTCAAGGCTGGTTCTGTAGTGCCAGTAGGCCCAGCTCCCCCTGTAGGACTGTTGGGGTTCGGTAACTGCGGCTGCCTCGCGGCCTAGCTGTTCTCTCCTCTCCTGTGGACCTTCGGGTCCACCACCTGGTTCCAGCACCGTCAGCTGGTTCCGGGCCGAGCCTTTGGCTTAGGTGCCTCCTCCTGGGTATCCGAGTTCCGCCAACGCCAGGCGGTCCTTGGTAGTGCTTTTAAGCGCGGGCACCTACAGCTTAGTAACCGGGTTCCAGCACCGTCAGCTGGTCCTCGGTCGTGCCATTGGCTCTTGCACACTGGGGCAACGCATCCGGGTTCCAGCACCGCCAGCTGGTTCTCGGCAGTGTTCTTGTCACAGGTACTCCCTCGTGCCAAGCCTGGTTTCAGCACCGTCAGCTGTTTCCGGGTTGTGTCAACTTCACTGAGACACCTATGCTTGCCTCGTCGTGGTGCGGTCGGGTTAGCCAACTCCAGGGTGCCTCCAGTTTAGGAGCTTCCTATGTGGGCTGCGTGAACTGGTAGTCAAGGCTGGTTCTGTAGTGCCAGTAGGCCCAGCTCCCCCTGTAGGACTGTTGGGGTTCGGTAACTGCGGCTGCCTCGCGGCCTAGCTGTTCTCTCCTCTCCTGTGGACCTTCGGGTCCACCACCTGGTTCCAGCACCGTCAGCTGGTTCCGGGCCGAGCCTTTGGCTTAGGTGCCTCCTCCTGGGTATCCGAGTTCCGCCAACGCCAGGCGGTCCTTGGTAGTGCTTTTAAGCGCGGGCACCTACAGCTTAGTAACCGGGTTCCAGCACCGTCAGCTGGTCCTCGGTCGTGCCATTGGCTCTTGCACACTGGGGCAACGCATCCGGGTTCCAGCACCGCCAGCTGGTTCTCGGCAGTGTTCTTGTCACAGGTACTCCCTCGTGCCAAGCCTGGTTTCAGCACCGTCAGCTGTTTCCGGGTTGTGTCAACTTCACTGAGACACCTATGCTTGCCTCGTCGTGGTGCGGTCGGGTTAGCCAACTCCAGGGTGCCTCCAGTTTAGGAGCTTCCTATGTGGGCTGCGTGAACTGGTAGTCAAGGCTGGTTCTGTAGTGCCAGTAGGCCCAGCTCCCCCTGTAGGACTGTTGGGGTTCGGTAACTGCGGCTGCCTCGCGGCCTAGCTGTTCTCTCCTCTCCTGTGGACCTTCGGGTCCACCACCTGGTTCCAGCACCGTCAGCTGGTTCCGGGCCGAGCCTTTGGCTTAGGTGCCTCCTCCTGGGTATCCGAGTTCCGCCAACGCCAGGCGGTCCTTGGTAGTGCTTTTAAGCGCGGGCACCTACAGCTTAGTAACCGGGTTCCAGCACCGTCAGCTGGTCCTCGGTCGTGCCATTGGCTCTTGCACACTGGGGCAACGCATCCGGGTTCCAGCACCGCCAGCTGGTTCTCGGCAGTGTTCTTGTCACAGGTACTCCCTCGTGCCAAGCCTGGTTTCAGCACCGTCAGCTGTTTCCGGGTTGTGTCAACTTCACTGAGACACCTATGCTTGCCTCGTCGTGGTGCGGTCGGGTTAGCCAACTCCAGGGTGCCTCCAGTTTAGGAGCTTCCTATGTGGGCTGCGTGAACTGGTAGTCAAGGCTGGTTCTGTAGTGCCAGTAGGCCCAGCTCCCCCTGTAGGACTGTTGGGGTTCGGTAACTGCGGCTGCCTCGCGGCCTAGCTGTTCTCTCCTCTCCTGTGGACCTTCGGGTCCACCACCTGGTTCCAGCACCGTCAGCTGGTTCCGGGCCGAGCCTTTGGCTTAGGTGCCTCCTCCTGGGTATCCGAGTTCCGCCAACGCCAGGCGGTCCTTGGTAGTGCTTTTAAGCGCGGGCACCTACAGCTTAGTAACCGGGTTCCAGCACCGTCAGCTGGTCCTCGGTCGTGCCATTGGCTCTTGCACACTGGGGCAACGCATCCGGGTTCCAGCACCGCCAGCTGGTTCTCGGCAGTGTTCTTGTCACAGGTACTCCCTCGTGCCAAGCCTGGTTTCAGCACCGTCAGCTGTTTCCGGGTTGTGTCAACTTCACTGAGACACCTATGCTTGCCTCGTCGTGGTGCGGTCGGGTTAGCCAACTCCAGGGTGCCTCCAGTTTAGGAGCTTCCTATGTGGGCTGCGTGAACTGGTAGTCAAGGCTGGTTCTGTAGTGCCAGTAGGCCCAGCTCCCCCTGTAGGACTGTTGGGGTTCGGTAACTGCGGCTGCCTCGCGGCCTAGCTGTTCTCTCCTCTCCTGTGGGCCTTCGGGTCCACCACCTGGTTCCAGCACCGTCAGCTGGTTCTCGGCAGTGTCTTTTGCTCTTGTACCTTCTGCTCCCCATCCTGGTTCCAGTACCGTCAGCTGGTTCCGGGCAGAGCCTTTGGCTTAGGTGCCTCCTTCTGGGTATCCAAGTTCCACCAACGTCAGGTGGTCCTTGGTAGTGCTTTCAGGCACGGGTACCTCCTGCTTAGTAACCGGGTTCCAGTAACGTCAGCTGGTCCTCGGTAGTTCCATTGGCTCTTGGACCTTCGGCTACCCATCCGGGTTCCAGTACCGTCAGCTGGTTCTCGGCAGTGTCTTTTGCTCTTGTACCTTCTGCTCCCCATCCTGGTTCCAGTAACGTCAGCTGGTTCCGGGCAGAGCCTTTGGCTTAGGTGCCTCCTTCTGGGTATCCGAGTTCCGTCAACGTCAGGCGGTCCTTGGTAGTGCTTTTTAGCACGGGTACCTCCTGCTTAGTAACCGGGTTCCAGTAACGTCAGCTGGTCCTCGGTAGTTCCATAGGCTCTTGAACCTTCGGGTAGCCATCCGAGTTCCAGTTCCATCAGCTGGTTCTTGGCATTTTCTCAGCCTTCTTGTACCTTCTGCTACATTTCCAAGTTGAAGACCCTAACGTCGACGACCCGGAAGACCACCACGATGACGACGACACGGAAGACCACCCCGATGACGACGACGACGACGGCGGAGATGACGACACTGGAGACGACGACCCTGGAGACGACAACATGGAAGACCGAGAAGCAGAAGAACAAGAGGCTGCAGAACAAAGAGCAGAAGAACATTAAGCATAAGACTTAATATCAGAGCAAAAGATATTATCTAAATTATATGCAGAAGAAGACTAAGCAGTGTATGGGGGTGAGTCCGTTCCTCCTCGTGGTGCCCCTGGATAAAGCCTGATGCTGCAGGCCAAACTGAACGCGGACAAATGTAACTTTTGTGACTGGCAGAACGGAAGGTGTAATCTTCAAACTTTTATAGATAACAACTACGGGAATGCCTGTCACAAATGAGAATATGATGAAGAAGTAGAATAGGAAGAATAATAACAGTGGAATAAAAAGAATATGTAGAATAAGAAGAATAATAATAGTTGAATAAAATGAATATGAAGAATGTAATAAAAAAAAAAAAATAGGTAGAAGATGAAGAAGAAGATGAATAAGGTGAAGAAGTTGATGTCAAAGATGCTGATGATGATGAAGATGAAAGTGTGGGAAAAGAAAAAAAAAAAGAAAAAAAAGAAGGGGAAGGGCGTGGAATAGTGAAACATCAATATCTGACAAAATAAAAAAAAAATTTACATAGTCAATATCTTTGTCACTCCGAACGTCTTAAAAAAAAACAAAAAACATGCTATTCTATTTGATTGGGATAAACCTCTATGACTTTAATGTCTCCGCCACCTCCCCAAATACATCCGGCATTATTCTTAGTTGTTTTCCTTCATGTAGAATGAACCTACAAGGCAAGAAAGGGTTTATTTTAATTCCGATATTTTGGTCCCATTGACTTGCATTGGGATCGGGTATCGGTATCGGCGATATCCGATATTTTTTGAATATCGGCCGATCCAAACCGATACCGATACTTTCCGATATCGGAAGGTATCGCTCAACACTAGTTCCAGGGGAACACGGGCGGCAGTAGACAGGTCAGTGGAGGCCTAGTGGAAGGAGGGACCGCAGACAGGCTTCAAAGCCCTAACATAATAAATTGGGCTGGCTGTAGGCAATTTAAAATTGGTTCCAGGGGAACACTGGCAGCAGTAGACAGGTCAGTGGAGGCCTAGTGGAAGGAGGGACCGCAGACAGGCTTCGAAGCCCTAACATAATAAATTGGGCTGGCTGTAGGCAATTTAAAATTGGTTCCAGGGGAACACGGGCAGCAGTAGACAGGTCAGTGGAGGCCTAGTGGAAGGAGGGACCGCAGACAGGCTTCGAAGCCCTAACATAAGAAAAATGTCAATACAATGGTATTGACAGTGCCAGGCATTGAAGGATGTCAGCGCATAGACTAAACATTGGTGGAGCTGTGAGAGAAAATTTTGCAAGTCGTAGAGCACTGTTTGACCTGGGGGGGGGACTGTCTTGTGGCCGGCGGTACAGGCCCAGGGCCCCTCATATTACAACGGTGTGTCTGACGTTGGGTGCGCACCACCACCGCCAGACACTTTATTGTACTATGAGGGACCTAGTGGCAGTGCCGTCGACCAAAAGCGGGCACACCCACCTCTTCAGACAAACAGTACTCTCACGGGTGCTGGCGCCAAGTGGCGATACCACGGCCCCATGTGGGGACTTTGGCCATTTAGGGAGGTGTTAACATGTCGGATGCTGGACAATCAGGTGCTGCAAATTACGAGATTGGAAAAGACGTTCAGAATAGTCCACAGGCAAGACCTTTACATAGGAAAGCTAGGTGTCAGCCGGGCAAGGTGGGGCAAAAGATTTCGAAATCCAGTTGTGGTTCATTTTAATGAAGGTTAGATCATCTACATTTTGGGTAGCCAGACGAGTCCTTTTTTCTGTTAGTATTGAACCTGCAGCACTGAATACTCTTTCTGATAGGACACTAGCTGCCGGGCAAGCAAGCTCCTGCAATGCATATTCTGCCAATTCTGGCCAGGTGTCTAATTTTGATGCCCAGTAATCAAATGGGAATGACGCTTGAGGGAGAACGTCGATAAGGGATGAAAAATAGTTAGTAACCATACTGGACAAATGTTGTCTCCTGTCACTTTGAATTGATGCTGCAGTACCTGTCCTGTCTGCGGTCATAGCAAAATCACTCCACAACCTGGTCAGAAAACCCCTCTGGCCAACGCCACTTCTGATTTCTGCCCCTCTAACACCTCTGGTCTGCTGGCCCCTGCAGCTCGTGTTAGAACGATCACGGGCGCTGTGTGCAGGGAATGCCAGAAGCAAACGGTCAATAAGAGTTGATTGTTTGGTTGCTAATATTAGTTCCAAGTTCTCATGTGGCATTATATTTTGCAATTTGCCTTTATAGCGAGGATCAAGGAGGCAGGCCAACCAGTAATCGTCATCGTTCATCATTTTTGTTATGCGTGTGTCCCTTTTGAGGATACGTAAGGCATAATCCGCCATGTGGCCCAAAGTTCCAGTTCTCAAATCTGTGGTTGTGCTTGGTTGAGGGGCAGTTTCAGGCAAATCCACGTCACTTGTGTCCCTCCAAAAACCAGAACCCGGCCTTGCCGCGCCAACAATTTCCACTGGCCCCGGAAAAGCTTCCTCATTAAAAATATAATCATCCCCATCATCCTCCTCGTCCTCCTCCTCCTGGTCGTCCGCTACCTCGTCCTGTACACTGCCCTGGCCAGACAATGGCTGACTGTCATCAAGGCTTTCCTCTTCCTCAGCTGCAGACGCCTGATCCTTTATGTGCGTCAAACTTTGCATCAGCAGACGCATTAGGGGGATGCTCATGCTTATTATGGCGTTGTCTGCACTAACCAGCCGTGTGCATTCCTCAAAACACTGAAGGACTTGACACATGTCTTGAATCTTCGACCACTGCACACCTGACAACTCCATGTCTGCCATCCTACTGCCTGCCCGTGTATGTGTATCCTCCCACAAAAACATAACAGCCCGCCTCTGTTCACACAGTTTCTGAAGCATGTGCAGTGTTGAGTTCCACCTTGTTGCAACGTCTATGATTAGGCGATGCTGGGGAAGGTTCAAAGAACGCTGATAGGTCTGCATATGGCTGGAGTGTACGGGCGAACGGCGGATATGTGAGCAAAGTCCACGCACTTTGAGGAGCAGGTCGGATAACCCCGGATAACTTTTCAGGAAGCACTGCACCACCAGGTTTAAGGTGTGAGCCAGGCAAGGAATGTGTTTCAGTTGGGAAAGGGAGATGGCAGCCATGAAATTCCTTCCGTTATCACTCACTACCTTGCCTGCCTCAAGATCTACAGTGCCCAGCCACGACTGCGTTTCTTTCTGCAAGAACTCGGACAGAACTTCAGCGGTGTGTCTGTTGTCGCCCAAACACTTCATAGCCAATACAGCCTGCTGACGTTTGCCAGTAGCTGCCCCATAATGGGAGACCTGGTGTGCAACAGTGGCAGCTGCGGATGGAGTGGTTGTGCGACTGCGGTCTGTGGACGAGGTCTCGCTTCTGCAGGAGGACGAGGAGGAGGAGTAGGGGGTGCGAACGGCTACAGCCAACTGTTTCCTAGACCGTGGGCTAGGCAGAACTGTCCCAAACTTGCTGTCCCCTGTGGACCCTGCATCCACCACATTTACCCAGTGTGCCGTGATGGACACGTAACGTCCCTGGCCATGCCTACTGGTCCATGCATCTGTTGTCAGGTGCACCTTTGTGCTCACAGATTGCCTGAGTGCATGGACGATGCGCTCTTTAACATGCTGGTGGAGGGCTGGGATGGCTTTTCTGGAAAAAAAGTGTCGACTGGGTAACTCGTAGCGTGGTACAGCATAGTCCATCAGGGCTTTGAAAGCTTCGCTTTCAACTAACCGGTAGGGCATCATCTCTAACGAGATTAGTCTAGCTATGTGGGCGTTCAAACCCTGTGTACGCGGATGCGAGGCTAAGTACTTCCTTTTTCTAACCATAGTCTCATGTAGGGTGAGCTGGACTGGAGAGCTGGAGATCGTGGAACTAGCGGGGGTGCCGGTGGACATGGCAGACTGAGAGACGGTGGGAGATGGTATTGTTGCCGCCAGTGCCCTAGATGCAGTGTTTCCTACTACGAAACTGGTGATTCCCTGTCCCTGACTGCTTTGACCTGGCAAAGAAACCTGCACAGATACTGCAGGTGGTGCAGAAAATGGTGGCCCTACACTGCCGGAAGGGATGTTGCGTTGATGACTAGCTTCATTGGCCGAGGGTGCTACAACCTTAAGGGACGTTTGGTAGTTAGTCCAAGCTTGCAAATGCATGGTGGTTAAATGTCTATGCATGCAACTTGTATTGAGACTTTTCAGATTCTGACCTCTGCTTAAGGTAGTTGAACATTTTTGACAGATGACTTTGCGCTGATCAATTGGATGTTGTTTAAAAAAATGCCAGACTGCACTCTTTCTAGCATCGGATACCTTTTCAGGCTTTGCAGACTGAGCTTTAACCGGATGGCCACGCTGTCCTCCAACAGGTTTTGACTTTGCCACGCGTTTTGGGCAAGATACGGGCCCGGCAGATGGAACCTGTTGCGATGTTGATGCCTGCTGCAGCCCCTCCTCCTCCGCTTCAGAACTGCTGCCGCCTGCACCCTGTTCCCCCAATGGCTGCCAATCGGGGTCAAGAACTGGGTCATCTATTACCTCTTCTTGTAGCTCGTGTGCAACTTCGTCTGTGTCACCGTGTCGGTCGGTGGTATAGCGTTCGTGATGGGGCAACATAGTCTCATCAGGGTCTGATTCTTGATCAGCACCCTGCGAGGGCAATGTTGTGGTCTGAGTCAAAGGACCAGCATAGTAGTCTGGCTGTGGCTGTGCATCAGTGCACTCCATGTCAGGTTCAACTTGTAATGGGCATGGACTGTTAACTGCTTCACTTTCTAAGCCAGGGACGGTATGTGTAAAGAGCTCCATGGAGTAACCCGTTGTGTCGCCTGCTGCATTCTTCTCTGTTGTTGTTTTTGCTGAAGAGGACAAGGAAGCGACTTGTCCCTGACCGTGAACATCCACTAACGACGCGCTGCTTTTACTTTTACCAGTTTCACGAGAGGAGGCAAAAGAGCTAGAGGCTGAGTCAGCAAGATAAGCCAAAACTTGCTCTTGCTGCTCCGGCTTTAAAAGCGGTTTTCCTACTCCCAGAAAAGGGAGCGTTCGAGGCCTTGTGTAGCCAGACGACGAACCTGGCTCCACAGCTCCAGACTTAGGTGCAATATTTTTTTCCCCACGACCACCTGATGCTCCACCACTACCACTACCCTCATTACCAGCTGACAATGAACGCCCCCGGCCACGACCTCTTCCACCAGACTTCCTCATTGTTTTAAAAACGTTACCAAACTAACGGTATTTGTTGCTGTCACACAACTTACACGGTGAGCTATAACTTCAGTATGATTTAGCTACCCCTTTACAGGTGGGTGAGACCACAACGAAAATCAGGCACAATGTTACACACTCTGTTGTTGGTGGCAACAAATGAGAGAGATGCCACACACGCAGGACTGTCACTGAAGCGCAAATGTAAATATTAATCTCCCACTGATTTGTTGTTTTTTTTTTAAAAGGGAGACTTTAGAAAAAAAAAATAATAAAAAAAATGATTTTTTAAGGAAGAATTTATAAACCAAATAAAATGAAATGATTGTTTCAGGGAGAATTTAGAAAACAAATAAAAAAAAATAGGCTTTCTATGGCCCACTGAGTGAGAGAGGACGCACACAGGAGTCAGGAGTGGCACACAAGCCCAGAGGCCAATATTGATCTCCCACTGATTGATTTAGTGATTTTTTCAGGTAGATTTTGGAACCCAAATCAAGCAAAAAAATAAATAGGCTTTCTATGGCCCACAATTGGAGAGAGAGAGAGATGGCACACCCAGGAGTCAAGACTGGCACACAAGCAGAAAGGGCAATATTAATCTCCCACTGATTTGATTTTTTTTTTTTTTTTCAGGGAGACTTTAGAAAAAAAAATACAAAAAAATGAATTTTTCAGGAAGAATTTAGAAACAAAATAAAATAAAATGATTGTTTCAGGGAGAATTTAGAAAACAAATTAAAAAAAAATAGGCTTTGTAGGGCCCACTGAGTGAGAGAGGACACACACAGGAGTCAGGAGTGGCACACAAGCCCAGAGGCCAATATTTATCTCCCACTGATTGATTTAGTGATTTTTTCAGGTAGATTTTGGAACCCAAATCAAGCAAAAAAATTAATAGGCTTTCTATGGCCCACAATTGGAGAGAGAGAGATGGCACACCCAGGAGTCAAGACTGGCACACAAGCAGAAAGGGCAATATTAATCTCCCACTGATTTGATTTTTTTTTTTTTTTCAGGGAGACTTTAGAAAAAAAAAATACAAAAAAAATGATTTTTTCAGGAATAATTTAGAAACCAAATAAAATAAAATGATTTTTTCAGGGAGAATTTAGAAAACAAATAAAACAAAAAATAGGCTTTCTAGGGCCCACTGAGTGAGAGATGACGCACACAGGAGTCAGGAGTGGCACACAAGCCCAGAGGCCAATATTTATCTCCCACTGATTGATTTAGTGATTTTTTCAGGTAGATTTTGGAACCCAAATCAAGCAAAAAAATAAATAGGCTTTCTATGGCCCACAATTGGAGAGAGAGAGAGATGGCACACCCAGGAGTCAAGACTGGCACACAAGCAGAAAGGGCAATATTAATCTCCCACTGATTTGATTTTTTGATTTTTTTTTTTTTCAGGGAGACTTTAGAAAAAAAAAATACAAAAAAATGAATTTTTCAGGAAGAATTTAGAAACAAAATAAAATAAAATGATTGTTTCAGGGAGAATTTAGAAAACAAATAAAAAAAAAATAGGCTTTGTAGGGCCCACTGAGTGAGAGAGGACGCACACAGGAGTCAGGAGTGGCACACAAGCCCAGAGGCCAATATTTATCTCCCACTGATTGATTTAGTGATTTTTTCAGGTAGATTTTGGAACCCAAATCAAGCAAAAAAATTAATAGGCTTTCTATGGCCCACAATTGGAGAGATAGAGAGATGGCACACCCAGGAGTCAAGACTGGCACACAAGCAGAAAGGGCAATATTAATCTCCCACTGATTTGATTTTTTTTTTTTTTCAGGGAGACTTTAGAAAAAAAAATACAAAAAAATGAATTTTTCAGGAAGAATTTAGAAACAAAATAAAATAAAATGATTGTTTCAGGGAGAATTTAGAAAACAAATAAAAAAAAAATAGGCTTTGTAGGGCCCACTGAGTGAGAGAGGACGCACACAGGAGTCAGGAGTGGCACACAAGCCCAGAGGCCAATATTTATCTCCCACTGATTGATTTAGTGATTTTTTCAGGTAGATTTTGGAACCCAAATCAAGCAAAAAAATTAATAGGTTTTCTATGGCCCACAATTGGAGAGAGAGAGAGATGGCACACCCAGGAGTCAAGACTGGCACACAAGCAGAAAGGGCAATATTAATCTCCCACTGATTTGATTTTTTTTTTTTTTTCAGGGAGACTTTAGAAAAAAAAATACAAAAAAATGAATTTTTCAGGAAGAATTTAGAAACAAAATAAAATAAAATGATTTTTTCAGGGAGAATTTAGAAAACAAATAAAACAAAAAATAGGCTTTCTAGGGCCCACTGAGTGAGAGATGACACACACAGGAGTCAGGAGTGGCACACAAGCCCAGAGGCCAATATTTATCTCCCACTGATTGATTTATTGATTTTTTCAGGTAGAATTTAGAACCCAAATCAACCCAAAAAATAAATAGGCTTTCTATGGCCCACTATTTGTGAGAGAGATGGCACGCTCAGGACTGGCACACAAGCCCAGAGGCCAATATTAATCTCCCACTTTTTTTTTTTTCCAGGGAAAATTTATAAACCCAATAAAAAAAATAATAAATAGGCTTTCTATGGCCCACTATCTGAGAGAGAGAGATGGCACGCTTAGGACTGGCACACAAGCCCAAAGGCCAATATTAATCTCCCACTGATTGATTTATTGATTTTTTCAGGTAGAATTTAGAACCCAAATCAACCAAAAAAATAAATAGGCTTTCTATGGCCCACTATTTGTGAGAGAGATGGCACGCTCAGGACTGGCACACAAGCCCAGAGGCCAATATTAATCTCCCACTTTTTTTTTTTTATCCAGGGAAAATTTATAAACCCAATAAAAAAAATAATAAATAGGCTTTCTATGGCCCACTATCTGAGAGAGAGAGATGGCACGCTTAGGACTGGCACACAAGCCCAAAGGCCAATATTAATCTCCCACTGATTGATTTATTGATTTTTTCAGGTAGAATTTAGAACCCAAATCAAGCAAAAAAATTAATAGGCTTTCTATGGCCCACTGAGTGAGAGATGGCACACACAGGAGTCAGGAGTGGCATACAAGCCCTGAGGCCAATATTTTTCTCCCACTGATTGATGTAGTGATTTTTTCAGGTAGATTTTAGAACCCAAATCAAGCAAAAAAATAAATAGGCTTTCTATGGCCCACTGAGTGAGAGATGACACAGACAGGGATGGCACTCTAGCAGAAATGCCAATCTTAATCTCCCACAAAAAAAAAAAAAAAAAAGGAACTGTCCTTCAATTACTATCTCCCTGCAGTAATCTCAGCCAGGTATGGCAGGCAGCAATAAGGAGTGGACTGATGCACAAATTAAATAAAAAGTGTGGACAAACAAAAAAGATAGCTGTGCAGAAAGGAAGGAACAAGAGGATTTGTGCTTTGAAAAAAGCAGTTGGTTTGCACAGCGGCGTACACACAGCAATGCAGCTATCAGGGAGCCTTCTAGGGCAGCCCAATGAGCTACAGCGCTGAGGAAAAAAAAAAAAATGTAGCTTCCACTGTCCCTGCACACCGAAGGTGGTGTTGGGCTGTGGAAATCGCTACAGCACAAGCGGTTTGGTGGTTAATGGACCCTGCCTAACGCTATCCCTGCTTCTGACGAAGCGGCAGCAACCTCTCCCTAAGCTCAGATCAGCAGCAGTAACATGGCGGTCGGCGGGAACGCCCCTTTATAGCCCCTGTGACGCCGCGGACAGCAAGCCAATCACTGCAATGCCCTTCTCTAAGATGGTGGGGACCAGGACCTATGTCATCACGCTGCCCACACTCTGCGTTTACCTTCATTGGCTGAGAAATGGCGCTTTTCGCGTAATTGAAACGCGACTTTGGCGCGAAAGTCGCGTACCGCATGGCCGACCCCGCACAGGGGTCGAATCGGGTTTCATGAAACCCGACTTTGCCAAAAGTCGGCGACTTTTGAAAATGAACAACCCGTTTCGCTCAACCCTAGTGCTGACTACTGGGTTGCCAGTTCAATCCATGATACAAAAGGATATTTTGACAATTGCTTCCCCCCTGGAAAGGGACGCTCTCATGTTACAGTATCAAAACATGCTTGAAGACAATATTGACAGTGGTTTCCCCAGGACAGTAGTGAGTCTTACAGTGTGCATTGCAGTGATATGCTTTCAACCCTGGGAACATTGAGTCGTCAATGCAAAAACATTAGCAGCCTCGCAGCATTGGAGTCCTGGGTTTCAAACCCACAAGGACAGCATCTTCAAAGAGTTTGTATGTTCTCCCCATCTTTGTGAGCATTTCCTCCCAGTACTCATTTTTCTTTCTAGACTCCAAAGACCTACTGATAGGAAATTTAGATTGTGAGTCCCAATAAGGACAGTGCCACTAATGTCTGTAGATTTCTGTCAAACAATGTGGAATTATTGGCTATATCTTGATTAAAAAAATACATAGAAATCGATACCACTATTTTGTGGTATCTACCCAAAATTTGTGGAAATATTTGCTCTCCAAGTTAGGTTTCCTTCATTTGTGTTGCCTGAATTTGGCACAACTCTCAGAGCACCAGGCCTACACCTATCACTCATCCACCAGTTACTAATCAAACTGTAACCCCTTAACGACCAATGATGGATATTTCTGGCATTGGATGCCTCACCCCTCATCGACCGGAGCCCGCACCTTTTTTAGCACATGACAGCTGATCTGATCAGCTGTCATGTGCTCCTAACAGCTGAGAGTGGAATCGTCATCCACGCACGGCTGATAAATCTGTTAAATGCCGCTGTCAAACTCTGACAATGGCATTAATCATGCACGCACAGGAAGCACATCATTAACCCCACCAATCGGCACCCATGTCACTTGAAGGTGGGTTGATGATGGGTTGGCATGACAGGACCCCTGTGGTTGTCATCGATAGCTCGGATGATCGACGCATATAGCAAGTGAGCATTTCTGTTACATAGAGCAAAGCAGCAGCCCTGCTCTATGTAGCACAAGCGATCGAATGATTGTAGCTTCTAGTCTCACATGGAGACTATTGAAGCATGTAAAAAGTAAAAAAAAGCTTTAAAAATTTTTACAAAAATAAAAATATCTAAAAGTTCAAATCACCCTCATTCAAAATAAAATAATTTAAAAAAAAATCAAATATACACATATTTGGTATCAACCCATTCAGATAATAATTAATCCAAATGGTATCCGGCTTAATGAGAAAAAAAATCAAAACTCCAGAATTCATTTTTTTGGGGGTCGCAGCAACATTGCAATAAAATGCCATAACGGTCAATCAAAAGATCATATCTGCACCCAAATAGTATCAATAATAATGTCAGATTGGCACAGAAAAAAATAAGCTCTTCCCCAGCTCCAAATCCTGAAAAATGGACCTGGAAAATCATAATGGCAGGTCAGTTTTACCATTTACTGAATGTGGTAACAAAAAATTTTTTTTTGTGGAATTGCACTTTTTTTGGCAATTTCACCGCACTTGGAATTTTGTTCCCATTTTCCAGTACATGATATAGTAAAACCAATGATGCTATTCAAAAGTACAACTCATCCCACAAAAAACAAGCCCTTCCATGGCCATATTGATAGAAATACAAAATAGTTATAGCTGTGGGTAGAAGGGGAGCAAAAAATGGAAACTCAAAAACGGAAATACCCTTGATCCTTAAGGGGTTAAGCAAGAAATACTGCCATAAGCCCTGTCCAATGCTTAAATGTGGCTTGGTTTAAGGACCACACTATTAGCACTAAGAATTTATATTGTGAAATATGGACTCCTGGCTAAAGCATAATGCCAGCACAATACCACAATAAAGCAGCATGGTGGCTCAGTAGTTACCACTGCAGCACTGGGGTCTTGGGTTCAAATCCCACCAAGGAAAACATCTGCAAGGAGTTTGTATGTTCTCCCCATGTTTGCGTCTCTTCTGGTTTCCTCCCACACTCCAAAGACATACACACTGCCACAAAATTACAACCTGAGATGTGGCGTGCTGTATCACATTTAGAAGCAGAAAAAAAAAAATTTAAAATCTGCATGAGCTTGGAGACAGTTCAATTTCACCACCACTAAATGGCAATGTCATATATGGTGTGCTGAATCACACTAGCAACTGCCCAAAAAAATGTTTAAATGTACAACAGCTCTACTCACAGAACAATTTCACCACCACAAAATGACAACGGGGGATATGGCGAACTGTGTTACGTCTAGCAACAGAATTTTTTTTCTGTGTGCATCAGGTGATATATGGCGTGCTTAATAACGTTAGTACCTGCCCCAAAAACTGTTTTAATGTACAATAGCTCTACACGTAGAACAATTTCACCCCAAAATGAGAACATGGAATATGGCAGGTTTTATCATGTTTACCAACAGAATTTTTTTTTTCAATAAGCATGAGCTCTAAAGATGGCTTAAAGGGAAAGTGCCATCAAAAATTTTTTTTTTCAGAAATTGTAAAAATGTAAAGAATTAATGATTACATTTTCTTAAAAAATATTATCATTTGTTTATAATTTAGTAAAATATGAAAAAGAATTTGAAAAGTTTTGGAATTTCCACTTTTCAACACTAGGGGGAGCAGCTGCTGAAATTTCAGAAAAACCTAGTGTACAAATAGCTCACATTACAGCACTGCAGTAATTATGGGCGGAGTCTGCTGACGTGTGTGATGTCACTCCTCTCCTCCCCTTCTGGGTGTTTGCTAAGGGATTAGAGAGGATGATATTCAGGAACCCAGTGAGCAGCCATTTTGTTGGTGACTGCAGAGTATTGCTGCCGTCACACTGCATACTGTGGTCAGTATTTTACCTCAGTATTTGTAAGCCAAAACCAGGAGTGGAACAATTAGAGGAAAAGTATAATAGAAACATATGCACCACTTCTGCATTTATCACCCACTCCTGGTTTTGGCTTACAAATACTGAGGTAAAATACTGACCAAATACTGCTAGTGGACGGCAGCCTTAGGCTACTTTCACACTAGCGTTGTTGGCTGTACGTTGCAATGAGTCATTCAGGAGAAAAAACGCATCCTGCAAAGTTGTCTGCAGGATGCGTTTTTTCCCCATAGACTAACATTACCGACGCATTGCGACGTATTGCCACACGTCGTAACTGTCGTGTGACGGTTGCGTCATGTTTTGGTGGACCGCCGCCACAAAAAAAGTTACATGTAACGTTTGTGCGTCGAGTCCACCATTTTCAACCGCACATGCACGGCAGAAACTCCGCCCTATCCTCCCCAGACCTTACAATGGGGCAGCGGAAGCATCGTAAGACTGCTTCCGCTGCCCACGTCGGGCATTTCTTTCACAGCATGCGTCGGTACGACGCACTGCGAAAGGCCAGTACCGATGCTAGTGTGAAAGCAGCCTTATACTGACAAGTAGACGGTTACTGAGGATGGCAGGCAGCATGGATTCTGGGAGATATGTGGTGGAGGGAGCAGGGTGACAGCAGCACAGAGTATTTCAGGAGAGCAGTGTGCTGGTCTATGGGGGCCCCCTGTTCGGTGTGCGGAGCAGCCAGGGATTGTACATAGAGCGCTGTCTTTTATACTCATGGATGGACCATCTGCTTGTTTGCTCCACAGAAATCCAGGAAACATTTCTGCGGATTGATGGCCTGTTCTGATCCAGACTTTGCATGCAGACCCCATTCCCCTCCTCAGATCCTGCCTTCCCCATCCTGTCCTAGCAATATGTGAAAGCGAGGTGACAGGCGCAGTCGGGGTGACGCTGGGAAGGAAATGTAGCCATATAGTAACAATAAAAATGAGACCCCTCTCTTCAGCTACCTCACCAGCCTTCCCCTGACTGCACCTAACTGGAGGTCATGCTGCCCCCTCTATTACCCCAGACCCGCGTGCAGGTGCTCAGCCAGAACCACCATAGAATGGGTCCGCTTTCTGAAGATAATACTGCCATAGTGTTCTCACATAATACCGCCATATAGATCACACACAATACTATCAAATAGATCACACAATACTGTCATACAGTTCTCACATAATATGACCATATAGATCACACATAATACCGCCAGTGTTCTCACATACCGCCATATAGATCACACATAATACCGCCAGTGTTCTCACATACCGCCATATAGATCACACATAATACCGCCAGTGTTCTCACATAATACCGCCATATAGATCACACATAATACTGCCATAGTGTTCACATAATACCACCATATAGATCACACAATACTGCCATAGTGTTCTCACATACCGCCATATAGAACACACATAATACCGCCAGTGTTCTCACATACCACCATATAGATCACACATAATACTGCCATAGTGTTCTCACATAATACCGCCATATAGATCACACATAATGCTGCCAGTGTTCTCACATAATACCGCCATATAGATCACACATAATACTGCCATAGTGTTTACATAATACCGCCATATAGATCACACAATACTGCCATAGTGTTCTCACATACCGCCATATAGATCACACATAATACTGCCATAGTGTTCTCACATAATACCGCCATATAGATCACACATAATGCTGCCAGTGTTCTCACATAATACCGCCATATAGATCACACACAATACCACCATATAATTCTCACAATACTGATCAACCATAATACCACCATACAGATCACATAATACCGTCATATAGATCTCACATAATGCCATAATACAGCATGACGCCCGCAGCTCCTGTTATCGCATGCATTGAGTTGTGTGTGCAATGGGGAAAGATATGCGGGGGGGAGAGGAGTGCATAGAAGTGGATAGAAGGGGGGCTGTAATGGGCGCAGCTGGATGAAAGCCCCCACATGACTGCGTTGCCAAGAAGGGAGTTTTAGAGTTTTGAATAAAAAAAAAAGGGATCTTATAGGTGATTGGTGGAAATTTTTGAATAAGGGGTGGACCTAGTGGGGAAAGGAGGCAGGGGCTGGAGAAGTGCGGGAAGGATCACTTGTGAGGTGAATCATCAGGAGAGAAGAAGTGTGCAGCTACTCACCATGGCCTCCATAGACAGCCTCGTGGAGCAGCTGCGCAGGGAATCCAGGTCCAGGAGCGATGGATGGCTGGAAGAGCAGCTCACCAGGCTGCTGGGCGACTGCGGGAGCCGGGGCAGCAGGACCAGGAGAACCCGGCCCCCAGAAAGATTGTCCCCCGACATGTCACCGCGCGGCAGGCGCAGGCCGCGGAGCCCCTCCGGGGACCCTGCGGGGGCTGCGGGACGCGGCGCGACCATCCTGCCCGTCCCCCCCTCCGGCAGGAATCCACCCGGCGGCTCTGCCGGCGCGAGGCGGCGACGTGGAGCGGCGACCAGCCAGGCACGGCCCGATGCCAGGGCCGCAGCGGAAGCCAGGGCCGCAACGGAAGTGCGGCCTAGTCCGGGAGCGAGCGGCGGTGCGGCGCCCTCTAGCGGTGCCAGAAGCAGCCGGAGCACAGCGCGGGCAGCGGCGGCAGAGTCAGGAGGAGAAGGGAGCACAGCGACGTCAGCGGTGAGGGCCGCACAGGTAGTGCGGCCTAGTCCGGGATCGAGGGGAAGTGCGGCGCCCCCCAGCGGCGCCAGGAACAGCAGACTTACAGCACAGTCAGCGGCGGCGACAACAGGAGGAGCCAGGAGTCCAGCGACGGCAGCAGTGAGGGGGAGCTATGGAGCAGCGGTGACAGCGGCGGGCTCACCTCCCCTAGGTGGGCCTGGCAGCGGCACGAGACGACAGAGTAGGGCGACGGGCAGGCTGGCATCGGTGGTTCAGCTGGGCCCGGGACGCGTTGGTCGTGGGGCAGGTGCCGGTCGGGCAAGTAGGCCAGGAGGCCGAGGTGGATTGCAAACAGCCGTCAGGTCAAGATCCGCCAGGAGGTCCAGCGACAGGAGTGTATCGCCAGTCTCGGTCCCCCCTGGTGACGTGGAGGCCAGGGGCGCGGGCCTGGGGCAATTCAGCGGCAGCGACGACCCCGGATCTGAGAGCGAACATCCAGAAGATGGCGAACAGCGGGATTCCGGAGACACGGCTGGTGGGGACACAGCACCTGCGCAGCCTCGTGAGTACATGTCTATTCCTATTTCGGTGCCGGGTACGGTGGGGTTAGTGGAGGGGGTAGGGGACGCTGGTTCTGGGCTTCCTGGCGTTAGAGAGCTTTTGGCAGGTATGTCGCATATTTTGAGGCGATTGGACGCGGGGCCAGCAAGTAATATGGGAGGGTCACCTGCTGGGGCTTGGTTGGTGGATCCTGTTAGTACAGCCGGGGGAGGGGGCTCCGGTGAATTAGTGAGGTCTGGGGCGGCCGCGTCGGCCCAGGCAGCTGGGGTGTCAGTGTCGGTTCAAACGGAGACGGGTAAGAAGGATGAGATAAAGTTGGATGATCGGGCAAAAGGGGAGGTCTTTGTGTGCTTTGAGGGTCCCCTCGGTGCCCATTTAAAGAAGGAGGTGAAGGAGAAGATCTGGAAGGATGAATTTGTTGAGATTTTCTCCCTCCTCCCTTTGGAAAAATTTAATCTGGACAAAGGGAAAAAAGATGATAGCAAAAAGGAAGAGGAGGAAAAAAGGCGTTGGCGCCTGATTCCGCAAACGTTTGTTAATTGGCAACAGGCTTTTGCTATCTTGGCCAGTGTGATAGGAGAAAAATTCCCGGAAAATTGCTCGGGTCTTTTCTGTTACTTTGATTCTATTGGTGAGGCACATCGTACGTATGGGGGCCAGGCTTGGCAGCGTTACGATGAACAATTCAGGCAGCGGAAGGCGGTTAGGCCTGAGATAAAATGGGAGCATAAGGACATTGGATTGTGGCTGAAGGTGATGGCCCCTGTGAGGTACGGGCAGTCCTTTCAAGGGGGCGCGGGGAGTAGTAGTCAGCAATCAGGACAAGGGGGAGGAGGAGGACAGGGGTATCAAGGGGCGAAGGAAAAAACGGGAACGTGCTGGCAGTTCAATGACGGCCAGTGCAAGTATGGCAATACCTGCAGGTTTAAGCACGTGTGTTCCCATTGTAGCGGAGCTTCACACGGGGCTTCAAAATGTTTCAGAAAAGCAAGGGGCAAGCCAGCAGGGGGTAGCGGTCATGGGGGTGACGCCGGTGAGGCTTCAAAAGATGGCCCCTTATCTAAGTAGATATCCGGACCGGTTGAAGGCGGTGGTGATTAGGGACGGTTTTGCTGAAGGTTTTAGGATTCCTCACCCGAATCATACGGTCCCCTTTTCTACAAAAAATCTGAGGTCAGCAAGTTTACATGCGGATGTTGTTTCGAGTAAGTTAGCAAAAGAGGTGGAGTTAGGAAGAATGGCGGGCCCGTTTAGTTCGCTGCCTATGGAAGGGGTGATCGTTTCTCCATTGGGGGTGGTGCCCAAGAAGGAGCCAAATAAGTTTCGTTTAATCCAGCACCTATCGTACCCAAAAGGTTGTTCTGTTAACGATGGCATTGCGGAGGAATTATGCTCGGTTGTATACACGTCGTTCGATGCGGCAGTGCAATGGGTTCGTATGTACGGAGCGGGGGCCTTGATGGCGAAGACAGACATCGAGTCTGCCTTTCGGCTTCTGCCGGTACATCCGGAGAGCATTCCGTTACTAGGTTGTTTTTGGAATGGAGAATTTTATTTAGACAGGTGTTTGCCGATGGGCTGTTCCATTTCTTGCTCGTTGTTTGAAACTTTCAGTACTTTTTTGGAATGGGTTGTTAGAGACGTTTCTGATGTTGCTTCGGTCATTCATTATTTGGATGACTTCATGTTTGTGGGCCCCCCGGACTCTGCGGTTTGCGGTAATTTATTGGCCACCATGGAATGGGTGTCCGGGCATTTCGGGGTCCCTTTGGCGCAGGAGAAAACAGAGGGTCCCTGTACGGTCTTAAGTTTTCTCGGGATTCTTATCGATTCTAGAAAGATGGAATGCAGGTTGCCCGACGACAAATTGTTGTTGCTGAAGCAGGAGGTGTCCAGAATCGGAAAATTGAGGAAAGTGACGTTGAAGGAGTTACAGTCGTTGCTAGGGCGCTTAAATTTTGCGTGCCGGATCATGCCTATGGGCCGGATTTTTTGCCGAAGGTTGTCCAGAGCTACGGCGGGAGTCCGTGCAGCTCATCATTTCATACGTTTGAGCCGGGAGCACAAGGACGATCTGTTGGTTTGGCAGCGTTTCTTGGAAAATTATAATGGCAGATCATTGATTCAGCAGGAGGATTTGAACGCCTTTGATTGTGAAATTTATACGGACGCAGCAGGGGGAGCCGGTTATGGCGCCTACTGTGCAGGCAAATGGAGTGTCGGAGTGTGGCCGGAAGAATGGCGGCAAAACGGGCTAACCAAAAATTTGGCATTGTTGGAGTTGTTCCCAATTGTAGTGGCAGCGTTTATTTGGGGCGAGAATTTTAAGGATCGTCGGGTACGATTCCATTGTGATAACTTGAGTGTCGTGTCAGTTATCAACAGTTTATCTTCCTCTTCTCCCCCCGTGATTAGGTTGGTTAGGGAATTGGTGTTGAGGTGTTTGGAATTGAATTCGTGGATTTCGGCGGTGCATGTACCAGGTGTCCAAAACAATATAGCTGATGCTTTATCTCGTTTTCAGTGGGACCGATTCCGGGAACTGGCGCCAGATTCGGAACCTACAGGAGCGGGATGTCCTTCGCATCTGTGGCAGATTGTTGCGGAAGGGGAGGTCGCTTGATACAGGCCTCACTGTCGAGCAGGACATGGTCGGATTATGCAGCGGCGTGGGAGATGTGGGAAGGTTGGTTGGTCCAATGCGGCCCAGTGGAATCCGACGGCGATAAGATTATGGCTCTGCTGGCTTTGATGGGTAAGGCGGCCGAATGGGGATGGTCCGTTTCGAGGTTAAACAAAGTTGTTGCGGGTCTGGCCTTTGGTTTTCGGTTGCAAGGTTCAGCTGATCTGACAAAAGATTTTTTGATAAGGCAGGCTTTGAAGGGTTTTCGGAAGGGCAATGTGTCTTTTGATAAGCGTAGGCCGATTTCTTTTGGTATGCTGGAACGGCTTGGGGAGGCTTTGGGCGGTATTTGTAGTTCGCAGTTTGAGGTTGTATTGTTTAGGTTAGCCTTCTCTTTAGCGTTCTTTGGCGCTTTGCGCCTGGGGGAGCTGGTGTCCCCAAATAAAAATAAGGTGGGTGGTCTGTTAGCGGAAGATGTTGACTTTTGGGCAGGAGGTATTGTATTTTGGATCAGGCGTTCTAAGACTGATCAGCTTGGTAGGGGTAGGCGAGTGGTGCTGGGGAGAGTTGACGGTAGCGGGATGTGCCCGCAGCACTGTTTGGAATCTTATTGGCGTCTGTCGGCACTGAGGGCAGGCCCTTTGTTACGACATCAGAACGGGGAATTTTTGTCGCGCTACCAATTTACGGCGCTGTTGAAGAGGGGTTTGGGATCGTTGGGTGTTGACCCGAAGAATTTCGGGTCGCATTCATTTCGAATTGGTGCTGCGTCCGAGGCGGATGGTCTGGGCCTAGGCGTTGATGTTATCAAAAGAATAGGCAGATGGAGTTCGGATCGATATCTGTCTTATATTAGGAATTAGGTCTGTGGGGGAGAGAGCCTTGTTATGGTGTTAATCATTGTTGTGTTTTTTCAGGTCGAACCTCCCTCCTGGCATGGATTATCGGACATTCATTTGTTCATTGGGGTGCGCTTCGTGCGGATGTCAGGCGAAATGGTAGGCAATTAGGCTTTGTAAGGGATTCGGTGGTTATTAGATGGTTGGGATTCCGGGGTATGTTATGGCGGAGTTTGTTGCCGGCAGTTGCCAACGCCGCTAGATTGGATCGACCCCCGGACATTTTGGTGGTTCACCTTGGAGAAAATGATTTGGGAGTTAGGCCAGTGAGGGAGTTGATCAGAGACATTCGTTTTGATTTTTTACGGTTGTGGGTATCTTTCCCGGGTGTTGTGACGGTGTGGTCGGACATTGTACCAAGGCGGAAGTGGCGTGATGTACGGTCCCATAGAGGGATCAATAGAGCCCGGGTGAAGCTGAATAGGGCGGTGGCAGGATTTGTGTCTCGGAACGGGGGTATTGCCGTTAGACATTTGGAGCTGGAGGATGGGATTGGCAATTATTGGAGGGATGATGGAGTGCATCTTAATGATGTTGGTATGGATTTATGGGCACTCGGGCTACAGGAAGGAGTCGAGAGAGCTTTGGTGGCGGTGGGGCACTCACGAGCCTGAGGTGGTCAGGGCTGTTCGTGTGTGGCGGGGGGTGGGGTTCTTGGAGGTGGTGATGACGTTTTTACGGGGTTGATCTGGCTTTTGTTTACGGGCTCTGGACGGGGAATTTACCTCGGGAGCTTTGGGGTTTTGGTTTGCCCGAAATGGGTTACATGGTGCCCTTGAGCTGGTGGTCACGGCTGAGGGTAAAGAAGTGTTTGGTTTTAAAGTTGGTGGTGGCTTTATGCCTATTTTTGAGCCAGATTTCTTACCCCCAAGAACCCTCCCCTCCAGGTTTTTACATATGGTATATATGTTGTTATTTATGTTATTGTTTGTTTAATAAAATGGCCGCTGTGGCCAAAATTATCCAAAGAAATTTACGTGTTGGTGTTTAATTTAAATTTACAGGAGAAGGGGAGAATGGCCCCCTGGGGATGGGGTGGGGGTCAGGAAGATTGAGTACGGGAAAGACCCTGTTTTGGCGATACGCGGTCAAGAAGGGGGGCTGTAATGGGCGCAGCTGGATGAAAGCCCCCACATGACTGCGTTGCCAAGAAGGGAGTTTTAGAGTTTTGAATAAAAAAAAAAGGGATCTTATAGGTGATTGGTGGAAATTTTTGAATAAGGGGTGGACCTAGTGGGGAAAGGAGGCAGGGGCTGGAGAAGTGCGGGAAGGATCACTTGTGAGGTGAATCATCAGGAGAGAAGCCCACCCTCCCTCCCTTTATTGTGGATTAGTTTAAGTGAACAGTTTGATGGAGGGGTAGCCGGGGAGTTGGGTTTTTTCTCATCTCGGTTTTTTAATCAGTTATTGCCAGAGGGGAGTTTTCGTTATCATTGTCACAGTGGCAGTTTTGGCGGGGGGTGGGGTTCTTGGAGGTGGTGATGACGTTTTTACGGGGTTGATCTGGCTTTTGTTTACGGGCTCTGGACGGGGAATTTACCTCGGGAGCTTTGGGGTTTTGGTTTGCCCGAAATGGGTTACATGGTGCCCTTGAGCTGGTGGTCACGGCTGAGGGTAAAGAAGTGTTTGGTTTTAAAGTTGGTGGTGGCTTTATGCCTATTTTTGAGCCAGATTTCTTACCCCCAAGAACCCTCCCCTCCAGGTTTTTACATATGGTATATATGTTGTTATTTATGTTATTGTTTGTTTAATAAAATGGCCGCTGTGGCCAAAATTATCCAAAGAAATTTACGTGTTGGTGTTTAATTTAAATTTACAGGAGAAGGGGAGAATGGCCCCCTGGGGATGGGGTGGGGGTCAGGAAGATTGAGTACGGGAAAGACCCTGTTTTGGCGATACGCGGTCATAGATACACGGTTCACCAGACAGTATCACACAAGAGAGGATTAGACACACGGTTCACCAGACAGTATCACACAGGAGAGGATTAGATACACGGCTCAGCATAATATCACACAGTATAGGATTAGATGCATGGCTCAGCAGACAGTATCACACAGGAGAGGATTAGATACACGGTTCACCAGACAGTATCACACAGGAGAGGATTAGATACACGGCTCAGCATAATATCAAACAGTATAGGATTAGATGCATGGCTCAGCAGACAGTATCACACAGGAGAGGATTAGATACACGGCTCAGCAGACAATATCACACAGGAGGGGATTAGATACACGGCTCAGCAGTCAGTATTTCACAGGATTAGGCTATGTGCACACGTCAGGATTTTTTTCTGACATAATCCTGAGAATTCTGCCAGAAATCCGCGTGCTTTTTTCCCGCGGATTTCTCGCGGAATTTGCGCAGTTTTTTTTTAGTTTTTTTCTTTTTTTCCGGAATGTCCTTTTTGATAGGAAATCTGCAAAAAGATAGAGCATGTCCGGATTTTTTGCGGTATGCGTTTTTTTTTGCGGAAAAAAACGCTAACATCTGCACAAAAAATGCGGAATGCATTCTAAATGATAGGATGCATAATGTTAGCGTTTTTTTAGTGGATTTATAGCGTTTTTATGGCGAAATTCCGCAAAAAAAACGCTAACAATCCGGACGTGTGCACATAGCCTTAGATACACAGGTCAGCACAGGATAGGATTAGATACACGGTTCACCAGACAGTATCACACAGGAGAGGATTAGATACACGGCTCAGACAGTATCACACAGGAGAGGATTAGATACACGGCTCACCAGACAGTATCACACAGGAGAGGATTAGATACACGGCTCAGCAGTCAGTATTCCACAGGAGGATTAGATACACAGGTCAGCACAGGATAGGATTAGATACACGGCTCAGCAGTCAGTATTCCACAGTATTAGATACACAGGTCAGCACAGGAGAGGATTAGATACACGGCTCACCACACAGTATCACACAGGAGAGGATTAGATACACGGCTCAGCAGTCAGTATTCCACAGGATTATATACACAGGTCAGCACAGGATAGGATTAGATACACGGCTCAGCAGACAGTATCACACAGGATAGGATTAGATACACGGCTCACCAGACAGTATCACACAGGAGAGGATTAGATACACGGCTCAGCAGTCAGTATTCCACAGGAGGATTAGATACACAGGTCAGCACAGGATAGGATTAGATACACGGCTCAGCAGTCAGTATTCCACAGGATTAGATACACAGGTCAGCACAGGATAGGATTAGATACACTGCTCAGCAGACACTATCACACAGGAGAGGATTAGATACATGGCTCAGCACAGTATAGTGATAGATGCACGACAGTGTGAGGGGAGACAGATATAGCTGCTCCTACAACAGCACAGCTCTCAGTCACAGTGGAGCTCACAGGTACACTCCACTGTAGGCTGAAGCAAGATGGCGCCGATCTCCTGCCTCTGCTGTGATGTGGAGACAGCCCAGGGGGGCGTGGCCACATCAGAGCAGAGCAGCTTATAATGGTAGCTATGGGGTCGCCTTCCGACTACAGATGTCTATGTCCAGGGCTGCTGTATGTGAAGACTGTAAGTGTCGTGCAGCTACACTTACAGTCCTGCAAATGAAAATGGCGGCGCCCAGTGGCAGAAAAAAAAAATGAATAAAAAAAAACAATAAATACTATGCACTTGAAAATAACTTATAAAAATAAGGAATTAAAGAGGTTTTTTTTTTTTTACAATATTAAAACGCGGCACCTTCCCTTTAATTTCACCACCACAAAATTACAACATGGGATATGGCAGGTTATATCATGTTTAGCAACAGAAAAAAAATATTTTGCTAATGTATATGAGCTCTGCAGACAGTTTAATTTCACCACCACAAAATTACAACATGGGGTATGGTGGGTGTTAGGGCTGGCGGAACGGAGCACAATAGAAGCAGTGCATAACACTCATCTGTGAAAGATGCCCTGCTGTCTTTGCCTGTGGACCTCAGTAATGGCACGAAAAATAATCTGCTGGAACGCTGATTTCAGAGCCACACAGGACACTAGCTATCTAAACTATCTGAATAGGAAATAACCGCCTAGCTAGCTAGCTAAAATCTATCAGCAAACAGTCCCAGCATAAGGAGCAGCCTCTCTGCTCTGTTACATTGTCAAAATAGTGCTAAATCAAAATGTATGCTCTTTATATGGAGAAGGACATATGATTTCAGTAGCCAATGACACAAGCCATTTTGTCAGGACATTGTGGATGTTTCCTGAGCCTTGATTGGCTAACTTATGAGCACACATAAAGTTAGAAGAAAAAAAAAGTTTACAAGCACGTCACTCCTCTGAGCTCTGCTAACTTCTACCCTCATCAAACACGTACTCAACGCTCATCATACACCACCATTATGCAAATATCTTTCAGTACTTTTTACCGAATGTTACCAATTGTTTCCAATTTTTTAAAATGTTGCTTGTGTTTCCTATCACAAATCCAAATGTGCCATATCCATGCCAATGTTATGTTTGGCAATCGTTTTTCGAACAAATTCGCTCATCACTACTCATAACAGTAAGTTTTACATAGTAACATACACTGCTCAAAAAATAAAAGGAACACTAAAATCCAACATCCTAGATATTACTGAATGAAATATTCCAGTTGTAAATCTTTATTCACTACATAGTGGAATGTGTTGAGAACAATAAAACCCAAAATTGTCAACGTAAATCACAACTAATATCCCACGGAGGTCTGGAGTTAGAATGATGCTCAAAATCTAAGTGGAAAATGAAGTTACAGGCTTGTCCAACTTCAGTAGAAATGCCTCAAGACAAGGAAATTATGTTCAGTAGTGTGTGTGGCTTCCATGTGCCTGTATGACCTCCATACAGTGCCTGGGCATGCTCCTGATGAGGTGGCCGATTGTCTCCTAAGGGATCTCCTCCCAGACCTGGACTAAAGCATCTGCCAACTCCTGGACAGTCTGTGGTGCAACGAGATGTTGGTGGATGGTGCGAGACATGATGTCCCAGATGTGTTCGATTGGATTCAGGTCTGGGGAACGGGTGGACCAGTCCATAGCTTCAATGCATTCATCTTGCAGGAACTGCTGAAACACTCCAGTCACATGAGGTCTTGCATTATCCTGCAGTAGGAGGAACCCAGGGCCAACTGCACCAGCATATGGTCCCACAAGGGGTCTGAGGATCTTATCTCGGTACCTAACGGCAGTCAGGCTACCTCTGGCGAGCACATGGAGGGCTGTGCGGCCCTCCAAAGAAATGCCACCCCACACCATTAATGACCCACTGCCAAACCGGAAGAGCACAAGAACACTGTGCAGAGCACAGGGCGTCAGTGGTGAACTTGCCAATCCTGGTGTTCTGTGGCAAATGCCAAGTGTCCTGCACGATGTTGGGCTGTGAGCCCAACAACCATCTGTGGACGTCGGGCACTCAGACTATCCTCATGGAGTCAGTTTCTAGCCTTTTGTGCAGACACATGCACATTTGTGGCCTGCTGTAGGTCATTTTGCAGGGCTCTGGCAGTGCTCCTCTTGTTCTTCCTTGCACAAAGGCAGAGGTAGTGATCCTGCTGCTGGGTTGTTGCCCTCCTATGGTCCCCTCCACATCTCCTGGTGTACTGGCATGTCTCCTGGTAGTGCCTCCAGCCTCTGGACACTACGCTGACAGACACAGCAAACCTTCTTGCCACAGCTCGCATTGATGTGCCATCCTGCATGAGCTGCACTACCTGAGCCACTTGTGTGTGTTGTAGAGTCCATCTCATGCTACCACGAGTGTGAAAGCACAACCAACATTCAAAAGTGACCAAAACATCAGTCAGAAATCATTGGTACTGAGATATGGCCTGTGGTCCCCACCTGCAGAATCACTCATTTCTTAAATGTGTCTTGATAACTGCCAATAATTTCCATCTGTTGTCTATTCCATTTGCACAACAGCATGTGAAATTGATTGTCAAACAGTGTTGCTTCCTAAGTGGACAGTTTTATTTCACAGAAGTTTGATTTACTTGAAGTTATATTCTGTTGTTTAAGTGTTCCCTTTTATTTTATTGAGCAGTGTAGTAATATAGTTTTTAAAGTTTAAGGAAGACTTTAAGTCCATCTAGTTCAACCTATATCCTAACCTAACATGCCCTAACATGTTGATCCAGAGGAAGGCAAAAAAAACCCATGTGGCAAACAGTAAGCTCCACATTGGAGAAAAAAATTCCTTCCCGACTCCACACACAGCAATCAGACTAGTTCCCTGGATATATGCCCTATCAAGGAACCTAATATATGTAACCTGTAACATTATACTTTTCAGGAAAGGCATCCAGTCCCTTCTTAAATTTTAGTTATGAATCACTCATTACAACTATGGTTGAGCGAAACGGATCGTTCATTTTCAAAAGTCGCCGACTTTTGGCAAAGTCGGGTTTCATGAAACCCGACCCGACCTCAGTGTGGGGTCGGCCATGCGGTACGCGACTTTCGCGCCAAAGTCGCGTTTCAATAACGCTAAAAGCTCCATTTCTCAGCCAATGAAGGTGGACGCAGTGTGGGCAGCGTGATGACATAGGTCCTGGTCCCCACCATCTTAGAGAAGGGCATTGCAGTGATTGGCTTGCTGTCTGTGGCGTCACAGGGGCTATAAAGAGGCGTTCCCGCCGACCGCCATCTTACTGCTGCTGATCTGAGCCTAGGGAGAGGTTGCTGCCGCTTCGTCAGAAGCAGGGATCGCGTTAGGCAGGGTCCATTAACCACCAAACCGTTTGTGCTGTAGCGATTTCCACTGTCCAACACCACCTTTTGTTTGCAGGGACAGTGGAAGCTACTCTTTTTTTTTCCTCAGCGCTGTAGCTCATTGGGCTGCCCTAGAAGGCTCCCTGATAGCTGCATTGCTGTGTGTACGCCGCTGTGCAAACCAACTGCTTTTTTCAAAGCACAAATCCTGTTGTTCCTTCCTTTCTGCACAGCTATCTTGTTTGTTTGTCCACACTTTTTATTTAATTTGTGCATCAGTCCACTCCTTATTGCTGCCTGCCATACCTGGCTGAGATTACTGCAGGGAGATAGTAATTGTAGGACAGTCCCTGTTTTTTTTTTTTAATTCTCCCTAAAAAAATAAGTTGTGGGAGATTAAGATTGGCATTTCTGCTAGAGTGCCATCCCTGTGTGTGCCATGTCTCTCACATAGTGGGCCATAGAAAGCCTTTTTATTTTTCTGTCTTTTTTGGGGGGGGGGTTTTAAATTCTCCCTGAAAAAAAAAACAGTGGGAGATTAATATTGGCCTTTGGTCTTGTGTGCCAGTCCTGAGTGTGCCATCTCTCTCTCAAATAGTGGGCCATAGAAAGCCTATTTATTTATTTATTTATTTTTAATTTGTTTTCTAAATTCTCCCTGAAAAAATAAAAAAAAAATCAGTGGGAGATTAATATTGGCCTTTCAGCTTGTGTGCCAGTCCTGACTCCTGGGTGTGCCATCTCTCTCTCTCTCAAATAGTGGGCCATAGAAAGCCTATTTTTTTTTTATTTGGTTTCTAAATTCTCCCTGGAATAATAAAAAAAAATCAGTGGGAGATTAATATTGGCCTTTCAGCTTGTGTGCAAGTCCGGACTCCTGGGTGTGCCATCTCTCTCTCTCAAATAGTGGGCCATAGAAAGCCTATTTTTTTTTATTTGGTTTCTAAATTCTCCCTGAAAAAATTAAAAAAAATCAGTGGGAGATTAATATTGGCCTTTCTGCTTGTGTGCCAGTCCTGACTCCTTGGTGTGCCATCTCTCTCTCTCAAATAGTGGGCCATAGAAAGCCAATTTTTTTTTTTATTTGGTTTCTAAATTCTCCCTGGAAAAATAAAAAAAAATCAGTGGCAGATTAATATTGGCCTTTCAGCTTGTGTGCCAGTCCTGACTCCTGGGTGTGCCATCTCTCTCTCTCAAATAGTGGGCCATAGAAAGCCTATTTTTTTTTTATATGTTTTCAAAATTCTACCTGAAAAAATAAAAAAAAATCAGTGGGAGATTAATATTGGCCTTTCTGCTTGTGTGCCAGTCCTGACTCCTGGGTGTGCCATCTCTCTCTCTCAAATAGTAGGCCATAGAAAGCCTATTTTTTTTTTTGGTTTCTAAATTCTCCCTGAAAAAATAAAATAAAATCAGTGGGAGATTAATATTGGCCTTTCTGCTTGTGTGCCAGTCTTGACTCCTGGGTGTGCCATCTCTCTCTCTCAAATAGTGGGCCATCGAAAGCCTATTTTTTTTTTATTTGGTTTCTAAATTCTCCCTGGAAAAATAAAAAAAATCAGTGGGAGATTAATATTGGCCTTTCAGCTTGTGTGCCAGTCCTGACTCCTGGGTGTGCCATCTCTCTCTCTCAAATAGTGGGCAATAGAAAGCCTATTTTTTTTTATTTGGTTTCTAAATTCTCCATGGAAAAATAAAAAAAATCAGTGGGAGATTAATATTGGCCTTTCAGCTTGTGTGCCAGTCCTGACTTCTGGGTGTGCCATCTCTCTCTCTCAAATAGTGGGCCATTGAAAGCCTATTTTTTTTTTTTATTTGGTTTCTAAATTCTCCCTGAAAAAATCAATTTTTTTTATTTGGTTTCTAAATTCTCCCTGGAGAAACAAAAAAAATCAATGGGAGATTAATATTGGCCTTTCTGCTTGTGTGCCAGTCTTGACTCCGGGGTGTGCCATCTCTCTCTCTCAAATAGTGGGCCATAGAAAGCTTTTTTTTTGGGGGGGGTTTCTAAATTCTCCCTGAAAAAATCTTCTTTTTTTTTATTTGGTTTCTAAATTCTCCCTGAAAAAATAAAAAAAAATCAGTGGGAGATTAATATTGGCCTTTCAGCTTCTGTTCCAGTCCTGACTCCTGGGTGTGCCATCTCTCTCTCTCAAATAGTGGGCCATAGAAAGCCTATTTTTTTTTATGTGTTTTCTAAATTCTCCCTGAAAAAATAAAAAAAATCAGTGGGAGATTAATATTGGCCTTTTAGCTTGTGTGCCAGTCCTGACTCCTGGGTGTGCCATCTCTCTCTCTCAAATAGTGGGCCATAGAAAGCCTATGTTTTTTTTTAATTTGGTTTCTAAATTCTCCCTGGAAAAATAAAAAAAAATCAGTGGGAGATTAATGTTGGCCTTTCAGCTTGTGTGCCAGTCCTGACTCCTGGGTGTGCCATCTCTCTCTCTCAAATAGTGGGCCATAGAAAGCCTATTTTTTGTTTTTTTTCATTTGGTTTCTAAATTCTCCCTGAAAAAATCAATTTTTTTTATTTGGTTTCTAAATTCTCCCTGGAAAAATAAAAAAAAAAATCAGTGGGAGATTAATATTGGCCTTTCAGCTTGTGTGCCAGTCCTGACTCCTGGGTGTGCCATCTCTCTCTCTCAAATAGTGGGCCATAGAAAGCCTATTTTTTGTTTTTTTTTATTTGGTTTCTAAATTCTCCCTGAAAAAATAAAAAAAAATCAGTGGGAGATTAATATTGGCCTTTCTGCTTGTGTGCCAGTCTTGACTCCTGGGTGTGCCATCTCTCTCTCTCTCAAATAGTGGGCCATAGAAAGCCTATTTTTCTCTTTATTTGGTCTCTAAATTCTCCCTGAAAAAATCAATTTTTTTTTTTTGTTTCTAAATTCTCCCTGAAAAAATCAATTTTTTTTATTTGGTTTCTAAATTCTCCCTGAAAAAATAAAAAAAATCAGTGGGAGACTAATATTGGCCTTTCAGCTTGTGTGCCAGTCCTTACTCCTGGGTGTGCCATCTCTCTCTCTCAAATAGTGGGCCATAGAAAGCCTATTTTTTTTTTATTTGTTTTCTAAATTCTCCCTGAAAAAATCTAAAAAAATCAGTGGGAAATTAATATTGGCCTTTCTGCTTGTGTGCCAGTCCTGACTCCTGGGTGTGCCATCTCTCTCTCTCAAATAGTGGGCCATAGAAAGCCTTTTTTTTTTTTTTTGGTTTCTAAATTCTCCCTGAAAAAATCTATTTTTTTTATTTGGTTTCTAAATTCTCCCTGAAAAAAAAATCAATTTTTTTTATTTGGTTTCTAAATTCTCCCTAAAAAAAAAAAAAAAAAAAGTGGGAGATTAATATTGACATTTGTGCTTGAGTGACAGTCCTGCATGTGTGGCATCTCTCAAATTTGGTGCCACCGAAAACAGAGTGTGTAACATTGTGCCTGATTTTCCTTGCTGTCTCACCCACCTGTAAAGGGATATCTAAATCATACTGAAGCTGTAGCTCACCGTGTAAGTTGTTTGACAGCAACAAATACCATTACTTTGGTTACGTTTTTAAAACAATGAGGAAGTCTGGTGGAAGAGGTCGTGGCTGTGGGCGTTCATTGTCAGCTGGTAATGATGGTAGTGGTAGTGGAGCATCAGGTGGTCGTGGGAAAAAAATATTGCACCTAAGTCTGGAGCTGTGGAGCCAGGTTCGTCGTCTGGCTACACAAGGCCTCGAACGCTCCCTTTTCTGGGAGTAGGAAAACCGCTTTTAAAGCCGGAGCAGCAAGAGCAAGTTTTGGCTTACCTTGCTGACTCAGCCTCTAGCTCTTTTGCCTCCTTTTTTGAAACTGGTAAATATAAAAGCAGCGCGTCGTTAGTGGATGTTCATGGTCAGGAACAAGTCGCTTCCTTGTCCTCTTCAGCAAAAACAACAACAGAGAAGGATGCAGCAGGCGACACAACGGGTTACTCCATGGAGCTCTTTACACATACCGTCCCTGGCTTAGAAAGTGAAACAGTTAACATGCCATGCCCATTACAAGTTGAATCTGACATGGAGTGCACTGATGCACAGCCACAGCCAGACAACTATGCTGGTCCTTTGACTCAGACCACAACATTGCCCTCGCAGGGTACTGATCCAGAATCAGACCCTGATGAGACTATGTTGCCCCGTCATGAACGCTATACCACCGACTTACACGGTGACACAGACTAAGTTGCGCACGAGCTAGAAGAGGAGGTTATAGATGACCCAGTTGTTGACCCCGATTGGCCGCCATTGGGGGAACAGGGTGCAGGCGGCAGTAGTTCTGAAGCGGAGGAGGAGGGGCCGCAGCAGGCATAAACATCGCAACAGGTTCCATCTGCCGGGCCCGTAGATGTGACAAAACGTGTGGCAAAGCCAAAACCTGTTGGAGGACAGCGTGGCCATCCGGTTAAAGCTCAGTCTGCAATGCCTGAAAAGGGATCCGATGCTCGAAAGAGTGCAGTCTGGCATTTTTTTAAACAACATCCAATTGATCAGCGCAAAGTCATCTGTCAAAAATGTTCAACTACCTTAAGCAGAGGTCAGAATCTGAAAAGTCTCAATACAAGTTGCATGCATAGACATTTAACCACCATGCATTTGCAAGCCTGGACTAACTACCAAACGTCCCTTAAGGTTGTAGCACCCTCGGCCAATGAAGCTAGTCAGCAACGCTACATCCCTGCCGTCACTGTAAGGCCACAATTTTCCGCACCACCTGCAGTATCTGTGCAGGTTTCTTTGCCAGGCCAAAGCAGTCAGGGACAGGGAATCACCAGTTTCGTAGTAGGAAACACTGCATCTAGGGCACCGGCGGAAACAATACCGTCTCCAACCGTCCCTCAGTCTGCCATGTCCACCGGCACACCCGCTAGTTCCACGATCTCCAGCTCTCCAGTCCAGCTAACCCTACATGAGACTCTGGTTAGAAAAAGGAAGCACTTATCCTCGCATCTGCGTACACAGTGTTTGAACGCCCACATAGCTAGACTAATCTCGTTAGAGATGATGCCCTACCGGTTAGTTGAAAGCGAAGCTTTCAAAGCCCTGATGGACTACGCTGAACCACGCTACGAGCTACCCAGTCGACACTTCTTTTTGAGAAAAGCCATCCCAGCCCTCCACCAGCATGTTAAAGAGAGCATCGTCCATGCACTCAGGCAATCTGTGAGTACAAAGGTGCACCTGACAACAGATGCATGGACCAGTAGGCATGGCCAGGGACGTTACGTGTCCATCACGGCACACTGGGTGAATGTGGTGGATGCAGGGTCCACAGGGGACATCAATTTCGGGACAGTTCTGCCTAGCCCACGGTCTAGGAAACAGTTGGCTGTAGGTGTTCGCACCCCCTCCTCCTCCTCCTCGTCCTTCTGCAGAAGCGAGAGCTCGTCCACAGACTGCAGTCACCCAACCACTCCATCCGCAGCTGCCACTGTTGCACACCAGTTGTCCCATTATGGGCTAGCTACTGGCAAGCGTCAGCAGGCTGTATTGGCTATGAAGTGTTTGGGCGACAACAGACACACCGCGGAAGTTCTGTCCGAGTTCTTGCAGACAGAAACGAAGTCGTGGCTGGGCACAGTAGATCTTGAGGCAGGCAAGGTAGTGAGTGATAACAGAAGGAATTTCATGGCTGCCATCTCCCTTTCCCAACTGAAACACATTCCTTGCCTGGCTCACACCATAAACCTGGTGGTGCAGTGCTTCCTGAAAAGTTATCCGGGGTTATCCAACCTGCTCCTCAAAGTGCGCGGACTTTGCTCACATATCCACCGTTCGCCCGTACACTCCAGCCGTATGCAGACCTATCAGCGTTCTTTGAACCTTCCCCAGCATCGCCTAATCATAGACATTGCAACAAGGTGGAACTCAACACTGCACATGCTTCAGAGACTGTGCGAACAGAGGCGGGCTGTTATGTTTTTGTGGGAGGATACACATACACGGGCAGGCAGTAGGATGGCAGACATGGAGTTGTCAGGTGTGCAGTGGTCGAAGATACAAGACATGTGTCAAGTCCTTCAGTGTTTTGAGGAATGCACACGGCTGGTTAGTGCAGACAACGCCATAATAAGCATGAGCATCCCCCTAATGCGTCTGCTGATGCAAAGTTTGACGCACATAAAGGAGCAGGCATCTGCACCAGAGGAAGAGGACAGCCTTGATGACAGTCAGCCATTGTCTGGTCAGGGCAGTGTACAGGACGAGGTAGCGGGCGAACAGGAGGAGGAGGACGAGGAGGATGATGGGGATGAGTATTTTGTTAATGAGGAAGCTTCTCCGGGGCCACTGGAAATTGGTGGCGTGGCAAGGCCGGGTTCTGTTTTTTTGAGGGACACAAGTGACATAGATTTGCCTGAAACTGCCCCTCAACCAAGCACAACAGCAGATTTGACAACTGGAACTTTGGCACACATGGCGGATTATGCCTTACGTATCCTCAAAAGGGACACACGCATTACGAAAATGATGAACAATGATGATTACTGGTTGGCCTGCCTCCTTGATCCTCGCTATAAAGACAAATTGCAAAATATTATGCCACATGAGACCTTGGAACTAATATTAGCAACCAAACAATCAACTCTTGTTGACCGTTTGCTTCAGGCATTCCCAGCACACAGCGCCCGAGATCGTTCTCACACGAGCTGCAGGGGGCAGCAGACCAGAAGTGTTAGAGGTGCAGAAATCAGAAGTGGCGTTGGACAGAGGGGTTTTCTGACCAGGTTGTGGAGTGATTTTGCTATGACCGCAGACAGGACAGGCACTGCTGCATCAATTCAAAGTGACAGGAGACATTTGTCCAGTATGGTTACTAACTATTTTTCATCCCTTATTGATGTTCTACCTCAACCGTCATTCCCATTTGATTACTGGGCATCCAAATTAGACACCTGGCCAGAATTGGCAGAATAGGCATTGCAGGAGCTTGCTTGCCCGGCAGCTAGTGTCCTATCAGAAAGAGTATTCAGTGCTGCAGGTTCAATATTAACCGAAAAAAGGACTCGTCTGGCTACCCAAAATGTTGATGATCTAACCTTCATTAAAATGAACCACAACTGGATTTCGAATTCTTTTGCCCCACCTTGCCCGGCTGACACCTAGCTTTCCTATGAAAAGGTATTACCTGTGGACTACTCTGAATGACTTTACCAATCTTGTAATTTGCAGCAGCTGATTGTCCAGCATACGACATGTTTACACCTCCCTAAATGGCCAAACTCCCCACACGGGGCCGTGGTATCGCCACTTGGCGCAAGCACCCGTGAGAGTGCTGTTTGTCTGAAGAGGTGGGTGTGCCTGCTTTTGGTCGACGGCACTGCCACTGGGTCCCTCATAGTACAATAAAGTGTCTCTGGCGGTGGTGGTGCGCACCCAACGTCAGACACACTGTTGTAACATGAGGGGCCCTGGGCCTGTACCGCCGGCCACAAGAGAGTTCCCCCACCCCCAGCTCAAACATTGCTCTACCACTTGCACAATTATCTCTCACAGTTCCACCAATGTTTAGTCTATGCGCTGACATCCGTAAATTCCTGCCACTGACAATACCATTGTGTTGACATGTATGATGGTACTTAACATAGTCAGGGGCAGTGTCCTATATTTACCCAAGTAAATACTTTGTGCCAAATTACTAGATCTGAAACTACGCAGAGGAGCCCACCCTTGTACCTAATGATTGCACCCTTTTGTGTTTTCGTTTTGTTGTAATGCGAGACATTAACATGTATTTATTGTTTGGGACTACTAACTGGCAGACACTCATTACAATCGGCCTCCGCTGACAACACCAATTCTGCCTGTGTACCCCTGCAAGAGAATTCAAAGTGCCTACAGCCCAATTTTATTATGTTAGGCCTTCGAAGCCTGTCTGCAGTCCCTCCTTCCACTAGGCCTCCACTGACCTGTCTACTGCTGCCCGTGTACCCCTGGAACCAATTATAAAGTGCCTACAGCCCAATTTTATTATGTTAGGCTTTCGAAGCCTGTCTGCGGTCCGTCCTTCCACTAGTCCTCCACTGACCTGTCTACTGCTGCCCGTGTACCCCTGGAACCAATTATAAAGTGCCTACAGCCCAATTTTATTATGTTAGGCCTTCGAAGCCTGTCTGCCGTCCGTCCTTCCACTACTCCTCCACTGACCTGTCTACTGCTGCCCGTGTACCCCTGGAACCAATTATAAAGTGCCTACAGCTGAATTTTATTATGTTAGGCCTTCAAAGCCTGTCTGCGGTCCGTCCTTCCACTAGGCCTCCACTGACCTGTCTACTGCTTCCCGTGTACCCCTGGAACCAATTATAAGTGCCTACAGCCCAATTTTATTATGTTAGGCCTTTGAAGCCTGTCTGCGGTCCCTCCTTCCACTAGGCCTCCACTGACCTGTCTACTGCTGCCCGTGTACCCCTGGAACCAATTATAAAGTGCCTACAGCCCAATTTTATTATGTTAGGCCTTCAAAGCCTGTCTGCGGTCCCTCCTTCCACTAGGCCTCCACTGACCTGTCTACTGCTGCCCGTGTACCCCTGGAACCAATTTTAAAGTGCCTACAGCCAAATTGTATTATGTTAGGCCTTCGAAGCCTGTCTGCGGTCCCTCCTTCCACTAGGCCTCCACTAACCTGTCTACTGCTGCCCGTGTACCCCTGGAGCCAATTTTAAAGTGCCTACAGCCCAATTTTATTATGTTATGCCTTCGAAGCCTGTCTGCGGTCCCTCCTTCCACTAGGCCTCCACTGACCAGACCACTGCTGCCCGTGTACCCCTGGAACCATTTATAAAGTGCCTACAGCCCAATTTTATTATGTTAGGCCTTCGAAGCCTGTCTGCGGTCCCTCCTTCCATTAGGCCTCCACTGACCTGTCTACTGCTGCCCGTGTACCCCTGGAACCAATTATAAAGTGCCTACAGCCAAATTTTATTATGTTAGGCCTTCGAAGCCTGTCTGCGGTCCCTCCTTCCACTAGGCCTCCACTTACCTGTGTACTGCTGCCTGTGTACCCCTGGAACCAATTTTAAAGTGCCTACAGCCCAATTTTATTATGTTAGGCCTTCGAAGCCTGTCTGCGGTCCCTCTTTCCACTAGGCCTCCACTGACCTGTCTACTGCTGCCCGTGTACCCCTGGAATCAATTATAAAGTGCCTACAGCCCAATTTTATTATGTTAGGCCTTCGAAGCCTGTCTGCGGTCCGTCCTTCCACTAGTCCTCCACTGACCTGTCTACTGCTGCCCGTGTACCCCTGGAACCAATTTTAAAGTGCCTACAGCCCAATTTTATTATGTTAGGCCTTCGAAGCCTGTTTGCGGTCCTTCATTCCACTAGGCCTCCACTGACCAGACCACTGCTGCCCGTGTACCCCTGGAACCATTTATAAAGTGCCTACAGCCCAATTTATTATGTTAGGCCTTTGAAGCCTGTCTGCGGTCCCTCCTTCCACTAGGCCTCCACTGACCTGTCTCCTGCTGCCCGTGTACCCCTGGAACCAATTATAAAGTGCCTACAGCCAAATTTTATTATGTTAGGCCTTCGAAGCCTGTCTGCGGTCCCTCCTTCCACTAGGCCTCCACTGACCTGTGTACTGCTGCCCGTGTACCCCTGGAACCAATTTTAAAGTGCCTACAGCCCAATTTTATTATGTTAGGCCTTTGAAGCCTGTCTGCGGTCCCTTCTTCCACTAGGCCTCCACTGACCTGTCTACTGCTGCCCGTGTACCCCTGGAACCAATTATAAAGTGCCTACAGCCCAATTTTATTATGTTAGGCGTTCGAATCCTGTCTGCGGTCCCTCCTTCCACTAGGCCTCCACTGACCTGTCTACTGCTGCCCGTGTACCCCTGGAACCAATTATAAAGTGCCTACAGCCCAATTTTATTATGTTAGGCCTTCGAAGCCTGTCTGCGGTCCCGCCTTCCACTAGGCCTCCACTGACCTGTCTACTGATGCCCGTTTACCCCTGGAACCAATTATAAAGTGCCTACAGCCAAATTTTATTATGTTAGGCCTTCGAAGCCTGTCTGCGGTCCCTCCTTCCACTAGGCCTCCACTGACCTGTGTACTGCTGCCGGTGTACCCTGGAACCAATTTTAAAGTGCCTACAGCCCAATTTTTTTATGTTAGGCCTTCGAAGCCTGTCTGCGGTCCCTCCTTCCACTAGGCCTCCACTGACCTGTCTACTGCTGCCCGTGTACCCCTGGAACCAATTATAAAGTGCCTACAGCCAAATTTTATTATGTTAGGCCTTCGAAGCCTGTCTGCGGTCCCTCCTTCCACTAGGCCTCCACTGACCTGTCTACTGCTGCCCGTGTACCCCTGGAACCAATTATAAAGTGCCTACAGCCCAATTTTATTATGTTAGGCCTTCGAAGCCTGTCTGCGGTCCCTCCTTCCACTAGGCCTCCACTGACCTGTCTACTGCTGCCCGTGTACCCCTGGAACCAATTTTAAAGTGCCTACAGCCCAATTTTATTATGTAAGGCCTTCGAAGCCTGTCTGCGGTCCGTCCTTCCACTAGGCCTCCACTGACCAGACCACTGCTGCCCGTGTACCCCTGGAACCATTTATAAAGTGCCTACAGCCCAATTTTATTATGTTAGGCCTTCAAAGCCTGTCTGCGGTCCCTCCTTCCAATAGTTCTCCACTGACCAGACCAATGCTGGCCGTGTACCCCTGGAACCCAGCTGAAAGTGCATGGAGCCTACTTTTTTTCTTTGTTTTATATTTAGAAAGCCCAGATGAACTACGCTGTACCACGGTTCAAGCTACCCAGTCGACATTTCTTTTGCGAGAAAAGCCATCCCAGCCCTCCACCGGCATGAAAAAGTCTGCATTGCCATAGCACTCAGGCAATCAAACAGTAGAAAGGTGCACCTGACAAGAGACGCATGGACCAGTAGGCATGTCCACAAAAAGTTACGTGTCCATTACGGCGCACTGGGTTAATGTGTTGGATGCATGGTCCACAGGGGACAGCCTACAAAGTCTGTCTGCAGTCCCTAATTCAAATTGTCCTCCGCTGACCACACCATTGCTGCCCGTGTACCCCTGGAACCAATTTTAAAGTGCCTACAGCCTAATTTTGTTATGTTAGGCCTACTACGCCTGCCTGCGGTCCCTCCTTCCAATACTCCTCCACTGACCACACCACTGCTGCCCGTGGACCCCTGGAACCTATTTTTAATTGCATAGAGCATCCTTTTTTTAATAGTAGGCGTACAAAGTCTGTCTGCGGTCCACTATTGAAATTGTCCTCCACTGACCAGAGCAATGCTGCCTGTGTACCCCTGTAACCTTTTTTAAACTGCATTGAGCCACATTTTTGGTTTAAGGCCCACTACCTGTGTCTGTCTGCGCCACTCAATACTGCTGTCCTCCTTTGAAAAAAGCAGAGCGTCAATAGTCTTGTTTTCAGCCTCTAGGAACTTGAAAACTGCATTGGGGCTACTACTTCGGTAGGGCCTACTAACGGTGTCTGCCGCTCCAAGGTGTTCCCCAGGTTTCCTCGCCATTGCTTCGATCTTCTGACTCTCGTTTAGTAGTTGTTGAAAACTACACTGCATTAGGCCTACAAATTGGGTATGGGGTGTAGAGACAGTGTGTTCCACTCCAAGGTGTTCCCCAGGTTTCCTCTCCATTGCTTTGGTCTTCCGACTCTCGTTTAGTAGTTGTTGAAAACTACACTGCATTAGGCCTACAAATTGGGTATGGGGTGTAGAGACGGTGTGTTCCACTCCAAGGTGTTCCCCAGGTTTCCTCTCCATTGCTTTGGTCTTCCGACTCTCGTTTAGTAGTTGTTGAAAACTACACTGCATTAGGCCTACAAATTGGGTATGGGGTGTAGAGACGGTGTGTTCCACTCCAAGCTGTTCCCCAGGTTTCCTCTCCATTGCTTCGGTCTTCCGACTCTTGCTTAGTAGTTGTTGAAAACTACACTGCATTAGGCCTACAAATTGGGTATGGGGTGTAGAGACGGTGTGTTCCACTCCAAGGTGTTCCCCAGGTTGCCTCTCCATTGCTTCAATCTTCTGGCTCTTCTTAAGTAGTTGTTGAAAACAACACTGCATTCGGCCTACAAGTTGGGTCTGGGGTGTAGAGACGGTGTGTTCCACTCCAAGGTGTTCCCCAGGTTGCCTCTCCATTGCTTCGATCTTCTGGCTCTTCTTAAGTAGTTGTTGAAAACAACACTGCATTCGGCCTACAAGTTGGGTCTGGGGTGTAGAGACGGTGTGTTCCACTCCAAGGTGTTCTCCAGGTTTCCTCTCCATTGCTTCGATCTTCTGGCTCTCGTTTAGTAGTTGTTGAAAACAACACTGCATTCGGCCTACAAGTTGGGTCTGGGGTGTAGAGACGGTGTCTTCCGCTCCAAGGTGTTCTCCAGGTTTCCTCTCCATTGCTTTGGTCTTCTGACTCTCGTTTAGTAGTTGTTGAAAACTACACTGCATTAGGACTTCAAATTGGGTATGGGGTGGAGAGACGGTGTGTTCCACTCCAAGGTGTTCCCCAGGTTTCCTCTCCATTGCTTCGGTCTTCCGACTCTCGTTTAGTAGTTGTTGAAAACTACACTGCATTAGGCCTACAAATTGGGTATGGGGTGTAGAGACGGTGTGTTCCACTCCAAGGTGTTCCCCAGGTTTCCTCTCCATTGCTTTGGTCTTCCGACTCTCGTTTAGTAGTTGTTGAAAACTACACTGCATTAGGCCTACAAATTGGGTATGGGGTGTAGAGACGGTGTGTTCCACTCCAAGGTGTTCCCTAGGTTTCCTCTCCATTGCTTCGGTCTTCCGACTCTTGCTTAGTAGTTGTTGAAAACTACACTGCATTAGGCCTACAAATTGGGTATGGGGTGTAGAGACGGTGTGTTCCACTCCAAGGTGTTCCCCAGGTTTCCTCTCCATTGCTTTGGTCTTCCGACTCTCGTTTAGTAGTTGTTGAAAACTACACTGCATTAGGCCTACAAATTGGGTATGGGGTGTAGAGACGGTGTGTTCCACTCCAAGGTGTTCCCCAGGTTGCCTCTCCATTGCTTCAATCTTCTGGCTCTTCTTAAGTAGTTGTTGAAAACAACACTGCATTCGGCCTACAAGTTGGGTCTGGGGTGTAGAGACGGTGTGTTCCACTCCAAGGTGTTCCCCAGGTTGCCTCTCCATTGCTTCGATCTTCTGGCTCTTCTTAAGTAGTTGTTGAAAACAACACTGCATTCAGCCTACAAGTTGGGTCTGGGGTGTAGAGACGGTGTGTTCCACTCCAAGGTGTTCTCCAGTTTTCCTCTCCATTGCTTCGATCTTCTGGCTCTCGTTTAGTAGTTGTTGAAAACAACACTGCATTCGGCCTACAAGTTGGGTCTGGGGTGTAGAGACGGTGTCTTCCGCTCCAAGGTGTTCTCCAGGTTTCCTCTCCATTGCTTTGGTCTTCTGACTCTCGTTTAGTAGTTGTTGAAAACTACACTGCATTAGGCCTACAAATTGGGTATGGGGTGTAGAGACGGTGTCTTCCACTCCAAGGTGTTCCCCAGGTTGCCTCTCCATTGCTTCGATCTTCTGGCTCTTCTTAAGTAGTTGTTGAAAACAACACTGCATTCGGCCTACAAGTTGGGTCTGGGGTGTAGAGACGGTGTCTTCCGCTCCAAGGTGTTCTCCAGGTTTCCTCTCCATTGCTTTGGTCTTCCGACTCTCGTTTAGTAGTTGTTGAAAACTACACTGCATTAGGCCTACAAATTGGGTATGGGGTGTAGAGACGGTGTCTTCCACTCCAAGGTGTTCCCCTGGTTTCCTCTCCATTGCTTCGATCTTCTGGCTCTCGTTTAGTAGTTGTTGAAAACAACACTGCATTAGGCCTACTAGTTGGGTTGGGGCCTTCTATCTGTGTCTGCCGCTCCTTGCTGTTCTCCTACAGTGAACAAAGCTCTGCCGCCGGTTTACTACTGTTGCCAATTTTGAACTGCATTTAGAATACTTACTGATTTGGGCCTACTCTCTGTGTCAGCCTCTCACTCCAGTTGTCCTCCACTGAACAAAGCAATGCCCACTGGTTAGTCCTGTTACCAATTTTGAACTGCATTTAGCCCACTTTATTCTTTGGGTCCATATCTGTTTCCCCCTCATCCTGCCCATTGCCCAGCCAGTGATAGATGAGTCTGCTGGTACATTGACCCATAACGCAACATTCCCCGTGCACGCTACACTACAAGATTGTGACCCTGCTGAAAGTCTGGTCCCCCTTCCCGCATACGATACCACATTACCGGGGACAAAGAGGAAGGTGCAGATGAAGGTGCAGGTTCCTTCACCGGTTGGGGGGAGGAATACTCGTTGGCGACGTCACTGGCACAGGGCCTCTCATAGTACGCAAAAGTGTTGCTGCCGGTGGGAGGCGCCCCCGCCGTGCAAACACACCGCTGTACTTTGAGGGGCCCAGTGCCAGTGCCAATGCCAACGAGTGGGCCCCCCCTGCTTGCTCAGGATCACAGCACTTGCAAAGTTGAAATACTTACCTCTCCCTGCTCCACTGCCGTGACGTGGTCGAGATGTCCTTGGCCCACTAATTGCTTGAACCAGCCCTACCCCCCACAACTTTAGCCAAATGACCCCCAATTTCAAATGCCTTACAATTATCATAAGCTAAATTACGATTGACAAGCTTCAGTAGCAAGAATGGATGTTTTTGCCAATACAATGGGCTCTGTACATGTTTTCCTGGCCTCTACTCACTGCCGACTTTGCTCCCCCATTGACTTGCATTGGGTTTCGTGTTTCGGTCGATCCCCGACTTTTCGCGATAATCGGACGATTCCACTCGACTCGACTTTTGAGATAGTCGGGTTTCGCGAAACCCGGCTCGACTCTAAAAAGGTCAAGGTCGCTCAACTCTAATTACAACATCATATGGCAGAAAGTTCCATAATCTCACAGCTCTTACAGTAAAGAAACCATGTCTGTTATAATGATTAAACCTTCTTTCTTCCAGACATAGAGTATGCCCCCTTGTCCCCATCTCAGGTCTACGAGTAAAAAGATCATTAGAAAGGTCTTTGTACTGTCCCCTCATGTATTTATACATTGTAATAAGATCTCCCCTTAGCCTTTATTTTTCCTAACTAAATAACCCCAAGTGTAATAACCTGTCTTTGTATTGCAGACCCCCAGTGATATAATAACCTTGGTCGCTCTTCTCTGCACCCGCTCTAGTTCAGCTAGTTCAGCTATGTCTTTCTTATACACTGGAGACCAGAACTGTACACAGAATTCTAAGTGTGGTCACACTAGTGACTTGTATAAAGGTAAAATTATGTTCTCCTCATGAGCATCTATGCCTCTTTTAATGCATCCCATTATTTTATTAGCCTTTGCAGCAGCTGCCTGACACTGGCCACTAAAGGTGAGTTTGTCATCCACCCATACCCCCAGGTCTTTTCAGCGACGGTTTTGCTCAGTGTTGTACAATTAACCACATAATTATACATCTTATTTCTTCTGCCCAAGTGCATGACCTTACATTTATCCCCATTAAAACTCATTTGCCATTTATCAGCCCAAGCTACTAGTTTACCTAAATATTCCTGTAATATAACATTGTCCACCTCTGTATTGATTACTCTGCAGAGTTTAGTGTCATCTGCAAAGATTGAAATTCTACTCTGTATGCCCCCTATAAGGTCATTAATAAATATGTTAAAAAGAAGTGGGCCTAATACTGACCCCTGTGGTACCCCACTGTAACTGTGACCCAGACTGAGTGTGTTCCAACCCTTTGTTTCCTATCCCTGAGCCAGTTCTTAACCGACTTACACATATTTTCCCCTATTCCCATTATTCTTATTTTATGTATCAACCTTTTGAGAGGCACCGTTTCAAAAGCTTTTGAAAAGTCCATATACACCACGTCCACTGCATGTCCTTGGTCCGGTTTCTTAGAATACCCTCCAGGATTTTACCCACAGTAGAGGTTAAGCTTACTGGCCTATAATTTCCCAGTTCAGTTTTTGAATATTGGCACCACATTTGCTATACCCAGTCCTGTGGCACAGACCCTGGTATTATAGAATCTTTAAAGATTAAAAATAATGGTCTATCAATGACTGTAGACCAAGAAGAGGAAAACATAAAGCAGCACAGCCTGAGTACACGGGATAGACTACGAAGCGTACTTCAAAACAACTGAATGCCCGACTGCTGATCACGGGTGCTCGCATGAAAATAGAGGAAAAACAACAAGAGAAAGAAAGCTATGCAAATAGGGCGCACGCCCAAAAAAATACAAACTGAATAGCAAAAAATACAAAAATAATTTATTAAAGAAAGAAACAAATGCACAAAAATAAAAACATATAAAATACAACAACCACACTACTGGTCCCAAGATATTCATATATAAACAGCCCAAATATAAATGATATTAAACGACAGCAATAAAGACATGCCACAATTGGATTGTTATACCATAGAAGTATATGCATGAATATATATACATACCTTTCCCAAAACAATATATGGGAAAGGCCTATAATATGGAAAAATAAGAACCCCCTGATGCTTATATAGGTAAAATATGACTCAATATTTCAAATGGCCACAATATAACAATATCTATACAAATATAAACATATATGAGCATAAAGAGTCTGGGCGTCCCCAGACAACCTTGCAATAAATAAAGTGCCCTAATATAGAGAAAGAGACTAGTACCATCAATGGGGCCCCAATAAGCGCATAAGAGAATAATATAAAAAAAAATCCCCCCCAAAAAGAAAAATAAAAAAAAAATTATGAGATGTTAGCTAAGTAAAGAGATGCGACAAGCAAAGCAGCCAGGTGGGAAAATAAACCCACTCAGGTATAGAGAAGGCGTCCATAAAAATGGAAGTATGTGGCACAATGCTGTAAAAAGATACAGGGGTTAAAGATAAATACCCAGGGTAGGTCATCCAGTATGTGGCATGGGTCGTCGGCAGTCAGTAGTCAAAGGTGGAAAAGGGCGAACCCGGGATACAGAGAGTGTGGGGGGAGCCCCACGCGTATCGCTGCTAGACGCAGCTTCGTCCCCTGACAAAGCTGCGTCTAGCAGCGGTACGCGTGGGGCTCCCCCCACACTCTCTGTATCCCGGGTTCGCCCTTTTCCACCTTTGACTAGTGACTGCCGACGACCCATGCCACATACTGGATGACCTACCCTAGGTATTTATCTTTAACCCCTGTATCTTTTTACATCATTGTGCCACATACTTCCATTTTTATGGACACCTTCTCTATACCTGAGTGGGTTTATTTCCCCACCTGGCTGCTTTGCTTGTCGCATCTCTTTACTTAGCTAATATCTCATAATTTTTTTTTGGGGGGGGGCATTTTTTTTTATATTATTCTCTTATGCGCTTATTGGGGCCCCATTGATGGTACTAGTCTCTTTCTCTATATTAGGGCACTTTATTTATTGCAAGGTTGTCTGGGGACGCCCAGACTCTTTATGCTCATATATGTTTATATTTGTATAGATATTGTTATATTGTGGCCATTTGAAATATTGAGTCATATTTTACCTATATAAGCATCAGGGGGTTCTTATTTTTCCATATTATAGGCCTTTCCCATATATTGTTTTGGGAAAGGTATGTATATATATTCATGCATATACTTCTATGGTATAACAATCCAATTGTGGCATGTCTTTATTGCTGTCATTAAATATAATTTATATTTGGGCTGTTTATATATGAATATCTTGGGACCAGTAGTGTGGTTGTTGTATTTTATATGTTTTTATTTTTGTGCATTTGTTTCTTTCTTTAATAAATTATTTTTGTATTTTTTGTTATTCAGTTTGTATTTTTTTGGGCGTGCACCCTATTTGCATAGCTTTCTTTCTCTTGTTGTTTTTCCATGATGTTTTTGCTATGCATTGAGCTGCACCCCTTTATATGTTCATCATAATTATGGTAGTCGCCCAGTTGTGGTGCTCCCTAACTCTCTAAATATTCCCGCATGAAAATAGAGTTGAATGTCACAGAAAAATGTGGCAGCACTCACTGATCCTGGAGTGAAAATAATCCTTTATTCAAGCATGTGAGACAACTTTTTCATGATTTGGGGGTGTGCTAAATTACAAGGGTGTGCAGGAAGCGACGATGGCCGTTTCGCGCTAAGTGTAGCACTTCTACGGGTCAATGCCTGTCGGGAAGTGACGCTGGAAGAAATAGGTAAGTGCATGCAAACTCCTCCCACCCCACATTCCAATCAGACACCAATGAAATATATCATGCATATACATTAAAAAAAAAACCGGCGACTCTGACCGGGCAAGAGCACTGAATCCTTATTTACCGCATGTAGCTCTGACATCAAATTTCATTCATAAAAACAATAATATGCAAGAATGGAATAAACAATAAATTGTGGGTGATTATCGGTGCATTTGCCTCATACTCCAGCGGGTCTAACAACACGCTAGAGACCACCTTGCGCGTTGGGGATATGGGGTATAGATATAATATCATAATAAAGATAATAATACTAACCTGGCTAGCGGTTCATGAGAAGATAGACAGATCAATTCTATCATTGAGACCAGCCGGACCTGTCACCTGTGTCTGCATAATCCACCTGGCCTCCTGCCTTAATAATAATTTATGTAAATCCCCTCCCTGCACCAGTAATACCATCCTCTCTATTCCCGCAAATTTCAAGACCTCTGGGTTTCCTTCATGTACCTCCCTGACATGGCTAATCAACCTCTGTACTCCCTTACCTGAAAGAATCGACTTGAAATGTTCCCTGAATCTTATGTACACCTTACGTGTTGTTTTGCCTATGTAGTATCTTTTGCATGGGCAAAAGTCTATGTATACCACATAGTCGGTCTTACAAGAAATGAATTGTTGGACAGTATGTGTTATAGGACCAATATTTAATGCCCGTCCGGAGACATGATATTTACAATACTGACAGTGTCCGCAACGGTATTTGCCCTTAAGGGCTGCTTGCTCTAACCAGGTAGTATTCTGCTTCATGATGCGATTGCGAACTAAAACATCTCTTATACGTGTACTGCGTCTATTTGAGATCAACGACCCCCAGCCAAATTACCTGCTAGATCCTTATCCCTCTACAGAACATGCCAATGTTTCCTAATGATGGTTCTTATTTCCTGATCCATAGGACCATACTGGAAACAAAAGGCAAACCGCTGACCCACCATATTAACTTCTTTCTCCTTACTATCCTGAGAATGATGATTTACACGCTCCAATGTTGTCTGCAGCAATGTATCTGGGTAGCCCCTACTGTGAAGCCTGTGACATAATTCCCTCGACTGTTGTTCGAAACCTTCATGTGTGTTATTAACCCTCCATGTCCTCAACAATTGGCTGTAAGGTAAGGACCACTTGATGTAACTCAGGTGGAAACTATTAAAATGGAGTATCGAATTGGTAGCGGTGGGTTTGCGGTAAATAGACGTACATACCTCCCCCTCTTGAATCGCTACCAGCACATCTAGGAATTCCAAATTGGACCCCCCAAAAATAGACGTGAAAGACATCCCCATAATGTTGGTGTCATTAAGGTACCCTACAAATTGTGTGAACTCCTCCTCTGTACCGGCCCACACTAGAAATACATCATCCACATATCTCAGTTAAAGCTTGATGTGTTTGAGAAAGGTATTCCTAGCTGAGTAAATGTAATCTTCCTCGAACACTGCCAAGAAGAGATTAGCAAATGTACATGCAGCTGGGATCCCCATAACGGTCCCGGTGGTCTGCATGTACTAAGTGTCCATGAAGATGAAAGCATTGTGTGTAAGTATGAAGCCGAGACCCTCACAGCCAAAATCTATGAAATCTCGACTTCTGTCTGTGGTTTCCAAAATATGACTAATAGCACGTACACCCATCTGCTGTGGAATTTTGGTGTACAAGTTGAACACATCGATGGACGCTAAGGAGAACCCTGGCTGCCATGTAAAATCCTGGACGTGACCTAGAAAAGACTTAGTGTCCTTAATGTAAGACGGAATGTCTTTGAGCAACGGACGCAGAAGCCAATCAATGTACTGGGATAGGGGCTCGGTGAGCGACCCTATCCCAGACACGATGGGTCTGCCGGGGGTGTGTGTAACCGATTTATGCACTTTTGGAACATAATACTAATGAGGTTTGGTCTGGGGCGTTCCTGGGCAGCGGTACACAATTATGGGTAAGCATTGATCCACTTACAATATTCGATTATCATACTATATACTGAATTCTCATCATCCGGGAACAATATATGTGTAATCACCTTAAAGGATGTGTTTGGGAATCTTATATGGGAGTTATATTAATCATAGTGTGCCTCAATGCTCAACATGACATGGTTAGATGTGGTACTTCCGCGGCTCAGGGGTTTTTTGACTAATTCTCTTTGATAAAACTCACATGGTATTATGTACAATTTTTAAACTTGTTTTCAATAAACTTTATTGATTTTATGGCATTTGTGATATAGTGGTCTGTAGGTACCTGGTACTCATTTTGTGGTAGCTATATGGATTTGTCCACTAATTTCTACTAGGTTGGTTACTATTGATAGAGAAGCAAGTACAAGAATGCTTCTGGCTAAGATTAGCTATTTCTGCTTTTTGAATCTGTATTTTGATCTCCTTTACTCGCAGCTTCATCTTTTTGCTTTACCAGGATATTCTCTGTTGCTTCCATTATTTTTGGAGACTTATAACAACCCCCTATCAATAATTTTCTATTGTTTCCTCCTTCTCTTATCACCACCCACAGGGACTCTATATTTTCATTAGATTCACCTATATTATCACTGAAGATGGGTTTTTAAGGATGATTTTACATATAAACACACCTCCCCTCACTTATTTATACAGTCATTTCTGAACAGACTATAGCCCTGTAAATTAACAGCCTAGTCATGGCTCTCGTCTAGTCATGTTTCAGGTATCCCTGCCAAGTCATAATTATGTTCCAACAAAATTCATTCTAACTCCTCCATTTTGTTGGTAAGGCTCCTGGCATTAGTTTACATGCACTTTGTGCATCTCTCTGTACCTCTATTCTTTCTTAAATTATTAACTGTTCTAACCCCACCCCCAATTTCTTTATTTGTGCCCAGGTCACTATCTGCACTATCTTCCCCTCCTATAAAATGAATACCCTTCCCTATCCCTAGTTTAAACACTCCTCTAACCTTCTAGCCATTTTCTCCCCCAACAGCTGCACCCTCCCCATTGAGGTGCAGACCGTTCTTAGCGTAGAACCTGTAGCCAACTGAGAAGTCGGCCCAGTTCTCCAAGAACCCAAACCTCTCCTTCCTACACTAATTCCTGAGCCACTTATTTATTTCCCTAATCTCCCTTTGCCTCTCTGGCGTGGCACATGGTACAGGCAGTATTTCAGAGAATACTACCTTGGAGGTCCTAGCTTTAAGCTTGCAGCTTAATTCCCTGAAATCATTTTAAAGGACCTTCCACCTACCTCTAACTTTGTCATTTGTGCCAATGTGCACCATGACTGCTGGGTTCTCACCAGCCCCTCCCAGACTCGAGCGCCAGGTAGGCAGCACACTGTTTGATGATCCCTGTCTTTGTGACAGATTGCACTATCTGTTCCCCTAATAATTGAATCCCCCACTACCAGCACCTGTCTGGTCTGCCCTACTCTCCTATTTCCCCTCTTACTTGGGCAGACACTCCTCCAGCTTTCAGAGGACATGCCTTGATGCAGCAGTGCTACCCCTGTACTGGCACTCCCCTCATCTGCCAACTTAGCAAACTTATTGGGGTGAGCCAGATCAGGACTAGCCTCCCTGGCACTCATCCCTCTACCCCACCTTCTGTCACCCAGCTAGCTGCCTCACTTTCCTGCAGCTCCATAATACCATCCTCCCCCTCATCTATACCATTGAGCATCTGCTCAGTGACTCCATTCCATATTGTTTATGGATCACAGTGTATCCAGCTGCACATTTAGATCCAGAACCTGTGCTTCCAAATTCACAATGTGCTCACATCTCGCACAGCAGTATGCACCCTTGACCATTAGTTCAAAGATTACATACATGTGGCAAGATGTACACTGGCAGGGGCGGACTGGGCCAGGTGGCAAGAATGCATTTGCCCCCCGGACCGGGGCCTAAGCCACTGCACAGGGCCACTGGAGGACCTGTGATGAGCAGGAACAGGAGGGCGGGACACGCAGCGTGCACCTGTGGCTGGAGTCATGGCCGGCTTCAGTAATGTGCACGCTGCGGTGAGAGGGGGCAGCTCCTGGCACACAAGAAGAGGAATAGTGATCGCACACAGCCTCCTCTTCTGTGTGCAGATCTGTCTCCGATGTCTGCTCAGCCAGACCTGGAGGGGGAGGAGCTGCAGCGTGCAGACTAGAGCAGCAGCACAGGACGGCAGGACAAGATGAGAGGCAGGCTGCTCTGTGTGCCCACTGTCCAGCACACGCCAGGTAACCTCTCCAACTGCTCATCTCAACACTTGCTGTGCTAAGGGGGAGGGGGGCATTTAACAAACTACACATGGCAGGTCAGAGTATGTGTATTTTCCTGAGTGTGTGGGTGTTTTCCTCAGTGTGTGTGTGGGTGGGGGTGTGTGCGTGTGAGTTTTCCTGAGTGTGTGTGTGCGCACATGTGCCCGCAAGGCAGCAGTTAAAGCTGCAAGCCAATCAGAGGCTGGCAGCTGACATCAGCGCACATCTCGCCAGCGTATGACGTCATTGTTATTCGCTGGCGAGTTCGCTCTGAAATGCCTGGGATCGATGTCGGCGCTGGACCGTTACCAGGTAAGGAGAAAGGTGTTTTTTCATTTTTATTGAATGCGGCAAGTCCGGGGCAGAATGGAGACACGGGGGCAGTAATGGAAACAACACGGGGGCAGGAATAGAAACAACACGAGGCAGAAATGGAAACAACAAAAGGGGCAGGAATGGAAACAACACAAGGGGCATGGGAGACAGAGGGCAGGAATATGGAGGCAGATGGGGCAAGATCATGGTACAGGATGGAGACACATGGTGCACGATCATGGGGCAGGATGGAGACACATGGTGCAGGATCATGGGGCAGGATGGATACGATGGAGACAGATGGGGTGGTAGGATGGGACAGATGGAGCAGGATCATGGGACAGATGGGGCAGGATGGATACGATGGAGACAGATGGGGTGGTAGGATGGGACAGATGGAGCAGGATCATGGGACAGATGGGGCAGGATGGATACGATGGAGACAGATGGGGCAGGATGCGAAGATCATATGGGGCAAAATGGTTCCTCAAGAGGGCAGAATGGGAGAACATAAAGCTGGAGCCAGGAATGAGATACATGGGGCCAGGATGGGGAATATTATTACCTTATGGGCTAATTAAGGGATATTATTACTGCAGTGATGTATTTATTTTATTTTTTGAGGATTTTGTTTTAAATGACGCGGCGGTCCTGTTACTGTGCAGAGCGACAGTATGTCGCCCTTTTTTCTTCATCTGGTGCAGTGTAGAAGTTGGGAAAAAATTAAGTAATGTGTTCTGCAAGTGGAGCGCAAGATAACTGTGTTATTTCTTGCAGAGTCCCATCCTGGTTGGAAGATGTGATGGCGGTCTATGCTGGTTGAGGATGAAAAGCGAAGCTAAAGGTCTTCACCTAGAGATGTCACTGGTGAGACAGTGTGTTACCTGTAAACTGACACTATACACTGTATACAGAGGTCCTGTGTACAATGTCACCAGTGATCACTGTATTACATTTACACTGACACTATATACAGAGCTCCTGTGTATATTGTCACTGGTGATCACTGTATAACCTGTACACTGACACTGTAAACAGAGCTCCTGTGTATAATATTGTCAGTGATCATTGTATTTCCTATACACAGACACTGCATACTAAGTACAGATCTCCTGTGTATAATGGCACTGATGGTGATATTAGTATTGTGTTTTTTTTATTAATGATCAGTATTGTAGTATTCAGTCAGTGTGTGGTGGTAATATGTGGTCCGGTCATGGTGTAGCAGTCTCTTGTATGTGCTATTATTCGGTAACTGTGGTGGTAATATGTGGACTGGTCATGGTGTGGCGGTATTTGTTCCCTGTATGTGGTATTATTGGTCACATGTGGTGGTAATATGTGATCTTGATATGGTGCGATGGTGTTTGTCCCTTGTATGTGATATTAGTCAGTCACTGTGGTGATAATATGTAATCTGGACATGGTGTGGCAGTATTTGTTTCTTGTATGTGGTATTATTTGGTCACTATGTGGTGGTAATATGTTGTCTGGTCATGTTGTGCTGGTATTTGTTCCTTGTATGTGGTATTATTGGTCACCATGTGGTGGTAATATGTGGTCTGGACATGGTGCGGTTACATTTGTCCCTTGTATGTGATATTGTTGGGTCACTGTGATGGTAATGTGTTGTCTGGTCATGGTACAGTTGTATTTGTCCCTTTGGATGTGATATTATTGGTCATTTAAAAAATTGAAAAATAAATAAAAACATGCCTAAATTGTATCGCAAATTTTAACAAATTTTTAATAGGTTAGCGTAGAGTAGGGCCCGGCCAAATGAGTCTACCTTGTCGTGGTGGCAGATTAGAAAGATCTTTTGGCCAAAACAAAAGCTGCTGGCTATATGTGTGATCTGGTGATGGGAACTGTTAATGTGTGATTGGTGAGAAGTGGAATTTTTCCAAGAGAGAGCGGTGGCACTGTGGACAGTTCGAGGGGTGGAGGCGAGGCTGGGGTTGGAGCCTGGGCAGAGTCTCAATGGGCCACGAAAATTTGGCCAGTATGGGGCCCCAAAATTCCTAGTGGCAGCCCTGTTTGAAGGTTCTGTATGGTGGTGTTATGGAAGTTTTGTATGGTGCCATTATGGAGGTACTGTATTGGCGGTGAACAGCGGGAATGGTGAGCAGTGATCCACATATGAACTGACGATTACATGGCCTGACAAGGGGAAAGGAGCGAAGGGAGTATTGGGCAAAGTGTTTTACTGCTAGCGCATTTCAAGGACTGTGGTGTGTGTGTGTCATTATACAGTGGGGCTGTGCGTGTGTCATTGGTGCATTCACTGTGTCATTCTATGTGACTGCAGACTTGTGAATCTTCACATTGCTCGCAGTGCTGTGCTTATTCAGCGGGTGTGTTACTGCAAGTTTTTGATTTGCATACATGAGGTCACATGCTGACTAGACTTGCATGGCCTAATGCAACTGTATTGAACAAGGCCAGAAACAGTCTAGTCGGAATGTGGCTGGGAATATATATTGCATGCTTGTGGACACAAGACCACCTGTTCCCGGCGCCGGCACCAGAGAATCTTCACAGCGCACAGTGCACACGATATGAGGATTCACACATAGTGACTGTAGACATGTAGCATAAGATCCGACAACCCCTTTAAAGGGAACCTGTCACCCCCAAAATCGATGGTGAGGTAAGCTCATTGTCATCAGGGGCTTATGTACAGCATTCTGTAATGCATTCTGTAATGCTGAAGTAAAGCCCCCGATGTTACTTAAAAGAGGAGACAAAGAGGTTAGATTATACTCACCCAGGGGCGTTCCCGCTGTGGTCCGGATCCGATGGATGTCTCAGGTTCGGTTCGGGGCCTCCCATCTTCATTCCATGATGTCCTCTTCTTGTCTTCATGCCGCGGCTGCGGCACAGGCGTACTCTGTCTGCCCTGTTGAGGGCAGAGCAAAGTACTGCAGTGCGCAGGTGCCAGGCCTCTTTGACCTGTCCCGGTGCCTGTACACTGCAGTACTTTGCTCTGCCCTCAACAGGACAGACAGAGTACGTCTGTGCCGCAACTGCGGCATGAAGAAAAGAAGAGGACATCATGGAATGAAGATGGGAGGCCCCGGACTGGACCTGTGACACCCATCGGACCCGGACAGCAGCGGGAGCGCCCCTGGGTGAGTATAATCTAACCACTTTTTCTCCTCTTTTAGGTAACATCGGGGGCTTATCTACAGCATTACAGAATGCTGTAGATAAGCCCCTGATGCCGGTGAGCTTACCTCACCATCGATTTTGGGGTTGACAGGTTCCCTTTAAGGATGGGTCGCTACACATGGGCCACTGCTGTGTGCTTGCCCCCCAGGCTAAAATTTGCCAGCCAGGTCCTGTACACTGATTTATCTATAAAAAAAGCAAAAATGGCTCCCACACATCTTTAGTATTAAATTAATGAACAGGTGCACAAATATGTTATGTTGTCAATATACAAAGACATAAATGTATGATGAGTCAGCACACAGCAACAAGGAGGAAATAGGCAATGATCATACTATCTTCAAATTTTAGATTGCAAGAGGAGGAAGATCAGCGACGACTCAGACTTTAAGGTTGTCAGAAAGACTGATTTTAATGGACTCAGAAAGACAGTAGGAAAGGTCCAAAGGCTGGATATTCTAAAGGACAGAAATATTCAAGAAGAATGGGAGATTTTGCTAAATAAAATTCTCACTGCACAATCAGTAAAAATCCCCTAAAAAGCAAGAATTTATAGAGACCAGGATGGATGAACACAGAACTTAAACACTTGTTAACCCATTGCTTGCCAAATTAAAATTTTTACAAGTACGGATTTTTCAGAAAAGGGCGTCTTAATATTCATTTACAAATGACAATGACATGATTTCCTATTTTGAAAACATTCATTTTACAAACACAACACAAAAAATTGGACCTAATTATAAAAATTATAAAATCTTAGTTGCTAGAAGCTAAAGATTAGGCCTCCCAAAAAAAGGACATTGGTAGATAATGGGTTAAAAAAGAAAAAAAATATATATATTAAAAGGAAAGAGGGGGTAGATCAAAAGAAAAATATAAAGCTGTCTGTAGGGAATGCAGGGCAAGTGTTAGAAGAACTAAAGCCAGTAAAGAAGTCAGGCTTGCAAGGGAGACCAAAAGCAATGAAAAAGAATTTTGGGGGTATGTCAAAAGCAAAACAAAAGTAAAAGATGCTATACAACTTTTACGTAATGAAAATTGAGAAATGTTTAAAATTGATGATGAGAAGGCCTAAGATAGCAATTGTAACATCAATTGATCCGAACTGTACTATCAAAGGAATAAAATAATCCACACATCTATATTTACAAACAGGGAGATAGTGTGGGAAGACTTAGCTAATTTAAATTAAGTTAAATCTCCTAGTCCAGACTAATTACATCCTAGGGTACTGAAAGAGTTAGCAGAGGAAATTGCAGAACCACTTGCCAGAATCTTTGCTAAATCCTGGAAAACAGGAGACGTCCCAGAAGATTGAAGAAGGGCAAATTCTGTCCCTAGCTTCATAAAAGGAAAGCAGATGGAGCCAGGAAATTACAGTCAGTGAGCCTTACTTCTATACCAGGAAAGATCTTTGTAAAAAATATTAAACAGCATGTATGTAAGTACTTGGATAATAATGCAGTAATTAACCAGAGCCAGCATGGCTTTGTAGCAAACAAGTAATCTAATTTCCTTCTGTAATGAAATCACTGAGTGGGTGGATGCAGAAGACATAGCATATCTCGACTTCAGCAAAGTATTTGATTAAGTATCTCACACTATCCTTATTGATAAAATGAACAAGTATGGGATTGACAAGGCTACAGTTAGGTGGAATCTTAAAGGGACACTGTCACCTGAATTTGGAGGGAACAATCTTCAGCCATGGAGGCGGGGTTTTTGGGTATTTGATTCACTCTTTCCTTACCCGCTCCCTGCATGCTGGCTGCAATATTGGATTGAAGTTCATTCTCTGTCCTCCATAGTACACGCCTGCGCAAGGCAAGATTGCCTTGTGCAGGCATGTACTATGGAGGACAGAGAATGAACTTCAATCCAATATTGCAGCCAGCATGCAGCCAGCGGGTAAGCAAAGGGTGAATCAAACACCCAAAAACCCCGCCTCCATGGCTGAAGATTGTTCCCTCCAAATTCAGGTGACAGTGTCCCTTTAACTGGCTCAGTGATCGTACTCAAAGAGTAATGATTAGTGTTGAGCATTCCGATACCGCAAGTATCGGGTATCGGCCGATACTTGCGGTATCGGAATTCCGATACCGAGATCCGATATTTTTGTGATATCGGGTATCGGTATCGGAAGTGTAAAATAAAGAATTAAAATAAAAAATATTGTTATATTCACCTCTCCGGCGGCCCCTGGACATCAGCGGGAGGATCCGGCGTCCGGCACGGCTTCTTTCTTCAAAATGCGCGCCTTCAGGACCTGTGGAATGACGTCCCGGCTTCTGATTGGTCGCGTGCCGCCCATGTGACCGCCACGCGACCAATCAGAAGCCGCGACGTCATTCCTCAGCTAAAGTCCTAGAATGAGCGCCTTCTAGGACCTGAGGAATGACGTCGCGGCTTCTGATTGGTCGCGTGGCGGTCACATGGGCGGCACGCGACCAATCAGAAGCCGGGACGTCATTCCACAGGTCCTGAAGGCGCGCATTTTGAAGAAAGAAGCCGTGCCGGACGCCGGATCCTCCCGCTGATGTCCAGGGGCCGCCGGAGAGGTGAATATAACAATATTTTTTATTTTAATTCTTTATTTTACACTTTAATATGGATCCCAGGGCCTGAAGGAGAGTTTCCTCTCCTTCAGACCCTGGGATCCATGAGGATACATTCCGATACTTGATGTCCCATTGACTTGTATTGGTATCGGATATCGGTATCGGCGATATCCGATATTTTTCGGGTATCGGCCGATACTATCCGATACCGATACTTTCAAGTATCGGACGGTATCGCTCAACACTAGTAATGATAAATGGTTGCACATCCAATTCGGAGAGTGTTTCAAGTGCAGTACTACAAAGCTCTGTTTTGGGCATAGTGTTGTTGAACATTTTTATAAATGATCTAGGTAAGTGAATGGAAGGTAAACTAATCAAATTTGAATATGATGCAAAGTTAGAAAGCTAGGAGGGATAGCAAACTCTAGAAAAGATAGAGAAATGATTCAGAAGAATCTAGATAAACTTGAACAATGGACAGTGACTAATGGAATGTTATTTAACAGGGAGAAATGCAAGATTTTAAAATGGGGCAAGAAAAATGAAAATTACATCTACAGAATGGTAGGAATAGAACTAATTAACAGCACATGTGAAAAAAAACTTGGGTATACTAATAGATCACAGATTTGCACATGAGTCAACAGTGTGATGCAGTAGCATAAAAGGTAAACACAGTTCTAGGATGTATTAAGAGAAACATAGAGTATAGATCACATGATGTAATTTTCCCCCTCTATTCCTCCATAGTCATGCCTCGTCTGGAATACTGTGTCCAGTTCTGGGCACCACATTTTAAAAAAATATTGAAAAACAGGAGAAAGTTCAAAGTTCTTCCTACGAGGAACAGTTAAATGATCTGGGAATGCTTAGCATGCAAAAGAGAAAGCTAAGAAGAGACTTAATAGCTGTCTACCAACATCTGAAGGGATGTCACAGTGTAGAGGCATCATCCTTATTCTCACCTGCACATGGAAACGCGAGAAGCAATGGAATGAAACTGAAAGGGAGAAGATACAGATTAGATATTAGAAAAAACGTTTTGACAGTGAGGGTGATCAATGAGAGGAACAGGCTGGCACGACAGGTGGTGAGTTCTCCTTCATTGGAAGTCTTCAAACAGAGGCTGGACAAACATCTGTCTGAGATATTTTAGTGAATCTCGCATTGAGCAGGGGGTTGAACATGATGACCCTGGAGGTTGCTTCCGACTCTAACATTCTATGATTCTATAATTCTATGAATTAATGAATACAATATTGGAATTCATGTATTCATTAATCGCAGTGTGCTAACACATCTTGTATGTTTAGGTTTATCTATGGTAAAATAAAGCAATATATTGTGATACCATAGCATCACCAAATTGAAATATAAATGTGCTAAATTCCAAACTAAGCTTTACTTTATTAACATACTTTGATATACATCTGCATTCCTAGTTTCAAGTCAGTTTTTCAATCAATTTGCAATCAATTATTCTACTGTCCCAATGCATCTAACATGAAAATATGGGAACTTTGCAATGGGCCTTAATTAAACATTAATCATTGTGTCTCTAGAGATCTTATGCAGTCTTATACATCTCCATGATAACAGACAACAAACACTGACCTCTATAGTGACAATATGTCCAGATTCTGTACTCATATTGTCACAACTCTGTTGCTGGGTATCCCAGAAGCAGTGGCTCCTTCCCTGTCCCAAACCCTAAGGGCACACTAGCTCGCTCCTTTCTCCCCATTACTTCTGATGTTGAAATTGCAGGGGCCATGTACTCTGCCTTAGCTCCTGAATCCTCTTCACCATCAAAGGGAAGAGGGGTGTAGTAGTGTACCACAATACACCAACCAAACTAGCAAGGTAATACGCACAGGGGTAGCGAAAAATAGCAAAGATACAAATATACTCACATTTAACAAAGGAATGCACTGGGGAGTGGAGGATGAGGTTAAACCAAAGTAGAAGAAAGGGGAATTATCACACATTCAAAACCTAGCAACACTCATAGATAAACCCATCAAAGGTCTTCTATAATAACCAACAACAACCTCCAGCCATGCAGCATAAGCCTGCTACGACAATGAGTGCTTGCCAGGGCCTAGTTTATATAGGAGATGGGCACAGCTGAAAGGATAAACACTCCAGGAGCTCTCAACAGAACAGATTAATCCTTGCACCAATAAAATAAATTTATTCCATTTAATAGGAAGGTGAAGTGCTTTTAATCAGTGCAGGAGTAAGAGAAAACAGACGCTGTGGTCTTCGGGCTCCTCTCTGTCAAGGTAAACCTGTGACACATACGCTTTGCATGTCCTTTATGTGATTGTACGTTTAACAGGTGAACACAAATTTAAAGTTGTCACAGTGTTAACCCCTTCATGACCCAGCCTATTTTGACCTTAAAGACGTTTTTTGCAATTCTGACCAATGTCCCTTCATGAGGTAAAACTCAGGAACTCTTCAACAGATCCTAGCGGTTCTGAGATTGTTTTTTCGTGACATATTGGGCTTCATGTTAGTGGTTAATTTAGGTCAATAAATTCTGTGTTTATTTGTGATAAAAACAGAAATTTGGTGAAAATTTTGAAAATTTCGCAATTTTCACATTTTGAATTTTTATTCTGTTAAACCAGAGATATATGTGACACAAAATAGTTAATAAATAACATTTCCCACATGTATACTTTACATCAGCACAATTTTGGAAACAAAATTTTTTTTTGATAGGAAGTTATAAGGGTTAAAATTTGACCAGCGATTTCTCATTTTTACAACGAAATTTACAAAACCATTTTACAAAACCATTTTTTTTAGGGACCACCTCACATTTGAAGTCAGTTTGAGGGGTCTATATGGCTGAAAATACCCAAAATTGACACCATTCTAAAAAATGCACCCCTCAAGGTACTCAAAACCACATTCAAGAAGTTTATTAACCCTTCAGGTACTTCGCAGCAGCAGAAGCAACATGGAAGGAAAAAATGAACATTTAACTTTTTAGTCACAAAAATTATCTTTTAGCAACAATTTTTTTATTTTCCCAATGGTAAAAGGAGAAACTGAACCACTAAAGTTGTTGTCCAATTTGTCCTGAGTATGCTGATACCTCATATGTGGGGGTAAACCACTGTTTGGGCGCACGGCAGGGCTTGGAAGGGAAGGAGCGCCATTTGACTTTTTGAATGAAAAATTGGCTCCACTCTTTAGCGGACACCATGTCACGTTTGGAGAGCCCCCGTGTGCCTAAAAATTGGAGCTCCCCCACAAGTGACCCCATTTTGAAAACTAGACGCCCCAAGGAACTTATCTAGATGCATAGTGAGCACTTTGAACCCCCAGGTGCTTCACAAATTGATCCGTAAAAATGAAAAAGTACTTTTTTTTCACAAAAATATCCTTTTAGCCTCAATTTTTTCATTTTCACATGGGCAACAGGATAAAATGGATCCTAAAATTTATTGGGCAATTTCTCCTGAGTACACCGATACCTCACATGTGGGGGTAAACCACTGTTTGGGCACATGGTAAGGCTCGGAAGGGAAAGAGCGCCATTTGACTTTTTGAATGAAAAATTATCTCCATCGTTAGCGGACACCATGTCGCGTTTGGAGAGCCCCTGTGTGCCTAAACATTGGAGCTCCCCCACAAGTGACCCCATTTTGGAAACTAGACCCCCCAAGGAACTTATCTAGAAGCATATTGAGCACTTTAAACCCCCAGGTGCTTCACAGAAGTTTATAACGCAGAGCCATGAAAAAAAAAAATAATTTTTCTTTCCTCAAAAATGATTTTTTAGCCTGGAATTTCCTATTTTGCCAAGGGTAATAGGAGAAATTGGACCCCAAATTTTGTTGCACAGTTTGTCCTGAGTACGCTGATACCCCATATGTGGGGGTAAACCACTGTTTGGGCGCACGGCAGGGCTCGGAAGGGAAGGCACACCATTTGGCTTTTTAAATGGAAAATTAGCTCCAATCATTAGCGGACACCATGTCACGTTTGGAGAGCCCCTGTGCGCCTAAACATTGGAGATCCCCCACAAATGACCCCATTTTGGAAACTAGACCCCCAAAGGAACTAATCTAGATGTGTGGTAAGGACTTTGAACCCCCAAGTGCTTCACAGAAGTTTATAACGCAGAGCCATGAAATTAAAAAGAAAATGTATTTTCTCAAAAATGATCTTTTAGCCTGCAATTTTTTATTTTCCCAAGGGTAACAGGAGAAATTTGACCCCAAAAGTTGTTGTCCAGTTTCTCCTGAGTACGCTGATACCCCATATGTGGGGGTAAACCACTGTTTGGGCACATGCCGGGGCTCGGAAGTGAAGTAGTGACGTTTTGAAATGTAGACTTTGATGGAATGCTCTGCGGGCATCACGTTGCGTTTGCAGAGCCCCTGATGTGGCTAAACAGTAGAAACCCCCCACAAGTGACCCCATTTTGGAAACTAGACCCCGAAAGGAACTTATCTAGATGTGTGGTGAGCACATTGAACCCCCAAGTGCTTCACAGAAGTTTATAATGCAGAGCCGTGAAAATAATAAATACGTTTTCTTTCCTCAAAAATAATTATTTAGCCCAGAATTTTTTAATTTTCCCAAGGGTAACAGGAGAAATTTGACCCCAATATTTGTTGTCCAGTTTCTCCTGAGTACGGTGATACCCCATATGTGGGGGTAAACTACTGTTTGGGCACATGCCGGGGCTCGGAATTGAAGTAGTGACGTTTTGAAATGCAGACTTTGATGGAATGCTCTGCGGGCATCACGTTGCGTTTGCAGAGCCCCTGATGTGGCTAAACAGTACAAACCCCCCACAAGTGACCCCATTTTGGAAACTAGACCCCGAAAGGAACTTATCTAGATGTGTGGTGAGCACTTTGAACCCCCAAGTGCTTCACAGAAGTTTATAATGCAGAGCCGTGAAAGACATAAATACGTTTTCTTTCCTCAAAAATAATTATTTAGCCCAGAATTTTTTATTTTCCCAAGGGTTACAGGAGAAATTGGACCCCAAGAGTTGTTGTCCAGTTTCTCCTGAGTATGCTGATACCCCATGTGTGGGGGTAAACCACTGTTTGGGCACACGTCGGGGCTCAGAAGGGAAGTAGTGACTTTTGAAATGCAGACTTTGATGGAATGGTCTGCGGGCGTTACGTTGCGTTTGCAGAGCCCCTGGTGTGCCTAAACAGTAGAAACCCCCCACAAGTGACCCCATTTTAGAAACTAGACCCCCCAAGGAACTTATCTAGATATGTGGTGAGCACTTTGAACCCCCAAGTGCTTCACAGACGTTTACATCACAGAGCCGTGAAAATAAAAAATCATTTTTCTTTCCTCAAAAATGATGTTTTAGCAAACATTTTTTTATTTTCACAAGGGTAACAGGAGAAATTGGACCCCAGTAATTGTTGCGCAGTTTGTCCTGAGTACACTAATACCCCATATGTGGGGGTAAACCACTGTTTGGGCGCACGTCGGGGCTCGGAAGTGAGGGAGCACATTTGACTTTTTGAATACAAGATTGGCTGGAATCAATGGTGGCGTTTGGAGACCCCTGATGTGCCTAAACAGTGGAAACCCCTCAATTCTACCTCCAACACTAACCCCAACACACCCCTAACCCTAATCCCAACTGTAGCCATAACTCTAATCACAACCCTAACCACAACCCTAATTCCAACCCTAACCCTAAGGCTATGTGCCCACGTTGCGGATTCGTGTGAGATTTTTCAGCATCATTTTTGAAAAATCCGCAGGTAAAAGGCACTGCGTTTTACCTGCGGATTTACCACGGATTTCCAGTGTTTTTTGTGCGGATTTAACCTGCGGATTCCTATTGAGGAACAGGTGTAAAACTCTGCGGAATCCGCACAAAGAATTGACATGCTGCGGAAAATACAATCCAGCGTTTCCGCGCGGTATTTTACGCACCATGGGCACAGCGGATTTGGTTTTCCATAGGTTTACATGGTACTGTAAACCTGATGGAACACTGCTGCGAATCCGCAGTGGCCAATCCGCTGCGGATACGCAGCCAAATCCGCACCGTGTGCACATAGCCTAATTCTAAAGGTATGTGCACAAACTGCGGAAAACGCTGCGGATCCGCAGCAGTTTCCCATGCTGCAGAAAACTGCACGGAAACGCAGCGGTTTACATTCTGCAGCATGTCACTTCTTTCTGCGGATTCCGCAGTGGTTTTACAACTGCTCCAATAAAAAATCGTAGTTGTAAAACCGCAGTGAAATGCGCAGAAAAACCGCGGTAAATCCGCCATAAATCCGCAGTGGTTTAGCACTGTGGATTTATCAAATCCGCAGCGGAAAAATCCGCAGAGGAACAGAATACGTGTGCACATACCGAAACCCTAACCCTAACCCTAACCCTAGCCCTAACCCTAACCCTAGCCCTAACCCTAGCCCTAGCCTTAGCCCTAACCCTACCCCTAGCCCTAACCCTATTCTAACCTTAGTGGAAAAAAAAATGTATTTTTTTATTGTCCCTACCTATGGGGGTGACAAAGGGGGGGGTCATTTAGTATTTTTTTTATTTCGATCACTGTGATAGATTATATCTCAGTGATCAAAATGCACTTTGGAACGAATCTGCCGGCCGGCAGATTCGGCGGGCGCACTGCGCATGCGCCCGCCATTTTGGAAGATGGCGGCGCCCAGGGAGAAGACGGATGGACCCCGGCAGGATCGGTAAGTATGATGGGGTGGGGGGGAGCACGGGGGGGATCGGAGCATGGGGGGTGGATTGGAGCGTGGGGGGGTGGATCAGAGCGCGGGGGGTGGAACGGAGCACGGGGGGTGGAACGGAGCACGGGAGGGGGGTGGAACGGAGCACGGGGGGGTGGATCGGAGCACGGGGGGGATCGGAGCGCGGGGGGGTTGGATCACAGCACGGGGGGAGCGGACAAGACCTCGGGGGGAGCAGAGCACAGGACGGAGGGGAGCCGGAGCAGTGTATCGGTGGCTTGGGGGGGCGATCGGTGGGGTGGGATGGGGGCACATTAGTATTTCCAGCCATGGCCGATGATATTGCAGCATCGGCCATGGCTGGATTGTAATATTTCACCAGTTTTAATAGGTGAAATATTACACATCGCTCTGATTGGTAGTTTCACTTTCAACAGCCAATCAGAGCGATCGTAGCCTCGGAGGGGTGAAGCCACCCCCCCTGGGCTAAACTACCACTCCCCCTGTCCCTGCAGATCGGGTGAAATGGGAGTTAACCCTTTCACCCGATCTGCAGGGACGCGATCTTTCCATGACGCCACATAGGCGTCATGGGTTGGATTGGCACCGACTTTCATGACGCCTACGTGGCGTCATGGGTCGGGAAGGGGTTAAGCCAGACGCTCGCATTTAGTAGTGTTGAGCGATACCGTCCGATATTTGAAAGTATCGGTATCGGATGGTATCGGCCGATATCTGAAAAATATCGGATATCGCCGATACCGATATCCGATACCAATACAAGTCAATGGGACACAAATATCAGAAGGTATCCTCTATGGTTCCCAGGGTCTGAAGGAGAGGAAACTCTCCTTCAGGACCTGGGATCCATATTCATGTGTAAAATAAAGAATAAAAATAAAAAATATTGATATACTTACCCTTGGACTCGCCCTGGTTGTCACCGCTGCAACCGCCATGCTTCCCTTTCTAAGAATGAGCGCGTTAAGGACCTTCGATGATGTCGCGGCTTGTGATTGGTCGCTGAGCGGTCATGTGAGGATTTTATCATGGACCTTCTTCTCTCCAATAGTTGCAACAAACTTTCCAAGGGTTTCCCCTCTCCCAGGTTTATGATGAACCAGTTCTCAATATGGCTCACTTTATCCTCTTTGTTGGCCAGCCTTCCAAAATCCAAGTTTGCCACACAGTTCTTCCAGCATGTGTTTTGTCTTTATTACCTTCCTCTCCACATTTGTTAGGGATATTTGCAAGCTGATGAATGTCCAGCTTGATATATCCTCTGAGTACCAGCCATAGACCAAAGGACAAGTGGAATGGGTTAACCAGACTCTCATAAACTATCTTCACCACTTTTTCCCAATAATTTTTATTAGGATTTTAACAATTTTTAACTGGGTAGGGTAAACCAGGAGGGGGAGGAAGGGAAGGGATATGAAATTAGGAAAGGAAACCCCTTTGAAAATAGGGGGAAAGTGACAGGTTTACAAATGTATAGAAGTCATTTTTACGATACATCCTGAAACAGAGTTCCTACGTGTACATTAGTTTATAGTGTAGATTAAAGTATTATTGTAAAATCTTAAACAGTGTAACTGAGATATAAAATTATGTGTTGTAACTTCATAAAACCTGAAACAGGGTTCCTACATAAGTACATTAGCTTATGATGTAGCTTAAAGTGTTATTGAAAAAGCTTAAACTATGTAACTGAAATATAAGATTATGTGTTGTAGCTTCAATATCTTCACCACTTTTGTTTCTGCCTGCCAGTATGACTGTGTACAACTACTGGGTGGAGTTCTCCTACAACAAGCATGTTGGGGAGTCTTCCATACTGCCTCCATTCTTCATTGTTTACTTCCAACATCCTCAAGTACCTATGTCTGCTTATTCTGGGGTACCAGCTGCTGATTCTTCTTTTGGCAACTTTCTACAGATCTGGCAGCAAGCTCAGGCCTCCCTCCAGGTTTTGAAGCAAAAACAGCGCGGAGGGGGTGGCGCCGAAAGCCCCTGAAGATTGGAGTGACGGCAGAGTACCGGTTCAAGCTGGGGAGTGAGGACCCGCCTCCATGGACAAAGAGAGGTATTTTCGATACGTTTCAAAGCGCTTTATTTTGGGAATACATGAACAAAAAACTAAAAGAGACACCTTGTTAGAATGCAGCATTACTGCTGCACAAGGTGGCTCTTTTAGTTTATAACAGCTGGAGGGGGTGATAGTGGCCCTTTAAGTTTTTGTAGTTCAGTCTCTATCTTTCTGTATTGGCAATATTTCTGCTTTGACTCGCCTGTTATTGACCCAGCTTGCCTTCTCATCTACTCTGAGCTCTCTGCTTTAGACATCAGCAACAAATTCTGAACTTATGCTGCCTACCCTGATCTCAAACTGACAAACTCCACTTTTGCCTCAACCACCTGTACCCCATACCTGAGTCTCTTAACCTCCGTTCAACTGCTGCAGTCCCAGTGACTGTCCTGGAGTAGTACCTGGTGTCACCTGGCAGCTAATTCACACTATAAGCTTATTCACACCATCAGAGGATCTAGTGAATAATAAAAAGAACACTTAGTCACACTCCTATAGCATAAGCATACCCTATGGCACAGTGGGTCTACAACCACAATTGCTACACTCTGGAGATGGAATATAGTTTGTTTGCAGGAACAGACTGCGTAGGATTGTTTCTTGTCTGTTGTCATGGAGATACTGTATATTTGCCTACAAAGGAACAGAATACTCTAAGTTACTTATTCCTCGTTTTTATATGCCTAAGGTCCATAAATGAATGGAGATAAACATATCCAATAAATAAATTAAGTTTTTGGACTGGAATATTCAAATGAGAAAAAAAACTTGCAGACAGAATATCAGAGGATATGCATTGTTGCTCAGAAACTTTTAAGCTATATTTTTTACAGAAATTACTTATCAAGATTATAACAACAGCTAACCTGTACATCTGCTCTCACAGTCTTTCAATTAAAATTGTTCCAAATTCACAAGAATCATCACAATTAAGTCATCAGTGTGCTAATTAAAGGCAAGCAGATGTTAAGTCTGTTGTTAGATCAATGGTTGACAATTGTAATCCTTTGTGGTCAGATACAGGTCGGGGCTAAATTATTTTATGTTATACTAAATATAGCTCAATAAAATCACAAAACTTCTAAAGTTCTAAAATGAGTTATAGTTCAGAGTGACCATTTGGAAAAAAAGACTTTGAGGCAGAAGCTAAAATTTGTTAATGTTTTAATTTTTAACAGACAGTAAAGAGCCTCTGTGTAAGGCCTGTTTCACACGTCAGTGGCTCCGGTACGTGAGGTGAAAGTTTCCTCACGTACCGGAGACACTGACTCACATAGACACTTTAAAATCAATGTGTCTCTGTACATGTCAGCGTGTTTTCACGGACCGTGAATCCGTTTTGAAAACATGGAGACATGTCAGTGTTCATGGGAGCGCACGTATTACACGGATCCATTAAAGTCAATGGGTCCGTGTAAAACACGTACCGCACACGGATGTTGTCCGTGTGCAGTCCGTGTGCCGCGCAGGAGACAGCGCTACTGTAAGCGCTGTCCCCCCCACGTGGTGCTGAAGCCGCTAATCATTTCTTCTCTCCTGCGTCGTTCGCTGGAGAGAAGGTATGAAAACTCTTTTTTTTGTGTGTTTAAAAAAAAGATTCCTGTCCCCAACTCCCTCCCACCCCCTGTGCGCCCTCCCCCCCCCCCCCCCCGCTGTTAATAAAATACTTACCCGGCTCCCTCGCTGGCGCTGCCTCCTGTACTCGCCGCAGCTTCTCCTGTATGAGCGGTCACGTGGTGCCGCCCATTACAGTGATGAATATGCGGCTCCACCCCTATGGGAGGTGGAGCCGCATATTCATCACTGTAAGGCTGCCGTCACACTAGCAGTATTTGGTCAGTATTTTACATCAGTATTTGTAAGCCAAAACCAGGAGTAGGTGATAAATACAGAAGAGGTGCATATGTTTCTATTATACTTTTCCTCTATTTGTTCCACTCCTGGTTTTGGCTTACAAATACTGATGTAAAATACTGACCAAATACTGCTAGTGTGACGGCAGCCTAATAGGTGGCACCACGTGACCGCTCATACAGGAGAAGCTGCGGCGAGGACAGGAAGCAGCACCAGAGAGGGAGCCGGGTAAGTATTTTATTAACAGTGGGGGGGGGGCGCACAGGGGGTGGGAGGGGGTTGGGGACAGGAATCTTTTTTTAACACAAAAATAAGAGTTTTCATATCTTCTCTCCAGCAAACGATGCTGGAGAGAAGAAATGATTAGCGGCTTCAGCACCAGATGCAGGGGACAGCGCTTAACTATAGCGCTGCCTCCTGCACGGTGCGTGTGGTCCTCAGTCGACACACGGGTGGCACACGGATGCCGCACGTGTGCCACACTGATGTGCCACATAAACGCATGGACACGGATAATTCCGGTACCGATTTTTCCGGTACCAGAATTATCTGGACGTGTGAGACTGGCCTAAGGCTGGTTTCACACGTCAGTGTCTCCAGTACATGTGGTGACAGTTTTCTCACATACCGGAGACACTAACACACCTACACCCATTCAAATCAATGGATCTATGCACCTCAGCGTGTTTTCAAGGACCGTGTGTTCGTGTGCAAAACACGCTGACATGTCTGTTTTTGAGCGACAGTACGGATCACATGGACCCATACAAGTCAATGGGTCCGTGTAAACACGAACTGCACACGGATGGCGTCCGTGTGCCATCCGTGTGCCATCTGTGTGTGCTTTTAAAGTCAAACAAATTGGTTCAACACACGGACATGGACACAGAGACAGCACACGGATGGTACACACGGACACGGATATCTCCGATACCGTTTTTTCCAGTACCAGAAATATCAGTAAGTGTGAAACTGGCCTAAGAAAGGTATATGGGCCTTTTGGTTTCCATTAGATCATCAAAGAAATTCATATTTATATCTAACAATCAAGAAGTAATTTGGAGATGTGAAATGCTTAACCCCTTCACCCCCAAGGGTGGTTTGCGCGTTAATGACCGGGCCAATTTTTACAATTCTGACCACTGTCCCTTTATGAGGTTATAACTCTGGAACGCTTCAACGGATCCCAGTGATTCTGACATTGTTTTCTCGTGACATACTGTACTTCATGATAGTGGTAAAATTTCTTTGATATTACTTGCGTTTATTTGTGAAAAAAACTGAAATTTGGCGAAAATTTTGAAATTTTCGCAATTTTCCAAATTTGAATTTTTATGCAATTAAATCACAGAGATATGTCACACAAAATACTTAATAAGTAACATTTCCCACATGTCTACTTTACATCAGCACAATTTTGGAACCAAAATTTTTTTTTGTTAGGAAGTTATAAGGGTTAAAAAGTGACCAGCAATTTCTCATTTTTACAACACCATTTTTTTTTAGGGACCACATCTCATTTGAAGTCATTTTGAGGGGTCTATATGATAGAAAATACCCAAGTGTGACACCATTCTAAAAACTGCACCCCTCAAGGTGCCCAAAACCACATTCAAGAAGTTTATTAACCCTTCAGGTGTTTCACAGGAATTTTTGGAATGTTTAAATAAAAATGAACATTTAACTTTTTTTCACAAAAAATTTACTTCAGCTCCAATTTGCTTTATTTTACCAAGGATAACAGGAGAAAATGGACCCTAAAAGTTGTTGTACAATTTGTTCTGAGTACACCGATACCCCATATGTGGGGGTAAACCACTGTTTGGGCGCATGACAGAGCTTGGAAGCGAAGGAGCGCCATTTGACTTTTCAATGCAAAATTGACTAGAATTGAGATGGGGAAACCATGTTGCGTTTGGAGAGCCCCTGATGTGCTGAAACCCCCCACAAGTGACACCATTTTGGAAAGTAGACCCCCTAAGGAACTTATCTAGATGTGTGGTGAGCACTTTGACCCACCAAGTGTTTTACAGAAGTTTATAATGCAGAACCGTAAAAATAAAAAAATCATATTTTTTCACAAAAATTATCTTTTTGCCCCCAAATTTTTTATTTTCCCAAGAGTAAGAGAAGAAATTGGACCCCAAAAGTTGTTGTACAATTTGTCCTGAGTATGCTGATATCCCAAATGTGGGGGTAAACCACTGTTTGGGCGTATGGGAGAGCGCGGAAGGGAAGGAGCGCCGTTTGACTTTTCAATGCAAAATTGACAGAAATTGAGAAGGGACGCCATGTTGCGTTTGGAGAGCCACTGATGTGCCTAAACAGTAGAAACCCCCCACAAGTGACACCATTTTGGAAAGTAGACCACCTAAGGAACTTATCTAGATGTGTGGTGAGCGCTTTGACCCACCAAGGGCTTCACAGTTTATAATGCAGAGCCGTAAAAATAAAACAAAAATTTTTTCCCACAAAAATTATATTTTAGCCCCCAATTTTGTATTTTCCCGAGGGTAACAGGAGAAATTGGACCCCAAAATGTGTTGTCCAATTTGTCCTGAGTGCACTGATACCCGATATGTGGGGGGGGAACCACTGTTTGGGCGCATGGGAGGGCTCGGAAGGGAAGGAGCGCCATTTGGAATGCAGACTTAGATGGAATGGTCTGCAGGTGTCACATTGCGTTTGCAGAGCCCCTAATGTACCTAAACAGTAGAAACCCCCCACAAGTGACACCATTTTAGAAAGTAAACCCCCTAACGAACTTATCTAGATGTGTGGTGAGCGCTTTGACCCACCAAGGGCTTCACAGAAGTTTATAATGCAGAGCCGTAAAAATAAAACTAACATTTTTTCCCACAAAAATTATTTTTTAGCCCCCAGTTGTGTATTTTCCCAAGGGTAACAGGAGAAACTGGACCTCAAAATTTGTTGATCAATTTGTCCTGAGTGCGCTGATACCCCATATGTGGGGGGGAACCACCGTTTCGGCGCATGGAAGGGCTCGGATGGGAAGGAGCACCATTTGGAATGCAGACTTAGATGGAATGGTCTGAAAGCGTCACATTGTGTTTGCAGAGCCCCTAATGTACCTAAACAGTAGAAACCCTCCACAAATGACCCCATATTGGAAACTAGACCCCCCAAGGAACTTATCTAGATGTGTTGTGAGAACTTTGAGCCCCCAAGTGTTTCACTACAGTTTATAACGCAGAGCCGTGAAAATAAAAAATCTTTTTTTTTTCCACAAAAATTATTTTTTAGTCCCCAGTTTTGTATTTTCCCAAGGGTAACAGGAGAAATTGGACCCCAATCGTTGTCCAATTTGTCCTGAGTACGCTGATACCCCATATGTTGGGGTAAACCCCTGTTTGGGCACACGGCAGAGATCAGAAGGGAAGGAGCACTGTTTTACTTTTTCAACGCAGAATTGGCTGGAATTGAGATCAGACGCCATGTTGCGTTTGGAGAGCCCCTGATGTGCCTAAGCAGTGGAAACCCCCCAAACTATAACTGAAACCCTAATCCAAACACACCCCTAACCCTAATCCCAACAGTAACCCTAACCACACCTCTAACCCTGACACACCCCTAACCCTAATCCCAACCCTATTCCCAACCGTAAATGTAATCTAAACCCTAACCGTAACTTTAGCCCCAACCCTAATTGTAGCCTTAACCCAAGCCCCAACCCTAACCCTACCCTAACCCTAGCCCTAATCCTAGCCCTAACCCTAGCCCTAACCCTAACCCTAGCCCTAACCCTAGCCCTAACCCTAACCCTAGCCCTAACCCTAATCCTAGCCCTAACCCTAACCCTAACTCTAACCCTAACCCTAGCCCTAACCCTAGCCCTGGCCCTAATAGGAAAATGGAAATAAATACATTTTTTTAATTTTTCCCTAACTAAGGGGGTGATGAAGGGGGGCTTGATTTACTTTTATAGCGGGTTTTTTAGCGGCTTTTTATGATTGGCAGCCGTCACACACTGAAAGATGCTTTTTATTGCAAAAAATATTTTTTGCGTTACCACATTTTGAGAGATATAATTTTTCCATATTTTGGTCCACAGAGTCATATGAGGTCTTGTTTTTTGCGGGACGAGTTGACGTTTTTATTGGTAACATTTTCGGGCACGTGACATTTTTTGATCACTTTTTATTCCGATTTTTGTGAGGCAGAATGACCAAAAACCAGCTATTCATGAAATTCTTTTGGGGGAGGCGTTTATACTGTTCCACGTTTGGTAAAATGGATAAAGCAGTTTTATTCTTCGGGTCAGTACGATTACAGCGATACCTCATTTATATCATGTTTTTTATGTTTTGGCGCTTTTATACGATAAAAACTATTTTATAGAAAAAATAATAATTTTTGCATCGCTTTATTCTCAGGACTGTAACTTTTTTATTTTTTTGTTGATGATGCTGTATGGCGGCTCGTGTTTTGCGGGACAAGATGATGTTTTCAGCGGTACCATGGTTATTTATATCCGTCTTTTTGATCGCGTGTTATTCCACTTTTTGTTTGGCGGTATGATAATAAAGCGTTGTTTTTTGCCTCGTTTTTTTTTTCTTACGGTGTTTACTGAAGGGGTTAACTAGTGGGCCAGTTTTATAGGTCGGGTCGTTACGGACGCGGCGATACTAAATATGTGTACTTTTATTGTTTTTTTTTATTTAGATAAAGAAAGGTATTTATGGGAATAATTTTTTTTTTTTTTTCATTATTTAGGATTTTTTTTTTTTTTTTTTTACACATGTGGAAATTTTTTTTTTTACTTTTTTACTTTGTCCCAGGTGGGGACATCACAGATCAGTGATCAGACAGTTTGCACAGCACTCTGTCAGATCACCGATCTGTCTGAGAGCACTGCAGGCTTCACAGTGCCTGTGTCACGCACGCGCCCAGATTGGTTGGCGCGGGCATACGGGGGTGTGGCCCCACTGGACCACAGACCAAACTTCCCTGGAAGGGGCGTAACTAAGTAGCTTCCTAGGTGTTCGCTGGAGCCTCTGATGGTGAGGTCAGACTTGTACAATAGGAAGCTACCAGGTGCCACTCCAGGGTGATGTCTGGCTGTGGCTGCTGATCCCACTAAGGAACGGAGCGGGCACGGCTGGCACTCTTGCTGACACGGCTGGGACACAGGCAGGCAGACGGGTACAACAGAGACACTGGCGGGCAGGCGGACACGGCTGGCTCTCTGGTAGGCAGGCGGGTACGGCTGGAACATAGGAAGAACCGGTAGGGTTGAGCGACCTTGACCTTTTTAGAGTCGAGTCGTGTTTCGCGAAACCCGACTATCTTAGAAGTCGAGTCGAGTGGAATCGGCCGATTATGGCGAAAATCGGGTATCGCCCGAAACACGAAACCCAATGCAAGTCAATGGGGGAGCATAGTCGGCAGTGAGTGGAGGCCAGGAAAACACCTACACTGCCCACTTTAATGGCAAAAACATCCATTCTTGTTACAGAAGCTTGTCAATCATAATTTAGCTTATAATAATTGGAAGGCATTTGAAATTGGGGGTCATTTGGCTAAAGTTGGGGGGGGAAGGGCTGGTTCAAGTAATTAGTGGGCCCAGTAAATCTGGACCACGTCACGGCAGTGGAGCAGGGAGAGGTAAGTATTTAAACTTTGCAAGTGCTGTGATCCTGAGCAAGCAGGGGGGGCCCACTCGTTGGCATTGGCACTGGCACAGGGCCCCTGGCGGGGGCGCTTCCCACCGGCAGCAACACTTTTGCGTACTGTGAGAGGCCCTGTGCCAGTGACGTCGCCAACTAGTATTCCTCCCCCCACCTGATGAAGGAACCTGCACTTTCATCTGCACCTTCCTCTTTGTCCCCGTGTAAGGTGGTATGGTATGCGGGAAGAGGAACCTGACTTTCAGCAGGTTCACAATCTTGCTGTGTAGCGTGCACGGGGAATTTTGCGTTATGGGTCAATGTACCAGCAGACTCATCTATCACTGGCTGGGCAATGGGCAGGATGAGGAGGAAACACAGATATAGGCCCAAAAAATAAAGTTGGCTAAATGCAGTTCAAAATTGGTAACACAGGACTAACCAGGGGGCATTGCAGTGGAGGACAACTGGAATGAGAGGCTGACACAAAGAGTAGGCCCAAATCAGTAAGTAGTCGAAATGCAGTTCAAAATTGGCAACCGTAGTAAACAGGCGGCACAGCTTTGTTCAGTGGAGGAGAACAGCAAGAAGTGGCAGACACCGATAGTAGGCCCCAACCCAACTAGTAGGCCAAATGCAGTCTAACATTAACAACTACTTAACGAGAGCCTGAAAATGGAATTTCAGGACAGGAAACCAGGAGAACAGCAAGGAGTGGCAGACACCGATAGTAGGCCCCAAACCAACTAGTACGCCAAATGCAGTTGTTCCATTTAACCACAATTTAATGAGAGCCTGAAGATAGAAGCTCAGGAAAGGCAACCTGGAGAACACCTTGGAGTGTAACACACCATCTTTCTACACCCCATACCCAATTTGTAGGCCTAATGCAGTGTAGTTTTCAACTACTACTAAACGAGAGTCGGAAGATCGAAGCAATGTGGACGAAACCTGGGGAACACCTTGGAGTGTAACACACCGTCTCTCTACACCCCATACCCAATTTGTAGGCCTAATGCAGTGTAGTTTCCAACAACTACTAAACGAGAGCATTAAGATCGCAGCAATAGCGAGGACACCTGGGGAACACCTTGGAGTGGAACACACCATCTCTCTACATCCCATACCCAATTTGTAGGCCTAATGCAGCGTAGTTTCCAACAACTACTAAACGAGAGCCAGAAGAGCGAAGCTCAGGAAAGGCAACCTGGAGAACACCTTGGAGTGGAACACACCATCTCTCTACACCCCATACCCAATTTGTAGGCCTAATGCAGCGTAGTTTCCAACAACTACTAAACGAGAGCATGAAGATCGAAGCAATGGAGAGGAAACTTGGGGAACACCTTGGAGTGGAACACACCATCTCTCTACACCCCATACCCAATTTGTAGGCCTAATGCAGCGTAGTTTCCAACAACTACCAGACAAGAGCATGAAGATCGAAGCAATGGAGAGGAAACCTGGGGAACACCTTGGAGTGGAACACACCATTTCTCAAAACCCCATACCCAATTTGCAGGCATAATGCAGCATAGCTTCCAACAACTACTAAACGAGAGCATGAAGATCGAAGCAATGGAGAGGAAACCTGGGGAACACCTTGGAGTGGAACACACCATCTCTCTACACCCCATACCCAATTTGTAGGCCTAATGCAGTGTAGTTTCCAACAACTACTAAACGAGAGCATGAAGATCGAAGCAATGGAGAGGAAACCTGGGGAACACCTTGGAGTGGAACACACCATCTCTCTACACCCCATACCCAATTTGTAGGCCTAATGCAGCGTAGTTTCCAACAACTACTAAACGAGAGCATGAAGATCGAAGCAATGGAGAGGAAACCTGGGGAACACCTTGGAGTGGAACACACCATCTCTCTACACCCCATACCCAATTTGTAGGCCTAATGCAGCGTAGTTTCCAACAACTACTAAACGAGAGCATGAAGATCGAAGCAATGGAGAGGAAACCTGGGGAACACCTTGGAGTGGAACACACCATCTCTCTACACCCCATACCCAATTTGTAGGCCTAATGCAGTGTAGTTTCCAACAACTACTAAACGAGAGCATGAAGATCGAAGCAATGGAGAGGAAACCTGGGGAACACCTTGGAGTGGAACACACCATCTCTCTACACCCCATACCCAATTTGTAGGCCTAATGCAGCGTAGTTTCCAACAACTACTAAACGAGAGCATGAAGATCGAAGCAATGGAGAGGAAACCTGGGGAACACCTTGGAGTGGAACACACCATCTCTCTACACCCCATACCCAATTTGTAGGCCTAATGCAGCGTAGTTTCCAACAACTACTAAACGAGAGCATGAAGATCGAAGCAATGGACAGGAAACCTGGGGAACACCTTGGAGTGGAACACACCATCTCTCTACACCCCATACCCAATGTGTAGGCCTAATGCAGTGTAGTTTCCAACAACTACTAAACGAGAGCATGAAGATCGAAGCAATGGAGAGGAAACCTGGGGAACACCTTGGAGTGGAACACACCATCTCTCTACACCCCATACCCAATTTGTAGGCCTAATGCAGTGTAGTTTCCAACAACTACTAAACGAGAGCATGAAGATCGAAGCTCAGGAAAGGCAACCTGGAGAACACCTTGGAGTGGAACACACCATCTCTCTACACCCCATACCCAATTTGTAGACCTAATGCAGCGTAGTTTCCAACAACTACTAAACGAGAGCATGAAGATCGAAGCAATTGAGAGGAAACCTGGGGAACGCCTTGGAGTGGAACACACCATCTCTCTACACCCCATACCCAATTTGTAGGCCTAATGCAGTGTAGTTTCCAACAACTACTAAACGAGAGCATGAAGATCGAAGCAATGGAGAGGAAATCTGGGGAGCACCTTGGAGTGGAACACACCATCTCTCTACACCCCATACCCAATTTGTAGGCCTAATGCAGTGTAGTTTTCAACAACTACTAAACGAGAGCATGAAGATCGAAGCAATGGAGAGGAAACCTGGGGACACCTTGGAGTGGAACACACCATCTCTCTACACCCCATACCCAATTTGTAGGCCTAATGCAGCGTAGTTTCCAACAACTACTAAATGAGAGTATGAAGATCGAAGCAATGGAGAGGAAACCTGGGGAACACCTTGGAGTGGAACACACCATCTCTCTACACCCCATACCCAATTTGTAGGCCTAATGCAGTGTAGTTTCCAACAACTACTAAACGAGAGCATGAAGATCGAAGCTCAGGAAAGGCAACCTGGAGAACACCTTGGAGTGGAACACACCATCTCTCTACACCCCATACCCAATTTGTTGGCCTAATGCAGTGCAGTTTCCAACAACTACTAAACGAGAGCATGAAGATCGAAGCATTGGCGAGGAAACCTGGGGAACACCTTGGAGTGGAACACACCATCTCTCTACACCCCATACCCAATTTGTAGGCCTAATGCAGTGTAGTTTCCAACAACTACTAAACGAGAGCATTAAGATCGAAGCAATGGCGAGGAAACCTGGGGCACACCTTGGGGAGGCAGACACAGTTAGTAGGCCCTACCAAAGTTGTACCCCCAATGCAGTTTTAAAATTCCTAGAGGCTGAAAACAAGACTATTGACGCTCAGCTTTTTTCAAAGGAACACAGCTGAATTGAGTGGCGCAGACAGACACAGGTAGTAGGACTTAACCCAAAAATGTGGCTCACTGCAGCTTAAAAAAGTTACAGGGGTACACAAGCAGCAGTGCTCTGGGCAGTGGAGGACAATTTCAATAGTGGACCGCAGACAGACTTTGTACGCCTACTATTAAAAAAAGGATGCTCTATGCAATTAAAAATAGGTTCCAGGGGTCCACGTGCAGCAGTGGTGTGGTCAGTGGACGAGTATTGGAAGGAGAGACCGCAGACAGGCGTAGTAGGCCTAACATAACAAAATTAGGCTGTAGACACTGTAAAATTGGTTCCAGGGGTACACGGGCAGCAGTGGTGTGGTCAGCGGAGGAAAATTGGAATTAGGGACTGCAGACAGACTTTGTAGGCTGTCCCCTGTGGACCATGCATCCAACACATTAACCCAGTGCGCCGTAATGGACACGTAACTTTTTGTGGACATGCCTACTGGTCCATGCGTCTCTTGTCAGGTGCACCTTTCTACTGTTTGATTGCCTGAGTGCTATGACAATGCAGACTTTTTCATGCTGCTGGAGGGCTGGGATGGCTTTTCTCGCAAAAGAAATGTCGACTGGGTAGCTTGAACCGTTGCACAGCGTAGTTCATCTGGGCTTTCTAAATATAAAACAAAGAAAAAAAGGAGGCTACATGCACTTTCAGCTGGGTACCAGGGGTACATGGCCAGCATTGGTCTGGTCAGTGGAGAACTATTGGAAGGAAGGACCGCAGACAGGCTTCGAAGGCCTAACATAATAACAGATGGCTGTAGGCAATTTTAAATTAGTTCCAGGGGTACACGGGCAGCAGTGGTGTGGTCAGTGGAGGCCTAGTGGAAGGAGTGACCGCAGACAGGCATCGAAGGCCTAACATAATACCAGATGGCTGTAGGCAATTTTAAATTGGTTCCATGGGTACACGGGCAGCAGTGGTGTGGTCAGTGGAGGCCTAGTGGAAGGAGTGACCGCAGACAGGCATCGAAGGCCTAACATAATACCAGATGGCTGTAGGCAATTTTAAATTGGTTCCATGGGTACACGGGCAGCAGTGGTGTGGTCAGTGGAGGCCTAGTGGAAGGAGTGACCGCAAACAGGCATCGAAGGCCTAACATAATAACAGATGGCTGTAGGCAATTTTAAATTGGTTCCAGGGGAACACGGGCAGCAGTGGCCTGGTCAGTGTAGTAGTAGTAGAAAGAACGGACCGCAGACAGGCTTCGAATGCCTAGCATAATAAAATTGGGCTGGCTGTAGGCAATTTTAAATTGGTTCCAGGGGTACACGGGCAGCAGTGGTGTGGTCAGTGGAGGCCTAGTGGAAGGAGTGACCGCAGACAGGCATCGAAGGCCTAACATAATAACACATGGCTGTAGGCAATTTTAAATTGGTTCCAGGGGAACACGGGCAGCAGTGGCCTGGTCAGTGTAGTAGTAGTAGAAAGAACGGACCGCAGACAGGCATCGAAGGCCTAAAATAAAAAAATTGGGCTGGCTGTAGGCAATTTTAAATTGGTTCCAGGGGTACACGGTCAGCAATGGTGTGGTCAGTGGAGGCCTAGTGGAAGGAGTGACCGCAGACAGGCATCGAAGGCCTAACATAATAACACATGGCTGTAGGCAATTTTAAATTGGTTCCAGGGGAACACGGGCAGCAGTGGCCTGGTCAGTGTAGTAGTAGTAGAAAGAACGGACCGCAGACAGGCATCGATGGCCTAAAATAAAAAAATTGGGCTGGCTGTAGGCAATTTTAAATTGGTTCCAGGGGTACACGGGCAGCAGTGGTGTGGTCAGTGGAGGCCTAGTGGAAGGAGTGACCGCAGACAGGCATCGAAGGCCTAACATAATAACAGATGGCTGTAGGCAATTTTAAATTGGTTCCAGGGGTACACGGGCAGCAGTACAATGGTCAGTGGAGGCCTAGTGGAAGGAGTGACCGCAAACAGGCATTGAAGGCCTAACATAATAAGAGATGGCTGTAGGCAATTTTAAATTGGTTCCAGGGGAACACGGGCAGCAGTGGCCTGGTCAGTGTAGTAGTAGTAGAAAGAACGGACCGCAGACAGGCTTTGAAGGCCTAACATAATAAAATTGGGCTGGCTGTAGGCAATTTTAAATTGGTTCCAGGGGTACACGGGCAGCAGTGGTGTGGTGAGTGGAGGCCTAGTGGAAGGAATGACCGCAGACAGGCATCGAAGGCCTAATATAATAACACATGGCTGCAGGCAATTTTAAATTGGTTCCAGGGGAACACGGGCAGCAGTGGCCTGGTCAGTGTAATAGTAGTAGAAAGAACGGACCGCAGACAGGCTTCGAAGGCCTAAAATAAAAAAATTGGGCTGGCTGTAGGCAATTTTAAATTGGTTCCAGGGGTACACGGGCAGCAGTGGTGTGGTCAGTGGAGGCCTAGTGGAAGGAGTGACCGCAGACAGGCATCGAAGGCCTAACATAATAACACATGGCTGTAGGCAATTTTAAATTGGTTCCAGGGGAACACGGGCAGCAGTGGCCTGGTCAGTGTAGTAGTAGTAGAAAGAACGGACCACAGACAGGCATCGAAGGCCTAAAATAAAAAAATTGGGCTGGCTGTAGGCAATTTTAAATTGGTTCCAGGGGTACACGGGCAGCAGTGGTGTGGTCAGTGGAGGCCTAGTGGAAGGAGTGACCGCAGACAGGCATCGAAGGCCTAACATAATAACAGATGGCTGTAGGCAATTTTAAATTGGTTCCAGGGGTACACGGGCAGCAGTACAATGGTCAGTGGAGGCCTAGTGGAAGGAGTGACCACAAACAGGCATCGAAGGCCTAACATAATAACAGATGGCTGTAGGCAATTTTAAATTGGTTCCAGGGGAACACGGGCAGCAGTGGCCTGGTCAGTGTAGTAGTAGTAGAAAGAACGGACCGCAGACAGGCTTCGAAGGCCTAACATAATAAAATTGGGCTGGCTATAGGCAATTTTAAATTGGTTCCAGGGGTACACGGGCAGCAGTGGTGTGGTCAGTGGAGGCCTAGTGGAAGGAGTGACCGCAGACAGGCATCGAAGGCCTAACATAATAACACATGGCTGTAGGCAATTTTAAATTGGTTCCAGGGGAACACGGGCAGCAGTGGCCTGGTCAGTGTAGTAGTAGTAGAAAGAACGGACCACAGACAGGCATCGAAGGCCTAAAATAAAAAAATTGGGCTGGCTGTAGGCAATTTTAAATTGGTTCCAGGGGTACACGGGCAGCAGTGGTGTGGTGAGTGGAGGCCTAGTGGAAGGAGTGACCGCAGACAGGCATCGAATGCCTAACATAATAACACATGGCTGTAGGCAATTTTAAATTGGTTCCAGGGGAACACGGGCAGCAGTGGCCTGGTCAGTGTAGTAGTAGTAGAAAGAACGGACCGCAGACAGGCTTCGAATGCCTAAAATAAAAAAATTGGGCTGGCTGTAGGCAATTTTAAATTGGTTCCAGGGGTACACGGGCAGCAGTGGTGTGGTCAGTGGAGGCCTAGTGGAAGGATTGACCGCAGACAGGCATCGAAGGCCTAACATAATAACACATGGCTGTAGGCAATTTTAAATTGGTTCCAGGGGAACACGGGCAGCAGTGGCCTGGTCAGTGTAGTAGTAGTAGAAAGAACGGACCACAGACAGGCATCGAAGGCCTAAAATAAAAAAATTGGGCTGGCTGTAGGCAATTTTAAATTGGTTCCAGGGGTACACGGGCAGCAGTGGTGTGGTCAGTGGAGGTCTAGTGGAAGGAGTGACCGCAGACAGGCATCGAAGGCCTAACATAATAACAGATGGCTGTAGGCAATTTTAAATTGGTTCCAGGGGTACACGGGCAGCAGTACAATGGTCAGTGGAGGCCTAGTGGAAGGAGTGACCACAAACAGGCATCGAAGGCCTGACATAATAACAGATGCCTGTAGGCAATTTTAAATTGGTTCCAGGGGAACACGGGCAGCAGTGGCCTGGTCAGTGTAGTAGTAGTAGAAAGTACGGACCGCAGACAGGCTTCGAAGGCCTAACATAATAAAATTGGGCTGGCTGTAGGCAATTTTAAATTGGTTCCAGGGGTACACGGGCAGCAGTGGTGTGGTCAGTGGAGGCCTAGTGGAAGGAGTGACCGCAGACAGGCATCGAAGGCCTAACATAATAACACATGGCTGTAGGCAATTTTAAATTGGTTCCAGGGGAACACGGGCAGCAGTGGCCTGGTCAGTGTAGTAGTAGTAGAAAGAACGGACCGCAGACAGGCATCGAAGGCCTAAAATAAAAAAATTGGGCTGGCTGTAGGCAATTTTAAATTGGTTCCAGGGGTACACGGGCAGCAGTGGTGTGGTCAGTGGAGGCCTAGTGGAAGGAGTGACCGCAGACAGGCATCGAAGGCCTAACATAATAACAGATGGCTGTAGGCAATTTTAAATTGGTTCCAGGGGTACATGGGCAGCAGTACAATGGTCAGTGGAAGCCTAGTGGAAGGAGTGACCGCAAGCAGACATCAAAGGCCTAACATAATAACAGATTGCTGCAGGCAATTTTAAATTGGTTCCAGGGGAACACGGGCAGCAGTGGCCTGGTCAATTTAGTAGTAGTAGAAAGAACGGACCGCAGACAGGCTTCGAAGGCCTAACATAATAAAATTGGGCTGGCTGTAGGCAATTTTAAATTGGTTCCAGGGGTACACGGGCAGCAGTGGTGTGGTCAGTGGAGGCCTAGTGGAAGGAGTGACCGCAGACAGGCATCAAAGGCCTAACATAATAACACATGGCTGTAGGCAATTTTAAATTGGTTCCAGGGGAACACGGGCAGCAGTGGCCTGGTCAGTGTAGTAGTAGTAGAAAGAACGGACCACAGACAGGCATCGAAGGCCTAAAATGAAAAAATTGGGCTGGCTGTAGGCAATTTTAAATTGGTTCCAGGGGTACACGGGCAGCAGTGGTGTGGTCAGTGGAGGCCTAGTGGAAGGAGTGACGGCAGACAGGCATCGAAGGCCTAACATAATAACAGATGGCTGTAGGCAATTTTAAATTGGTTCCAGGGGTACACGGGCAGCAGTACAATGGTCAGTGGAGGCCTAGTGGAAGGAGTGACCACAAACAGGCATCAAAGGCCTAACATAATAACAGATGGCTGTAGGCAATTTTAAATTGGTTCCAGGGGAACACGGGCAGCAGTGGCCTGGTCAGTGTAGTAGTAGTAGAAAGAACGGACCGCAGACAGGCTTCGAAGGCCTAACATAATAAAATTGGGCTGGCTGTAGGCAATTTTAAATTGGTTCCAGGGGTACACGGGCAGCAGTGGTGTGGTCAGTGGAGGCCTAGTGGAAAGAGTGACCGCAGACAGGCATCGAAGGCCTAACATAATAACACATGGCTGTAGTCAATTTTAAATTGGTTCCAGGGGAACACGGGCAGCAGTGGCCTGGTCAGTGTAGTAGTAGTAGAAAGAACGGACCACAGACAGGCATCGAAGGCCTAAAATAAAAAAATTGGGCTGGCTGTAGGCAATTTTAAATTGGTTCCAGGGGTACACGGGCAGCAGTGGTGTGGTCAGTGGAGGCCTAGTGGAAGGAGTGACGGCAGACAGGCATCGAAGGCCTAACATAATAACACATGGCTGTAGGCAATTTTAAATTGGTTCCAGGGGAACACGGGCAGCAGTGGCCTGGTCAGTGTAGTAGTAGTAGAAAGAACGGACCGCAGACAGGCTTCAAAGGCCTAAAATAAAAAAATTGGGCTGGCTGTAGGCAATTTTAAATTGGTTCCAGGGGTACACGGGCAGCAGTGGTGTGGTCAGTGGAGGCCTAGTGGAAGGATTGACCGCAGACAGGCATCGAAGGCCTAACATAATAACACATGGCTGTAGGCAATTTTAAATTGGTTCCAGGGGAACACGGGCAGCAGTGGCCTGGTCAGTGTAGTAGTAGTAGAAAAAACGGACCACAGACAGGCATCGAAGGCCTAAAATAAAAAAATTGGGCTGGCTGTAGGCAATTTTAAATTGGTTCCAGGGGTACACGGGCAGCAGTGGTGTGGTCAGTGGAGGCCTAGTGGAAGGAGTGACCGCAGACAGGCATCGAAGGCCTAACATAATAACAGATGGCTGCAGGCAATTTTAAATTGGTTCCAGGGGTACACGTGCAGCAGTACAATGGTCAGTGGAGGCCTAGTGGAAGGAGTGACCACAAACAGGCATCGAAGGCCTGACATAATAACAGATGGCTGTAGGCAATTTTAAATTGGTTCCAGGGGAACACGGGCAGCAGTGGCCTGGTCAGTGTAGTAGTAGTAGAAAGTGCGGACCGCAGACAGGCTTCGAAGGCCTAACATAATAATATTGGGCTGGCTGTAGGCAATTTTAAATTGGTTCCAGGGGTACACGGGCAGCAGTGGTGTGGTCAGTGGAGGCCTAGTGGAAGGAGTGACCGCAGACAGGCATCGAAGGCCTAACATAATAACACATGGCTGTAGGCAATTTTAAATTGGTTCCAGGGGAACACGGGCAGCAGTGGCCTGGTCAGTGTAGTAGTAGTAGAAAGAACGGACCGCAGACAGGCATCGAAGGCCTAAAATAAAAAAATTGGGCTGGCTGTAGGCAATTTTAAATTGGTTCCAGGGGTACACGGGCAGCAGTGGTGTGGTCAGTGGAGGCCTAGTGGAAGGAGTGACCGCAGACAGGCATCGAAGGCCTAACATAATAACAGATGGCTGTAGGCAATTTTAAATTGGTTCCAGGGGTACATGGGCAGCAGTACAATGGTCAGTGGAGGCCTAGTGGAAGGAGTGACCGCAAACAGACATCGAAAGTCTAACATAATAACAGATGGCTGCAGGCAATTTTAAATTGGTTCCAGGGGAACACGGGCAGCAGTGGCCTGGTCAGTGTAGTAGTAGTAGAAAGAACGGACCGCAGACAGGCATCGAAGGCCTAAAATAAAAAAATTGGGCTGGCTGTAGGCAATTTTAAATTGTTTCCAGGGGTACACGGGCAGCAGTGGTGTGGTCAGTGGAGGCTTAGTGGAAGGAGGGACCGCAGACAGGCTTCGAAGGCCTAACATAACAAAATAGGGCTGTTGGCAATTTAAAATTGGTTCCAGGGGTACACGGGCAGCAGTACAATGGTCAGGGGAGGCCTAGTGGAAGGAGGGACCGCAAACAGGCATCGAAGGCCTAACATAATAACAGATGGCTGTAGGCAATTTTAAATTGGTTCCAGGGGAACACGGGCAGCAGTGGCCCGGTCAGTGTAGTAGTAGTAGAAAGAACGGACCGCAGACAGGCTTCGAAGGCCTAATATTAAAAAATTGGGCTGGCTGTAGGCAATTTTAAATTGGTTCCAGGGGTACACGGGCAGCAGTGGTGTGGTCAGTGGAGGCCTAGTGGAAGGAGTGACCGCAGACAGGCATCGAAGGCCTAACATAATACCAGATGGCTGTAGGCAATTTTAAATTGGTTCCGTGGGTACACAGGCAGCAGTGGTGTAGTCAGTGGAGGCTTAGTGGAAGGAGGGACCGCAGACAGGCTTCGAAGGCCTAACATAACAAAATAGGGCTGTTGGCAATTTAAAATTGGTTCCAGGGGTACACGGGCAGCAGTACAATGGTCAGTGGAGGCCTAGTGGAAGGAGGGACCGCAGACAGGCTTCGAAAGCCTAACATAAAAAAATAGGGCTGTTGGCAATTTAAAATTGGTTCCAGGGGTACACGGGCAGCAGTACAATGGTCAGTGGAGGCCTAGTGGAAGGAGGGACCGCAGACAGGCTTCGAAGGCCTAACATAACAAAAATGTCATTACAATGGTATTGTCAGTGCCAGGCATTGAAGGATGTCAGCGCATAGACTAAACATTGGTGGAGCTGTGAGAGATAATTTTGCAAGTGGTAGAGCACTGTTTGAGCTGGGGGGGGGAACTGTCTTGTGGCCGGAGGTACAGGTCCAGGGCCCCTCATATTACAACGGTGTGTCTGACGTTGGGTGCGCACCACCACTGCCAGAGACACTTTATTGTACTATGAGGGACCCAGTGGCAGTGCCATCGACCAAAAGCGGGCACATCCACCTCTTCAGACAAACAGCACTCTCACGGGTGCTGGCGCCAAGTGGCGATACCACGGCCCCGTGTGGGGAGTTTGGCCATTTAGTGAGGTGTAAACATGTCGTATGCTGGACAATCAGGTGCAGAAAATTACGAGATTTGAAAAGTCATTCAGAATAGTCCACAGGCAAAACCTTTTCATAGGAAAGCTAGGTGTCAGCCGCGCAAGGTGGGGCAAAAGATTTCGAAATCCAGTTGTGGTTCATTTTAATGAAGGTTAGATCATCTACATTTTGGGTAGCCAGACGAGTCCTTTTTTCTGTTAGTATTGAACCTGCAGCACTGAATACTCTTTCTGATAGGACACTAGCTGCCGGGCAAGCAAGCTCCTGCAATGCATATTCTGCCAATTCTGGCCAGGTGTCTAATTTGGATGCCCAGTAATCAAATGGGAATGATGGTTGAGGGAGAACGTCGATAAGGGATGAAAAATAGTTTGTAACCATACTGGACAAATGTTGTCTCCTGTCACTTTGAATTGATGCTGCAGTACCTGTCCTGTCTGCGGTCATAGCAAAATCACTCTACAACCTGGTCAGAAAACCCCTCTGGCCAACGCCACTTCTGATTTCTGCCCCTCTAACACCTCTGGTCTGCTGGCCCCTGCAGCTCGTGTGAGAACGATCACGGGCGCTGTGTGCAGGGAATGCCAGAAGCAAACGGTCAACAAGAGTTGATTGTTTGGTTGCTAATATTATTTCCAAGTTGTCATGTGGCATTATATTTTGCAATTTGCCTTTATAGCGAGGATCAAGGAGGCAGGCCAACCAGTAATCGTCATCGTTCATCATTTTAGTAATTCGTGTGTCCCTTTTGAGGATACGTAAGGCATAATCCGCCATGTGGGCCAAAGTTCCAGTTCTCAAATTATTATTATTATTATTATTATACATTTTTATAGCGCCATTTATTCCATGGCGCTTTACATGTGAATACGGGGCAAATATAGACAAATACATTAAACATGAGCAGATAACAAGGCACACGAGTACATAAGGAGGGAGGACCCTGCCCGGGAGGGCTCACAGTCTGCAGGGGGTGGGTGAGGATACACTAGGAGAGGGAAAAGCTGGCTGTGCGGCTGTTCAGTAGGTTGAGGATCACTGCAGGCTGTAGGCTTGTCGGAAGAGATGAGTCTTCAGGTTCTTTTTGAAGGTTTCTATGGTAGGCGCAAGTCTGATGTGTTGGGGTAGAGAGTTCCAGAGTATGGGGGAAGCACAAATCTGCGGTTGTGCTTGGTTGAGGGGCAGTTTCAGGCAAATCCACGTCACTTGTGTCCCTCCAAAAACCAGAACCCGGCCTTGCCGCGCCAACAATTTCCAGTGGCCCCGGAAAAGCTTCCTCATTAAAAATATAATCATCCCCATCATCCTTCTCGTCCTCCTCCTCCTCTTCGCCCGCTACCTCGTCCTGTACACTGCCCTGGCCAGACAATGGCTGACTGTCATCAAGGCTTTCCTCTTCCTCAGCTGCAGACGCCTGATCCTTTATGTGCGTCAAACTTTGCATCAGCAGACGCATTAGGGGGATGCTCATGCTTATTATGGCGTTGTCTGCACTAACCAGCCGTGTGCATTCCTCAAAACACTGAAGGACTTGACACATGTCTTGAATCTTCGACCACTGCACACCTGACAACTCCATGTCTGCCATCCTACTGCCTGCCCGTGTATGTGTATCCTCCCACAAAAACATAACAGCCCGCCTCTGTTCGCACAGTCTCTGAAGCATGTGCAGTGTTGAGTTCCACCTTGTTGCAACGTCTATGATTAGGCGATGCTGGGGAAGGTTCAAAGAATGCTGATAGGTCTGCATACGGCTGGAGTGTACGGGCGAACGGCGGATATGTGAGCAAAGTCCACGCACTTTGAGGAGCAGGTCGGATAACCCCGGATAACTTTTCAGGAAGCACTGCACCACCAGGTTTAAGGTGTGAGCCAGGCAAGGAATGTGTTTCAGTTGGGAAAGGGAGATGGCAGCCATGAAATTCCTTCCGTTATCACTCACTACCTTGCCTGCCTCAAGATCTACATTGCCCAGCCACGACTGCGTTTCTTTCTGCAAGAACTCGGACAGAACTTCCGCTGTGTGTCTGTTGTCGCCCAAACAATTCATAGCCAATACAGCCTGCTGACGTTTGCCAGGAACAGCCCCATAATGGGAGACCTGGTGTGCAACAGTGGCAGCTGCGGATGGAGTGGTTGTGCGACTGCGGTCTGTGGACGAGCTCTCGCTTCTGCAGGAGGACGAGGAGGAGGAGGGGGTGCGAACGGCTACAGCCAACTGTTTCCTAGACCGTGGGCTAGGCAGAAGTGTCCCAAACTTGCTGTCCCCTGTGGACCCTGCATCCACAACATTCACCCAGTGTGCCGTGATGGACACGTAACGTCCCTGGCCATGCCTACTGGTCCATGCATCTGTTGTCAGGTGCACCTTTGTGCTCACAGATTGCCTGAGTGCATGGACGATGCGCTCTTTAACATGCTGGTGGAGGGCTGGGATGGCTTTTCTGGAAAAAAAGTGTCGACTGGGTAGCTCGTAGCGTGGTAAAGCGTAGTCCATCAGGGCTTTGAAAGCTTCGCTTTCAACTAACCGGTAGGGCATCATCTCTAACGAGATTAGTCTAGCTATGTGGGCGTTCAAACCCTGTGTAAGCGGATGCGAGGCTAAGTGCTTCCTTTTTCTAACCATAGTCTCATGTAGGGTGAGCTGGACTGGAGAGCTGGAGATCGTGGAACTAGCGGGGGTGCCGGTGGACATGGCAGACTGAGAGACGGTGGGAGATGGTATTGTTGCCGCCGGTGCCCTAGATGCAGTGTTTCCTACTACGAAACTGGTGATTCCCTGACCCTGACTGCTTTGGCCTGGCAAAGAAACCTGCACAGAAACTGCAGATGGTGCGGAAAATGGTGGCCCTACACTGCCGGAAGGGATGTTGCGTTGATGACTAGCTTCATTGGCCGAGGGTGCTACAACCTTAAGGGACGTTTGGTAGTTAGTCCAAGCTTGCAAATGCATGGTGGTTAAATGTCTATGCATGCAACTTCTATTGAGACTTTTCAGATTCTGCCCTCTGCTTAAGGTAGTTGAACATTTTTGACAGATGACTTTGCGCTGATCAATTAGATGTTGTTTAAAAAAAATGCCAGACTGCACTCTTTCTAGCATCGGATACCTTTTCAGGCATTGCAGACTGAGCTTTAACCGGATGGCCACGCTGTCCTCCAACAGGTTTTGGCTTTGCCACGCGTTTTGGGCAAGATACGGGCCCGGCAGATGGAACCTGTTGCGATGTTGATGCCTGCTGCGGCCCCATCTCCTCTGCTTCAGAACTGCTGCCGCCTGCACCCTGTTCCCCCAATGGCTGCCAATCGGGGTCAAGAACTGGGTCATCTATTACCTCTTCTTGTAGCTCGTGTGCAACTTCGTCTGTGTCACCGTGTCGGTCGGTGGTATAGCGTTCGTGATGGGGCAACATAGTCTCATCAGGGTCTGATTCTTGATCATTACCCTGCGAGGGCAATGTTGTGGTCTGAGTCAAAGGACCAGCATAGTAGTCTGGCTGTGCATCAGTGCACTCCATGTCAGATTCAACTTGTAATGGGCATGGACTGTTAACTGCTTCACTTTCTAAGCCAGGGACGGTATGTGTAAAGAGCTCCATGGAGTAACCCGTTGTGTCGCCTGCTGCATTCTTCTCTGTTGTTGTTTTTGCTGAAGAGGACAAGGAAGCGACTTGTCCCTGACCGTGAACATCCACTAACGACGCACTGTTTTTACATTTACCAGTTTCACGAGAGGAGGCAAAAGAGCTAGAGGCTGAGTCAGCAAGATAAGCCAAAACTTGCTCTTGCTGCTCCGGCTTTAAAAGCGGTTTTCCTACTCCCAGAAAAGGGAGCGTTCGAGGCCTTGTGTAGCCAGACGACGAACCTGGCTCCACAGCTCCAGACTTAAGGTACTGTCACACTAGACGATATCGCTAGCGATCCGTGACGTTGCAGCGTCCTCGCTAGCGATATCGTCCAGTGTGACAGGCAGCAGCGATCAGGCCCCTGCTGGGAGATCGCTGGTCGGGGAAGAAAGTCCAGAACTTTATTTCGTCGCTGGACTCCCCGTAGACATCGCTGAATCGGCGTGTGTGACACCGATTCAGCGATGTCTTTGCTGGTAACCAGGGTAAACATCGGGTAACTAAGCGCAGGGCCGCGCTTAGTAACCCGATGTTTACCCTGGTTACCATCTCAAAAGTAAAAAAACAAACACTACATACTTACCTACAGCCGTCTGTCCTCCAGCGCTGTGCTCTGCTCTCCTCCTGCTCTGGCTGTGAGCGTCGGTCAGCCGGAAAGCAGAGCGGTGACGTCACCGCTCTGCTTTCTGGCTGCCCGGCGCTCACAGCCAGACCAGAGAAGCAGAGCGCCGAGGACAGACAGCGGTAGGTAAGTATGTAGCGTTTGTTTTTTTACTTTTTAGGATGGTAACCAGGGTAAACATCGGGTTACTAAGCGCGGCCCTGCGCTTAGTTACCCGATGTTTACCCTGGTTACCGGGGACCTCGGGATCGTTGGTCGCTGGAGAGCTGTCTGTGTGACAGCTCTCCAGCGACCAAACAGCGACGCTGCAGCGATCCGGATCGTTGTCGGTATCGCTGCAGCGTCGCTATGTATGACGGTACCTTTAGGTGCAATATTTTTTTTCCCACGACCACCTGATGCTCCACCACTACCACTACCCTCATTACCAGCTGACAATGAACGCCCCCGGCCACGACCTCTTCCACCAGACTTCCTCATTGTTTTAGAAACGTAACCAAACTAACGGTATTTGTTGCTGTCACACAACTTACACGGTGAGCTATAACTTCAGTATGATTTAGCTACTTCTTTACAGGTGGGTGAGACCACAACGAAAATCAGGCACAATGTTACACACTCTGTTTTTGGTGGCACCAAATGAGAGAGACGCCACACACGCAGGACTGTCACTGAAGCACAAATGTAAATATTAATCTCCCACTGTTTTTTTTTATTTATTTTTTTTTTTTCAGGGAGACTTTAGAAACAAAATAAAATAAAATGATTTTTTCAGGAAGAATTTAGAAACCAAATAACATAAAATGATTTTTCCAATGACAATTTAGAAACCAAATAAAAAAAAAAAAAAAAAAAAAGGCTTTCTATGCCCCACTGAGTGAGAGATGCCACACACAGGAGTCAGGAGTGGCACACAAGCCCAGAGGCCAATATTTTTCTCCCAATGATTGATGTAGTGATTTTTTCAGGTAGATTTTGGAACCCAAATCAAGCAAAAAAAATAATAGGCTTTCTATGGCCTACAATTGGAGAGAGAGAGAGAGAGATGGCACACCCAGGAGTCAAGACTGGCACACAAGCAGAAAGGGCAATATTAATCTCCCACTGATTTGATTTTTTTTTTCAGGGAGACTTTAGAAAAAAAAAATAATAGAATAAAATGATTTTTTCAGGAAGAATTTAGAAACCAAATAAAATAAAATGATTTCTTCAGGGAGAATTTAGAAAACAAATAAAACAAAAAATAGGCTTTCTATGGCCCACTGAGTGATAGATGACGCACACAGGAGTCAGGAGTGGCACACAAGCCCAGAGGCCAATATTTTTCTCCCAATGATTGATGTAGTGATTTTTTCAGGTAGATTTTGGAACCCAAATCAAGCAAAAAAAATAATAGGCTTTCTATGGCCCACAATTGGAGAGAGAGAGAGAGATGGCACACCCAGGAGTCAAGACTGGCACACAAGCAGAAAGGGCAATATTAATCTCCCACTGATTTGATTTTTTTTTTTTTTTCAGGGAGACTTTAGAAAAAAAAAATAATAAAAAAAAATGATTTTTTCAGGAAGAATTTAGAAACCAAATAAAATAAAATGATTTTTTCAGGGAGAATTTAGAAAACAAATAAAACAAAAAATAGGCTTTCTATGGCCCACTGAGTGAGAGATGACGCACACAGGAGTCAGGAGTGGCACACAAGCCCAGAGGCCAATATTTATCTCCCACTGATTGATTTATTGATTTTTTCAGGTAGAATTTAGAACCCAAATCAACCAAAAAAATAAATAGGCTTTCTATGGCCCACTATTTGTGAGAGAGATGGCACGCTCAGGACTGGCACACAAGCCCAGAGGCCAATATTAACCCCTTCCCGACCTGTGACACAGCGTATGCGTCATGAAAGTCGGTGCCAATCCGACCTGTGACGCATATGCTGTGTCACAGAAAGATCGCGTCCCTGCAGGCCGGGTGAAAGGGTTAACTCCCATTTCACCCGATCTGCAGGGACAGGGGGAGTGGTAGTTTAGCCCAGGGGGGGTGGCTTCACCCCCTCGTGGCTACGATCGCTCTGATTGGCTGTTGAAAGTGAAACTGCCAATCAGAGCGATTTGTAATATTTCACCTAAAAAAATGGTGAAATATTACAATCCAGCCATGGCCGATGCTGCAATATCATCGGCCATGGCTGGAAATACTAATGTGCCCCCACCCCACCCCACCGATCGCCCCCCCAGCCCCCCGATCTGTGGCCCGCTCCCCTCCGTCCTGTGCTCCGCTCCCCCGTCCTCCTGCCCGCTCCCCCCGTGCTCCAATCACACCCCCCCGTGCTCCAATCAAACCCCCCCGCACTCCGATCCCCCCCCGTGCTCCGAACCACCCCCCCTGCACACCGATCCACCCCCCCTGCACACCGATCCACCCGCCCGCACACCGATCACTCTCCCCCATGCTCCGATCCCTCCCCCCCGTGCTCCGACGCCCCCCCGTGCCCTGATCTCCCCCCCCTGTGCCCTGATCTCCCCCCCTTATACTTACCGATCCTGGCGGGGTCCCGTCCGTCTTCTTCCCCGAGCGCCGCCATGTTCCAAAATGGCGGGCGCATGCGCAGTGCGCCCGCCGAATCTGCCGGCCGGCAGATTCGTTCCAATGTGAATTTTGATCACTGTGATATAATCTATCACAGTGGTCAAAATAAAAAAACAGTAAATGACCCCCCCCATTTGTCCCCCATAGATAGGGACAATAATAAAATAAAGAATTTTTTTTTTTTTTCACTAAGGTTGGAGTTAGAACTAGGGTTAGGGTTAGGGGTAGGGTTAGGGGTAGGGTTAGGGGTAGGGGTAGGGTTAGGGGTAGGGTTAGGGGTAGGGTTAGGGGTAGGGTTAGGGGTAGGGGTAGGGTTAGGGGTAGGGTTAGGGGTAGGGTTAGGGGTAGGGTTAGGGTTTCGGTATGTGCACACGTATTCTGGTCCTCTGCGGATTTTTCCGCAGCGGATTTGATAAATCCGCAGTGCTAAACCGCTGCGGATTTATGGCAGATTTACCGCGGATTTTCTGCGCATTTCACTGCGGTTTTACAACTGCGATTTTCTATTGGAGCAGTTGTAAAACCGCTGTGGAATCCGCAGAAAGAAGTGACATGCTGCGGAATGTAAACCGCTGCGTTTCCGTGCAGTTTTTCCGCAGCATGTGTACAGCGATTTTTGTTTCCCATAGGTTTACATTGAAATGTAAACTCATGGGAAACTGCTGCGGATCCGCAGCGTTTTCCGAAGCGTGTGCACATACCTTTAGAATTAGGCTATGTGCACACGGTGCGGATTTGGCTGCGGATCCGCAGCGGATTGGCCGCTGCGGATCCGCAGCAGTGTTCCATCAGGTTTACAGTACCATGTAAACCTATGGAAAACCAAATCCGCTGTGCCCATGGTGCGGAAAATACCGCACGGAAACGCTGCGTTGTATTTTCCGCAGCATGTCAATTCTTTGTGCGGATTCCGCAGCGTTTTACACCTATTCCTCAATAGGAATCCGCAGGTGAAATCCGCAGTAAATCCGCAGGTAAAACGCAGTGCCTTTTACCCGCGGATTTTTCAAAAATGGTGCGGAAAAATCTCACACGAATCCGCAACGTGGGTACATAGCCTTAGGGTTAGGGTTGGGTTGGAATTAGGGTTGTGGTTAGGGTTAGGGGTGTGTTGGGGTTAGGGTTGTGGTTAGGGGTGTGTTGCGGTTAGGGTTGTGGTTAGGGTTACGGCTACAGTTGGGATAAGGGTTAGGGGTGTGTTGGCGTTAGAATTGAGGGGTTTCCACTGTTTAGGCACATCAGGGGGTCTCCAAACGCAACATGGCGCCACCATTGATTCCAGCCAATCTTTTATTCAAAAAGTCAAATGGTGCTCCTTCCCTTCTGAGCCCCGACGTGTGCCCAAACAGTGGTTTACCCCCACATATGGGGTATCAGTGTACTCAGGACAAACTGGGCAACAATTACTGGGGTCCAATTTCTCCTGTTACCCTTGAGAAAATAAAAAATTGCTTGCTAAAACATCATTTTTGAGGAAAGAAAAATGATTTTTTATTTTCACGGCTCTGCGTTGTAAACGTCTGTGAAGCACTTGGGGGTTCAAAGTGCTCACCACATATCTAGATAAGTTCCTTGGGGGGTCTAGTTTCCAAAATGGGGTCACTTGTGGGGGGTTTCTACTGTTTAGGCACACCAGGGGCTCTGCAAACGCAACGTGACGCCCGCAGACCATTCCATCAAAGTCTGCATTTCAAAACGTCACTACTTGACTTCCGAGCCCCGACATGTGCCCAAACAGTGGTTTACCCCCACATATGGGGTATCAGCGTACTCAGGACAAACTGGGCAACAATTACTGGGGTCCAATTTCTCCTGTTACCCTTGAGAAAATAAAAAATTGCTTGCTAAAACATCATTTTTGAGGAAAGAAAAATGATTTTTTATTTTCACGGCTCTGCGTTGTAAACGTCTGTGAAGCACTTGGGGGTTCAAAGTGCTCACCACATATCTAGATAAGTTCCTTGGGGGGTCTAGTTTCCAAAATGGGGTCACTTGTGGGGGGTTTCTACTGTTTAGGCACACCAGGGGCTCTGCAAACGCAACGTGACGCCCGCAGACCATTCCATCAAAGTCTGCATTTCAAAAGTCACTACTTCCCTTCTGAGCCCCGACGTGTGCCCAAACAGTGGTTTACCCCCACATATGGGGTATCAGCGTACTCAGGAGAAACTGGACAACAACTTTTGGGGTCCAATTTCTCCTGTAACCCTTGGGAAAATAAAAAATTCTGGGCTAAAAAATTATTTTTGAGGAAAGAAAACGTATTTATTATTTTCACTGCTCTGTGTTATAAACTTCTGTGAAGCACTTGGGGGTTCAAAGTGCTCACCTCACATCTAGATAAGTTCCTTTCGGGGTCTAGTTTCTAAAATGGGGTCACTTGTGGGGGGTTTCTACTGTTTAGCCACATCAGGGGCTCTGCAAACGCAACGTAACGCCCGCAGAGCATTCCATCAAAGTCTGCATTTCAAAATGTCACTACTTGACTTCCGAGCCCCGACATGTGCCCAAACTGTGGTTTACCCCCACATATGGGGTATCAGCGTACTCAGGAGAAACTGTACAACAACTTTTGGGGTCAAATTTCTCCTTTTACCCTTGGGAAAATAATAAATTGCAGGCTAAAAAATCATTTTAGAGAAAATAAAATTTTTATTTTATTTTCATGGCTCTGCGTTATAAACTTCTGTGAAGCACTTGGAAGTTCAAAGTCCTCACCACACATCTAGATTAGTTCCTTTAGGGGTCTAGTTTCCAAAATGGGGTCATATGTGGGGGATCTCCAATGTTTAGGCACACAGGGGCTCTCCAAACGTGACATGGTGTCCGCTAATGATTGGAGCTAATTTTCCATTTAAAAAGCCAATTGGCGTGCCTTCCCTTCCGAGCCCTGCCGTGCGCCCAAACAGTGGTTTACCCCCACATATGGGGTATCAGCATACTCAGGACAAACTGGACAACAACATTTGCGGTCCAATTTCTCCTATTACCCTTGGCAAAATAGGAAATTCCAGGCTAAAAATCATTTTTGAGGAAAGAAAAATTATTTTTTATTTTCATGGCTCTGCATTATAAACTTCTGTGAAGCACCTGGGGGTTTAAAGTGCTCAATATGCATCTAGATAAGTTCCTTGGGGGGTCTAGTTTCCAAAATGGGGTCACTTGTGGGGGAGCTCCAATGCATAGGCACACAGGGGCTCTCTAAACGCGACATGGTGTCCGCTAACAATTGGAGCTAATTTTCCATTCAAAAAGTCAAATGGCGCGCCTTCCCTTCCGAGCCCTGCCGTGTGCCCAAACAGTGGTTTACCCCCACATATGAGGTATCGGCGTACTCGGGAGAAATTGCCCAACAAATTTTAGGATTCATTTTATCCTATTGCCCATGTGAAAATGAAAAACTGAGGCGAAAAGAATTTTTTTGTGAAAAAAAAAGTACTTTTTCATTTTTACAGATCAATTTGTGAAGCACCTGAGGGTTTAAAGTGCTCAATATGCATCTAGATAAGTTCCTTGGGGGGTCTAGTTTCCAAAATGGGGTCATTTGTGGGGGAGCTCCAATGTTTAGGCACACGGGGGCTCTCCAAACACGACATGGTGTCCGCTAACGATGGAGATAATTTTTCATTCAAAAAGTCAAATGGCGCTCCTTCCCTTCCGAACCTTACCATGTGCCCAAACAGTGGTTTACCCCCACATGTGAGGTATCGGCGTACTCATGAGAAATTGCCCAACATATTTTAGGATCCATTTTATCCTGTTACCCATGTGAAAATGAAAAAAATTGAGGCTAAAAGAATTTTTTTGTGAAAAAAAAGTACTTTTTCATTTTTACGGATCAATTTGTGAAGCCCCCGGGGGTTCAAAGTTCTCACTATGCATCTAGATAAGTTCCTTGGGGCGTCTAGTTTCCAAAATGGGGTCACGTGTGGGGGAGCTCCAATTTTTAGGCACACGGGGGCTCTCCAAACGTGACATGGTGTCCGCTAAAGAGTGGAGCCAATTTTTCATTCAAAAAGTCAAATGGCGCTCCTTCCCTTCCAAGCCCTGCCGTGCGCCCAAACAGTGGTTTACCACCACATATGAGGTATCAGCGTACTCAGGACAAATTGGACAACAACTTTCGTGGTTCAGTTTCTCCTTGTACCATTGGGAAAATAAAAAAAATGTTGCTAAAAGATAATTTTTGTGACTAAAAAGTTAAATGTTCATTTTTTCCTTCCATGTTGCTTCTGCTGCTGTGAAGCACCTGAAGGGTTAAAAAACTTCTTGAATGTGGTTTTGAGCACCTTGAGGGGTGCATTTTTTAGAATGGTGTCACTTTTGGGTATTTTCAGCCATATAGACCCCTCAAACTGACTTCAAATGTGAGGTGGTCCCTAAAAAAAATGGTTTTGTAAATTTCGTTGTAAAAATGAGAAATCGCTGGTCAAATTTTAACTCTTATAACTTCCTAGCAAAAAAAAATTTTGTTTCCAAAATTGTGCTGGTGTAAAGTAGACATGTGGGAAATGTTATTTATTAACTATTTTGTGTCACATAACTCTCTGGTTTAACAGAATAAAAAGTCAAAATGTGAAAATTGCGAAATTTTCAAAATTTTCGCCAAATTTCCGTTTTTATCACAAATAAACGCAGAATTTATTGACCTAAATTTACCACTAACATGAAGCCCAATATGTCACGAAAAAACAATCTCAGAACCGCTAGGATCCGTTGAAGCGTTCCTGAGTTATTACCTCATAAAGGGACACTGGTCAGAATTGCAAAAAACGGCCAGGTCATTAAGGTCAAAATAGGCTGGGTCATGAAGGGGTTAATCTCCCACTTTTTTTTTTTTTTCAGGGAAAATTTATAAACCCAAGAAAAAAAATAATAAATAGGCTTTCTATGGCCCACTATCTGAGAGAGAGAGATGGCACGCTTAGGACTGGCACACAAGCCCAAAGGCCAATATTAATCTCCCTTTTTTTTTCAGGGAGAATTTATAAAACCAAAAAAAATAAATAAATAGGCTTTCTATGGCCCACTATTTGTGAGAGAGATGGCATGCTCAGGACTGGCACACAAGCCCAGAGGCCAATATTAATCTCCCACTTTTTTTTTTCAGGGAAAATTTATAAACCCAATAAAAAAAATAATAAATAGGCTTTCTATGGCCCACTCTCTGAGAGAAAGAGATGGCACGCTTAGGACTGGCACACAAGCCCAAAGGCCAATATTAATCTCCATTTTTTTTTTCAGGGAGAATTTATAAAACCAAAAAAAATAAAATAAATAGGCTTTCTATGGCCCACTATTTGTGAGAGAGATGGCACGCTCAGGACTGGCACACAAGCCCAGAGGCCAATATTAATCTCCCACTTTTTTTTTTTTTTTTTCAGGGAAAATATATAAACCCAATAAAAAAAATAATAAATAGGCTTTCTATGGCCCACTATCTGAGAGAGAGAGATGGCACGCTTAGGACTGGCACACAAGCCCAAATGCCAATATTAATCTCCCTTTTTTTTTTCAGGGAGAATTTATAAAACCAAAAAAAAAAAAATAAATAGGCTTTCTATGGCCCATGTTATAGCTGTTTTTCATTCTGACCCAAATGTCAGCTTACAGATCACCAGTGAGACCAAATTGTGGAGTTACGCCCGTCATTTTACAAGCGCGCTTGGAGACAAAAAGACACCTCACACATATCCTGTGAGCAAGTCACTTTTATCTGAAGTAATAGAGCAAGAAGCAATATTTTATACCATTTACACATAATGCATTTCAATGTAACTCATGTAGCGCCCACCATCACCCAGGGTCATACTGACCTTTATTCTCTAACGTACCCGGAGCATGTTGTGACTGAATATTGGGAACATACATGATAAGAAGTACAGTCTCCTTGAAGAGGAGACCGTCGAACTACTGAGTCAACAGATTCTAGTAATTCTAACACTTAAAGGCAAAAGGCACTTAAAGGCAAGGTAGTTAAAGGCAAACTATTAACCCTTCTATATCAATTTCCCCCTTTTGTAAATGGTATAACCTCTGCTACGGGGTCAGCTGATGTCCACAAAGGAGCTACTGTCTCATGGGTCTAGTACCCACAAGGGGACTTCCTACCTGCTTCACCCATCCACCCTCAGTGTGGACACTCAACTTCCCCATCAGCAGTGGCCATACGGGGCCTATGATACACTACAGAAGGTTCAGCCTTAGATTTTTTTCTACACCTACATTATTCCATAGCTTAGGTAATATATATATTAGCGCTTTTACGGCTACATAAAAGAATAAGCAAAGCAACAAAATTTGCATACAAGTCTGTAAAACACCAAAAATAATCCATCCCACTAGGCCGCTAAGCCAATTGGCTGGATTTAAAAAGGAGTTTCTATATTGTATTAGTCTTAATTAAGAGCCTTAAGGAACCACGAAAATCTGAGTCCAAGTCTCACTTGTGCATGCAGTGGGGTGTTAATACCTTCCTTGGGTCCTGGGGTAAGGCTAAGTACAGCATAGTCCTTGCAGATACTGGGCTGTGTGCACAGATCCAACAGTCCAGCAGTTTTTGTCCTTCCGCGTCTTTTATAAGAAAAGCAAGATGTTGAATAAGTTTGTTTATCCAGTGTCTCTGTAAGGTGCAAACATCCTACCACAGCCAGCAAGGTGATTAGGACAACAGTCATTCTGCTGGTGAAAATATCTTTTTGCAGTGACTGGCAAGGATCCAGGTGGGCTTTCCCTCAGGTTTCCCTGAGGTGAATGTGGTCAGCTTTAAAACGGACTTTAAAACGGGCCGTCAAACCGTGGATCTAGGCTCCTTCTCACGTGTCTGTGTATGACCACCAATCACCTGGATTCAGCTGATATACGTCTGCACTGGCATTAGGATCTGGAATGGATGAAAACACATGTTTATGCACTACATTAAGTCTTTTCTGTAAGGCCTGGACATGGGCTGTTATAGCACCGTGTTGCTTTTGTAGCACCAGTGGGAAGTACAGACCAGTCTCTGGCAAACTACTAAACAGGACTTCAAAAGGACACAAGTCTGTCTTTCTATTTGGAGTGTGTGTGACTGAAAAGAGTGCAAGAGACAAATACGCTACCCCGCTCTTTCCTTTGTCTGCCGTGGCCTTTGATTTTCCAGTTTAAGTGTCCCATTTAGTCTCATCACTTTCCCACTACTTTGTGGTCTATATGGTGCATGATATGCTTTCTGTACTCCCAGGACCTGCATGACTTCCCTCATTATTTTTCCCGTGAAGTGTGTGTCCCTATCGCTGTCTATGGTTTCTAGGACACCATACCTGCAGATCAGTTTTTTTTTTTTTTTTCATGAGTTTGTCTGCAGTCGCTTTAGTATTTGCACATTTTACAAAATAGGCTTCCTGCCAACCAGAGAAGAGATATACACATACTAGGATATTTTTCACACACTCCTACCTTGGGTAGCTGTATGTAGCCAGTCTGCAGTCTCTGAAACGGGTAGAGAGGCCTGGGTGTCGCTTTCTTAGGGATTTTTACTGTTTTACCTGGGTTGTGCTGTGCACAGATGAGGCATGACTGTACGAGCTTTGCGGCTGCGTAACTGAAACCAGGAGCGATCCAGAAGGCATCTTGTGTTGCTTGCGCCATGATTGGGAGCAGGGATCTTGGTATATACGATTTATCCTGATTCTCCCATACTCTTTCTGAGTTCAGCTCAGCTCCCATTCTCTCAGTGTTCCTTCTCTGTTTGGGCAGCTGGAGGGATTTCAGGACATCTAGGCTCAGTGTGGCTGGAATACGCTGACTCCCCGCCACCGTCCACTGCTCCCTAGGCTGCCTTGCTGCTACTTTAGCAGCCTCGTCCGTCCTTCTGTTGCCCTTTTCCTCCACAGAGTCACCGTCCGTGTGTGCTTTTTACCTTGACGATGCCAACCTGGACTGATAACGGCAATGCCTCCACTAATTGTTTCACCAGCTCTGCAATTTTAATGGGCTTTACCGGCTGATGTAAGAAACGCTCTGCTTCTTCAGATAGGGCAATAATCATGGGATATTCCCCATGCGCAATTCGAATCTGTGTAACTGTTAGCGACTTTACCTGCAGCAGCTCTACACGCCTCAGTGAGTGCCTTCAACTCTGCCTCCTGCACAGACATGTGAGGAGCGAGTGGTTCAGCTCGGATTACCTCATGTGAGGATACTACTGCATATCCAATGTAGAGTCGCCCATTCTGGTGGTATCTGAAGCCATCTACAAAAATAAAAAGAACCTCAAAATATGCATTAGGAATAGGTTTTTTTCTTCCCACGAACATATGTAAAACCCACTGTCTCCTGACTCATCAGTTCCTATGCAGTCATGTTCGTGCGTCATGTCAACGTCATGTCATGTTCTCTTTCCCACCTGCCACTGTTGTCACCAATTCCCCCTTTTCTGAATCCACAGGCAGATGAGTGGCTGTATTCAGAACATTATGTCTTTTGAGGGTGACATATTCAGGGATTAGTATTAGAGCATATTCAAGTCTGATCTGTCTGATCTTAGACAGGTGTTTTGGTTGAACTTGTACGAGTCTGGCATTAATGTCACGTGGGGAACAAATTGTCAAAAAGAAAAAGTCAGTGTGATCTCACATGCCTTTCAGTAATACAGCAGCTCTTACAGCACGTACACATGTAGAAGACCCTCTAATCACGGGGTCTAATTGTGCTAAGTAGTAATCTATCGGTCTCTGTTTCTTTCCATGTTGTAGTGTCAGTACTGCGGTAGCATGTCCACCCTGCTCTGTGCAAAATAAGAAAAATGGCTGATCATAGTTTGGAATGTCTGACACAATGAGCAGATTGAGAGAGTGGAAGGAGTCAATTGCTTCTTGAGTGAGATTGTAGGGGTCTGATGGCAAACAGTCATAGAGTGGGTGCATCATTTGTGAAGCAGACCTTATCCAAGGCCTACAGTAGGTCACCAAACCTAGAAAAGTGCGTAGATGCTGGTGTGACCTGGGTAAAGGGAGATTTGTATTGCCTGTTTTATGTCTTCAGTCAGGTGTCTTGTACCTTCAGCAATACAATGTCCTAAAAATGTCACCTTTTGTTTGCAATACTGTAATTTGTCACGTGAGACTCTGCAACCCTTTTCTGCCAAAAAAAAAACACAGCAAGGAAACTGTAGCTTCCGGACATCTGGTCCGGGCAGCAGAGCAAGAGGTCATCCACGTACTGTAATAGTACAATCTGTGGATGAGGTGGTTGCCACTGCTCAAGAATCCCTACCATCGCTGTTGAATAGATGGTTGGGGAGTTCTTTCCCCCTTTGTGGGAGGACCGTCCAACAGTATTGTTTACCTTCGTGAGTGAAAGACAAACGATACTGACAGTGAAAGTGCAGTGGTACAGAGAAGAATGCATTTGCCAAATCAATAACTGTGAAACATTTTGACGTCGCGGGGATCTGTGACCGTACGGTGTGTGTATTAGGGACTGTTGAGGTCACACTCACTGTAACATCATTAATAGCTCGTTAGTCATGAACTATTCTGTAAGTGTCAGGGGAACCCTTGGGTCCTTTTTTTCTTAATGGGATACAAAGGGGTGTTGCAGGGGGAATATCTCTGCACTTGAACCCCTGCCTTAACATACTCTTTAATATTCCTGCTCAGGGCCATTGATTTGACTAGACTTAAGGGGTATTGCCTTAACCAGAGAGGAGTGATTACTTCTCGTGATTTATCATGACAGGGGGAATGGGCAGCCGACCCATCTCAGATTTTCCCCTTGCCCAAACGGTGTCTGGTACCTGACTCTTTTCCCTGTCCTCAGACATTCTGGTGTCAGGTGATACTTTCACTACTCTTGCCACATACACCCTTTCTGCAATATTACACAAGTGTTTACATAAGTCACACATTAATGTCCAAATATTTCTACCCGTATTTGATTGGGTAGAGTACCCCTTAAAAAAAAACTAAATTTGATTCACAAAATGTTACCAAAAGAAAATTATATATATGAATATATATATATATATATATATAATTACGAAAGATACTGAGTCATAAAACGGGGGAGCACAATGCCATAGGCCACAGCAAAGCACAAGCTTATTCTAAGAAAGTAACAGCCCTATATAAATCCGTAACTAACAGTTCCAAATACAAAAAGAAGGGATTTGAAAAATACTTCTAATAATAAATGCATATACTAGGGAAAAGGTATAAATCATAAAGAGAATGCCCTAACATTTAAAATATATACTTTATTGTTAAAACCAAGGCCAACTGCCGTGTACAGAAGAAAAAGAAAACCAACACAAAAAAGAACCAAACAAAACGTGCTCAAAACAACAAAAAATGCTAAAGGGGAAAAAAGACTAGATTGCCCTAGCTACGGCACCTATATACGTCCCTGCCTAGCTGCGGAGGTTGGCACCCTATGGGGGAGCGTAATGGCGCCCCCGCTCCACGTTGGCTGTCCCTATTGGCCCTGATAAATACTACCACTGCTAGTGAGCACCTCTACCCACAAGCTAAAGGATCCTCTAGCACTAGACAGAGGACTACCTATGCTAGGGAAAATCTAGAACCCCCAGAATAAAAACATTGTATGAACACATAGGCGTATATAAAATAGGGAAACAGATATCACGCCCTTTTAGGGGATCACTTATGTACCAACCTCTATGATCTAGGTATCAATTTAATAAGTGTCCCAAACAGTAGAGCAAAGGTCAAAATGTATGCAGACCAGGACAATGCACAATCTTGATTAGATACATACGTCATTAAGTGCAATGCAGGACAAGTATAGCACATTAATTAAATCCCCTACAAGAACCAGTCTGGTCCTGGTAACAACAAGATCACAATTCAAACGTGCCAAAGTATATGGAATACATAAATATACTCATCTCCCAATCTGTCAGCGGTGGTACCCTATACGCCTTTATAATATAGCGCGCCTCTACACGTTTCGCCCATGCGGGCTCCTCAGGAGGCCTGATACAAAGATAATCTGTGTCATATCCGATGGGATTTGAAAAATACCAAATATCCATCCACTCACTGGCATTTTTGCCTGTTTCAATATTGGTCTCACATCTTTCACTGCTTCCTTTCCTTCTCTGTCTTGTCTTGGTCTCTGGTTATACAAAGGTATGACCGTAGCAGTAGTGTGTCGGTCATAGTGGTCAACCTTATAATAATAATAATCTTTATTTTTATATAGCGCTAACATATTCCGCAGAAATGCCAATCTTAATCTCCCACAAAAAAAAAAAGGAACTGTCCTTCAATTACTATCTCCCTGCAGTAATCTCAGCCAGGTATGGCAGGCAGCAATAAGGAGTGGACTGATGCACAAATTAAATAAAAAGTGTGGACAAACAAACAAGATAGCTGTGCAGAAAGGAAGGAACAAGAGGATTTGTGCTTTGAAAAAAGCAGTTGGTTTGCACAGCGGCGTACACACAGCAATGCAGCTATCAGGGAGCCTTCTAGGGCAGCCCAATGAGCTACAGCGCTGAGGAAAAAAAAAAAAAAGTTGGCGACTTTTGAAAATGAACGACCCGTTTCGCTCAACCCTAGTAACAAGTAGAAGGTGGAACTAAGAGAAGAGAAGGAGAAGGCAGAGCCAAGTGCGGAGCCGCAAGAGGCGGAGCCAAGGGCGGAGACGCTGGAAGCGGAGCCAAGAGCGGAGACGCTGGAGACGGAGCCAAGAGCGGAGACACTGGAGGCGGTGCCAAGAGCGGAGACGCTGGAGGCGGAGCCAAGAGCGGAGACGCTGGAGGCGGAGCCAAGAGCGGAGACGCTGGAGGCGGAACCAAGAGCGGAGATGCCGGAGGCGGAGCCAAGAGCAGAGATGCCGAAGGCGGAGCCAAGAGCGGAGACGCTGGAGGCGGAGCCAAGAGGGAAACGCTGGAGGCGGAGCCAAGAGCGGAGATGCTGGAGGCGGAGCCAAGAGCGGAGACGCTGGAGGCGGAGCCAAGAGCGGAGACACTGGAGGCGGAGCAAAGAGCAGAGACGCTGGAGGCGGAACCAAGAGCGGAGACACTGGAGGCGGAACCAAAAGCGGAGTTGCTGGAGGCGGAGCCAAGAGCGGAGACACTGGAGGCGGTGCCAAGAGCGGAGACGCTGGAGGCGGAGCCAAGAGCGGAGACGCTGGAGGCGGAGCCAAGAGCGGAGACGCTGGAGGCGGAGCCAAGAGCGGAGACACTGGAGGCGGAGCCAAGAGCGGAGACGCTGGAGGAGGAACCAAGAGTGGAGACGCTGGAGGCGGAACCAAAAGCGGAGACGCTGGAGGCGGAACCAAGAGCAGAGACGGAGCCAAGTGCAGAAACACAGGAGGCGGAGCCAGATAGAACCGCAAAGAGCGGAGCCACAGAGCAAAGCCAGAGAGTGCGAAGCAAGGTCTGAGTGCAGAGCCGCAATAGTGCGGAGTGTAAGCAGACTGAGAACACAAGGAAAGATAAAGCAGGGAAGGAAGCCACAGACAAGGAGACCGAGAAAAGACAAAGTACAGACAAGGCAATGGAACAAGACACAGGGACAAAGACACAGGGACCAGGATATTCTGCCTCCTGGAGGGCGGACTACAAGATCAAGGCAATAGCACAGAGAAAAGCCTCCCGAGAGGGAGTAACTCAGAGCAAGGCCAGGCAAACTCAGCAGCTAAACACTAACTGAGCTAACACATTGCACAGGCCCAGACCACAGGGTGGAGCTGCACTATATACAGGAGGCCTCTTGATAATTGGTCAGGAACTGATTAGACAGATGCACCTGATTCCTATAAGAACCAGAGAGTTTAGGCGCCGGCCTCCTATACACATAGCCATGCGGCATGCAGAGAACAGAGACACAGAACATGGAGCTGGCATGAAACAGAAACCACATCATGACCTGGAGCAGTGGGTAAGATTGTGTGAGAGATGTGAGGCCATGACGTGATGCCAGCAGAGTTGTTACAGCCTGCTCTGAGCAGGCTCTGTGAAGCCACCTCCCTCCCTGCAGGACCCGGATGCCGCGACCATCTTGGATCCGGGCCTGGAGCAGGGAGGGAGGTACGGAAACCCTCGCAGCAATGCGATCGCATCGCGTTGCTACGGGGGGCTCAGGGAAGCCCGCAGGGAGCCCCCTCCCTGCGCGATGCTTCCCTGTACCGCCGGCACATCGCGATCATGTTTGATCGCGGTGTGCCAGGGGTTAATGTGTCGGGAGCGGTCCATGACCGCTCCTGGCACATAGTGCCGGATGACAGCTGCGATAGGCAGCTGACACCCGGCCGCGATCGGCCGCGCTCCCCCCCGTGAATACCTACCTACCCAAATCAGATCTCCTGCTTTGCAATAAAGGGGAAAAAAACACCCACATCTGCAAATAGATTTCTGGTTTAGATTCTTATCTTAAAATATGTTGCATGGCTCCTTAAAGGGTCGATATTGACTTTTAGGATTGCTACATCCAATAGGTGGCACCAGAGTTGAGGTACCTTTCCTCTATGAAGTGGCTATTTGCCCCTAGACTGTAATCCATCTAATCCTATAAGATTTACTGGAAAAATAACTGAACAGACCCTGTTTCACATTTGTACAACCATTGTTTCTCTCTAAGACTACTGTATTTGGAATATTAGCTTGCAGCCTTATTTTAACTCTGGTATGTTTCACTTTACTTGCCAATAACCTTAGAATTCATTTAGTAATTATGCTGATACTGAGAATATTTTTTGTGACACATTGTACTTTACACTTACAGATAAAGAAGGCCTGTCACCAGGAAAATGCACAGCAATCTGCAGGCACTATGTTATAGAGCAGGGGGAGCTCAGTAGATTGAGACAGTATATACAGTATTTTTGTGATAAAATGTTCAGTATAATTTGTGTTTTATTCATTAAAACCTCTGTTTTTTCTGGGATTTTCAGTCCAGTGCGCGGTCCGATTAGTTGTTGACAGCTATGTCTGGATACACACTCATACAAAAAAAGCTGTATGTCACCAATGAGACCACCCACTAGACCAAAAATCCCCCCAAAAGAACATAGGTTCAAAGGGAAGCTGCAAATCAAAAATAATATATATACACTATCTGAAGAACCCGGTGTTGCCCGGTCATAGTAACTAACTGTGGTTAGTTATAACAATAATGATTATGTTGCACATGAAAACATTTCACATCATATACTCAACACTACAGATTTGCAACACAAATTAACTAAATGATTACCCAAGTATTGATAGTATTTTATTTTCAACTCATTCAAGAGCCTTTTGATAAACAACATTTTTGGTTTATCCTTCCGATGCAAAGATGAACAGATTTTTGGCAGTTCCAAATCTTTATTCCTCCTACACCTCATGCTTCTTCTTTTTACACAGCCACCTTTTGCACCTCACGCTCCTCCTTTATAAACATTTTTCTGCAGCACAGCCTTTCTCCTTTAGGCTATGTGCACACGCTGCGGATTTTGCTGCGGATCCGCAGCGTTTCCGCAGCTGCGGGTCCGCAGCTGTTTCCCATGCGTTTACAGTACAATGTAAACCTATGGGAAACACAATCCGCAGTGCACATGCTGCGGAAAAAAACACGCGGAAACGCAGCGGTCTACATTCTGCAGCATGTCAATTCTTTGTGCGGAATCCGCAGTGGTTTTACACCTACTCCATAATAGAAAACCGCAGGTGTAAAACCGCAGTGGAATCTGCACAAAAACCACAGTAAATCCGTGGAAAATCCGCAATAAATCCGCAGGAAAAACGCACAGTTTTTGCCCTGCGGATTTATCAAATCCGCTGCCGAAAAATCCACAGAGGATTATTCTACGTATGCACATACCCTTATAGTCGTCACCTCCAGCAACATCTCCCACTACTCTACCATATACAATTGGAAACAGTTGATCCCGAGAGGAATTACACTAATTGCAATAAAGCGTATCGCATACACAGCGTACTTCTTCTGCAGCACCACACTTTTCTCCTTTAGACCTCTTTCACACATTATTTGGTCAGTATTTTTACCTCAGTATTTATAAGCTAAAACTTGGTGTAAAACAGACTAAGTATATTAGAAACAAGTCACCACTTCTATATTTTTATCCCACTCGTGGTTTTGGCTTATAAATACTGAGGTGAAATACTGACCAAAAGCTTAATGTGTGAATGTGGCCTTATACAAAGCCTCCACCTACAGCGCCTCACTCTTCTCTATACACAGCCTCATACTGCAGCAGCACCTGACATCTATTATTTTCCAATCACACCTCTAATTTTCCCCCTCACATCTCTCATTTTCCACTCATACCTCTTCATTTTCACGTCACACCTCTCATTTTCACCTCACGCCTCTCATTTTCCCCTCACTCCGCTATTTTCCCCCACTCCTCTCATTTTCCCCTCACTCCTCTCATTTTCCCCTCACTCCTCTTATTTTCCCCTCACTCCTCTCATTTTCACCTCACTCCTCTCATTTTCCCCTCATTCCTCTCATTTTCACCACACTCTTTTCTAACCCTCAAACTTGCACAGCAGCTTCCTGTTATGAGCACAGCAGTATAATCCATGAGACTCCTCCCTGTCCCTTGACATCATGCCTCACAGGAGCATAAAGTCACCAAAAATCAGTGTGAAAGACTGGTGGAAAGCATTCCAAGATGCATGAAAGCTGTGAATAAAAATCTGCATTATTTGAGGTAATTTTCAGAAAATAAATACAAAATTTATTGCTTGGATCCTTGGTGTGTGCAAAACAGTCATCAAAGCAAAAGGTGGCTACTTTGAAGAACCTAGAATATAAGACATATTTTTAGTTGTTTCACACTTTTTTGTTAAGTATATAATTCCACATGTGTTAATTCATAGTTTTGATGCCTTCAGTGTGAATGTACTGTACAATTTTCATAGTCATGAAAAGACAGAAAACTCTTTAAATGAGAAGGTGTGTCGAAACTTTTGGTCTGTACTGTAAATATATATATATGGGGAAGCACGGTGGCGCAGTGGATAGCACAACAGCCTTGCAGCGCTGGAGTCCTGGGTTCAAGCCCCACTAAGGACAACATCTGCAAAGAGTTTGTATGTTCTCTCCGTGATTGCGTAGGTTTCCTCCCACATTCCAAAGACATACTGATAGGGAATTTAGATTGTGAGCCCCAACGGGGGCCAGCAACGATAATGTGTGCAACCTGTAAAGCGCTGCGGAATATGTTAGCGCTATAAAAAAATAAAGATTATTATTTATTATATACACACGTACTGCTCAAAAACATAAAGGGAATACTTAAGCAACAGAATATAACCCCAAGTAAATCAAACTTCTGTGAAATCAAACTGTCCAAGGAAGCAACACTGTTTGACAATCACATGCTGTTGTGCAAATGGAAAGACAACAGGTGGAAATTGTTGGCAATTATAAAGACACACTCAATAAAGGAGTGGTTCTGCAGGTGGGGACCACAGACCACATCTCAGTACCAATGCTTTCTGGCTAATGTTTTGGTCACTTTGAATGTTGGTTGTGCTTTCACACTTGTGGTAGCATGAGACGAACTCTACAACCCACACAAGTGGCTCAGGTAGTGCAGCTCATCCAGGATGGCACATCAATGTGAGCTGTGGCAAGAAGGTTTGCAGTGTCTGTCAACGTAGTGTCCAGAGGCTGGAGGCACTACCAAGAGACAGGCCAGTGCACCAGGAGATGTGCAGGGGGCCATAGGAGAGCAACAACCCAGCAGCAGGACCACTACCTCAGCCTTTGTGTTAGAATCTGATTAATTTGTGACTATCCGCCATTTTCTTGTGGAGTTCTGGCTGCCGGTCTTTTTCCCCTGGTGCTGGGTTTGCCTTGGGTCAGGTGTTTGTATCACTCTTTATTAACCAGCACCTGCCTCCCACTCCATGCTGGACAACAGTGTTTATCTGCTTGAGCTCTAGCTTGGTGCTTTGCTTTGTGTTCTGTGTGTGTTATCTGTGCAGTGCTGGTACCTCTGGTTCTGCTAGCCTTAGTTTCTGTTTTCTATTGGTTTCTGCAGCCTTCTCTGTGTTCTCTATTAGGAGGTGACCCGTTTTTGTACCCAATCCTTAGTTCTTTTAGGGAACCCCTTCCCCTTATCTATAGGTCTTCACTTCAGATTAACCTAGGATCGTCGGTGGGTCTATTTGCAAGGAATTGGTCGGCCACTCAATCGTAGGGTTTCAGCCTAGTAATAGTGCAGGGTCAGTTTTCCCCCTTCTACCTTAGTCCTGCAAAATGACCTCCAGCAGGCCACATATGTGCATGTCTCTGCACAAATGGTTAGGAACCGACTCCATGATGGTGGTCTGAGTGCCTGACGTCCACAGATGGGGGTTGTGCTCAAAGCCCAACACCGTGCAGGAGGCTTGGCATTTGCCACAGAACATCAGGATTGGCAAATTCGCCACAGGTGCCCTGTGTTCTTCCCAGATGAAAGCAGGTTCACACTGAGCACATGTGGCAGAAGTGACAGAGTCTGGAGATGCCATGGAGAGCGATCTGCTGCCTGCAACATCCTTCAGCATGACCGGTTTGGCATTGGTCAGTAATGGTGTGGGGTGGCATTTCTTTGGTGGGTCACACAGCCCTCCATGTGCTCACCAGAGGTAGCCTGACTGCCATTAGGTACCGAGATGAGATCCTCAGACCTCTTGTGAGAACATATGCTGGTGCGGTTGGACCTGAGTTCCTCCTAATCCAAGACAATGCCAGTCCCCATGTGGCTGGAGTGTGCCAGCAGTTCCTGCATGATGAAAGTATTGAAGCTATGGACTGGCCTGCTCGTTCCCCACACCTGAATCCGATTGAACACATCTGGGACATCATGTAGGTTCTGTAGAAGGACGCAGATCTGGGGATTTATTATGATGGAATATAGGCTGAACTGGATGGACAAATGTCTTTTTTCGGCCTTACTAACTATGTTACTATGTTACTATGTCTAGCACCATCCACCTTCGTCACATTGCACCACAGACTGTCCAGGAGTTGGCGGATGGTTTAGTCCAGGTCTGGGAGGAGATCCCTCAGGAGACCATCCGCCAGCTCATGAGGACCAGGCATTGTAGGGAGGTCATACAGGCACGTGGAGGCCACATACACTACTGAGCATCATTTCCTTTTCTTGAGGCATTTCCACTGAAGATGGATCAGCCTGTAACTTCAATTTCCTCTTTGATTTTGAGCATCATTCCAACTCCAGACCTCCGTGGAATATTAGTTGTGATTTATGCTGATAATGTTTAGGTTTTATTGTTCTCAACACATTCCACTATGTAATGAATAAAGATTTACAACTGGAATATTTCATTCAGTGATATCTAGAATGTAGGTTTTTATTGTTCACTTTATTTTCTTGAGCAATGTATATACATATATATATATATACATATATATACCGTATATAAGCTGACCCGAGTATAAGCCGACCCCCCCCAATTTTGCCACAAAAAACTGGGAAAACTTAATGACTCGAGTATAAGCCTAGGGTGGGAAATGCAGCAGCTACCGGTAAATGTCAAAAGTATAAATAGATACCAATGAAAGTAAAATTAATTGAGACATCAGTAGGTTAAGTGTTTTTGAATATCCATATTGAATCAGGAGCCCCATATAATGCTCCATAAAGTTCATTATGGCCTCATAAGATGCTCCAAATTAAAATATGCCCCATATAATCCTGCATAAAGGTTAATAATGGCCCCATAAGATGCTCCATAGACATATTTGCCCAATATAATGCTGCGCAAATGCTGATTATGGCCCCATAAGATGCTCCATAAAGATATTTGCCCCATATAGTGCTGCACAAACATTGATTATGGCCCCATACAGACACTTGCCCCATATAGTGCTGCACAAACATTATGGCCCCTTATAGTGCTGCACAAATGTTATGGCCCCTTATAGTGCTGCACAAACATTATGGCCCCAGATAGTGCTGCACAAACATTATGGCCCCATATAATGCTGCACAAACGTTATGGCCCCATATAGTGCTGCACAAACGTTATGGCCCCTTATAGTGCTGCATAAACGTTATGGCCCCTTATAGTGCTGCACAAACGTTATGGCTCCTTATAGTGCTGCACAAACATTATGGCCCCATATAATGCTGCACAAACGTAATGTTCCCTTATAGTGCTGCACAAATGTTATGGCTCCTTATAGTGCTGCACAAACGTTATGGCCCCATAGATGCTCCATACTGACACTTGCCCCATTTGCTGTGATAAAAAAAATCACATACTCACCTCTCCGTCGCTCAGACCCCCTGCGCTTTCCATATTCACGTGCTCATCGTTCCGGCGCCGCTCCATCTTCAGCACTGACATTCAGGCTGAGGGCGCGCACTAACCACGTCACCGCGCTCTCTGACCTGAGCGCCACTGCTGAAGATGGAGCTGCGCCGAAACGAGGAGCAGGTGAGTATCACGCAGCGCTCCCCCTCCACGTTATACTTACCTGCTCCTGGCTCTGTGCAGTCCCTGCTTCCCCGATGCTGCAGCTTCTTTCTGTAGTGAGTGGTCACCGTTACCGCTCATTACAGTAATGAATATGCGGCTCCACCTCTATGGAAGGTGGAGCCGCATATTCATTACTGTAATGAGCGGTACCATGTGACCGCTCAGTACAGGAGGAAACTGCCAGTGTCGGGAAGCCTGGGACCTGCAGGGCCTGCGCTAGAAGCAGGTAAGTATAATTAGACAGCCCCCGCTCCCCCTCACCTGCTGACCCCTGGGTATGACTCGAGTACAAGCCTAGAGGGGGGACTTTCAGCCCCAAAAATGGGCTGAAAATCTCGGCTTATACTCGAGTATATACAATATATATATATATATATATATATACAAAAATAAGATCAAAATATTATTTTCAATATAAATGTATGCAAACAATGCATTATGAAAAATATGACTTTTACCTTTAATTCTTCTCTGCTCCCCCTGCTCTACAATGTGGTGCCAGCAGATTGCACTACATTTTTCACAGTGACAGTGTTACGCTAAATTATGCTTGGATTTATTAAACATTTTTACTAGAGTTGAGCGACTTTTAGTTCTTTAGGGTCGAGTCGGGTTTCGCGAAACCCGACTATCTCAACAGTCGAGTTGTGGAGGACAACTGTAATGAGAGGCTGACACAGAGTAGGCCCAAATCAGTAAGTAGTCTAAATGCAGTTCAAAATTGGCAACAGTAGTAAACAGGCGGCACAGCTTTGTTCAGTGGAGGAGAACAGCAAGGAGCGGCAGACACCGATAGTAGGCCCCAAAGCAACTAGTAGGCCAAATGCAGTCTAACATTAACAACTGCTTAACGAGAGCCTGAAAATGGAATTTCAGGACAGAAAAACCAGGAGAACAGCAAGGAGCGGCAGACACTGTTAGTAGGCCCCAACCCAACTAGTAGGCCAAATGCAGTTGTTCCATTTAACAACTATTTAACAAGAGCCTGAAGATAGAAGCTCAGGAAAGGCAACCTGGAAAACACCTTGGAGCGGAAGACACCGTCTATACAACCCAGACCCAACTTGTAGGCCTAATTGTTGTGAATTCTGTGGTCAAGCTCCCTCCTGTGGTCATGAGTGGTACTGCGGCTGGTTCTGTCCATAAGCTTCCTTTGGTGGATGTGAGTGGGGCTGCGGCTTCTGAGTTTCCTTCCTCAGGTGACGAGGTTAAGTCGTTAGGTGCTGCTCTATTTAACTCCACCTAGTTCTTTATTCCTGGCCTCCAGTCAATGTTCCAGTATTGGTCTTGCTCTCTCCTGGATCGTTCTTGTGGCCTGTCTGCCCTGCATAAGCTAAGTTCTGCTTGTGTTACTTTGTTTGCTATTTTTTCTGTCCAGCTTGCTATATTGGTTTGTCTTGCTTGCTGGAAGCTCTGGGACGCAGAGGAAGCACCTCCGTACCGTTAGTCGGTGCGGAGGGTCTTTTTGCGCCCTCTGCGTGGTTGTTTGTAGGTTTTTGTGCTGACCGCAAAGCTATCTTTCCTATCCTCGGTCTATTCAGTAAGTCGGGCCTCACTTTGCTAAAATCTATTTCATCTCTGTGTTTGTATTTTCATCTTTACTAACAGTCATTATATGTGGGGGCTGCCTTTTCCTTTGGGGAATTTCTCTGAGGCAAGGTAGGCTTATTTTTCTATCTTCAGGGCTAGCTAGTTTCTCAGGCTGTGCCCGAGGCGCCTAGGTCTGGTCAGGAGCGCTCCACGGCTACCTCTAGTGTGGTGTGATAGGATTAGGGATTGCGGTCAGCAGAGTTCCCACGTCTCAGAGCTCGTCCTATGTGATTAGCAGCTATCAGGTCATTTTCTGTGCTCGTATTCACCAGGTCCATTGTGGTTCTGAATCACCTGTTCATAACACCTAATGCAGTGTTGTTTCAACAACTACTTAACAAGAGCTAGAAGATCGAAGCTATGGAGAGGCAACCTGGAGAACACCTTGGAGCGGAAGACACCGTCTCTACAACCCAGACCCAACTTGTAGGCCTAATGCAGTGTTGTTTCAACAACTACTTAACGAGAGCTAGAAGATCAAAGCTATGGAGAGGCAACCTGGAGAACACCTTGGAGCGGCAGACACCGTCTCTACAACCCAGACCCAACTTGTAGGCCTAATGCAGTGTTGTTTCAACAACTACTGAACGAGAGCTAGAAGATCGAAGCTATGGAGAGGCAACCTGGAGAACACCTTGGAGCGGCAGACACCGTCTCTACAACCCAGACCCAACTTGTAGGCCTAATGCAGTGTTGTTTCAACAACTACTTAACGAGAGCTAGAAGATTGAAGCTATGGAGAGGCAACCTGGAGAACACCTTGGAGCGGCAGACACCGTCTCTACAACCCAGACCCAACTTGTAGGCCTAATGCAGTGTTGTTTCAACAACTAGTGAACGAGAGCTAGAAGATCGAAGCTATGGAGAGGCAACCTGGAGAACACCTTGGAGCGGCAGACACCGTTAGTAGGCCCTACCGAAGTAGTAGCCCCAATGCAGTTTTCAAATTCTTATAGGCTGAAAACCAGACTATTGACGCCACTCAGCTGTATTGAGTGGCGCAGACATTCACAGGTAGTAGGCCTTAAACAAAAAATTTGGCTCAATGCAGTTTTAAAAAGGTTACAGGGGTACACAGGCAGTATTGCTCTGGTCAGTGGAGGACAATTTCAATTATGGACCGCAGACAGACTTAGTACACCTACAATTAAAAAAAGGATGCTCTATGCAATTTAAAATAGGTTCCATGGGTACACGGACAGCATTGGTCTGGTCAGTGGAGGACTATTGGAAGGAGTGACCGCAGACAGGCTTAGTAGGCCTAACATAACAAAAGTAGGCTGTAGGCCCTTAAAAATAGGTTGGAAACAGGAACACATGGGCTACTTGCACAGTGAACAAGTCTGTATGATCATGTTCACACACCACCAAGAAACCTGAAGACACAAAAGAGAATAGTGAAACCAAAAACACTCAGTTTGAAAAAATGTTGCAGTAATCCGCAAGTGCTAGTAAAAGATGTAAAAAACAGGGTATTTGGTTGATACGTTTTTTGCAAAAAATGTATACTAAGCTGCTCTACCAATCTTCACGGTATACCCTTATCAGAGCAGTCCTAACTAATGTATGCAATCCCTATCTGATGTATTTAAAAACCTGATCATCTGTATATAACCTGTGTGAACAGGGTTCAGAGAGGAAAAATCCATGTGTGCATACAGGGTAGAACAGCTTTTGTGCAGATAGCCCAAGAGGAGTGGTGGAACTCCCCAGTCTTGTAGACACAAGAGAACAATTATGGAAACAGGAACACATGGGCTACTTGCACAGTGAACAAGTCTGTATGATCATGTTCACACACCACCAAGAAACCTGAAGACACAAAAGAGAATAGTGAAACCAAAAACACTCAGTTTGAAAAAATGTTGCAGTAATCCGCAAGTGCTAGTAAAAGATGTAAAAAACAGGGTATTTGGTTGATACGTTTTTTGCAAATAATGTATACTAAGCTGCTCTACCAATCTTCACGGTATACCCTTATCAGAGCAGTCCTAACTAATGTATGCAATCCCTATCTGATGTATTTAAAAACCTGATCATCTGTATATAACCTGTGTGAACAGGGTTCAGAGAGGAAAAATCCATGTGTGCATACAGGGTAGAACAGCTTTTGTGCAGATAGCCCAAGAGGAGTGGTGGAACTCCCCAGTCTTGTAGACACAAGAGAACAATTATGGAAACAGGAACACATGGGCTACTTGCACAGTGAACAAGTCTGTATGATCATGTTCACACACCACCAAGAAACCTGAAGACACAAAAGAGAATAGTGAAACCAAAAACATTCAGTTTGAAAAAATGTTGCAGTAATCCGCAAGTGCTAGTAAAAGATGTAAAAAACAGGGTATTTGGTTGATACGTTTTTTGCAAAAAATGTATACTAAGCTGCTCTACCAATCTTCACGGTATAACCTTATCAGAGCAGTCCTAACTAATGTATGCAATCCCTATCTGATGTATTTAAAAACCTGATCATCTGTATATAACCTGTGTGAACAGGGTTCAGAGAGGAAAAATCCATGTGTGCATACAGGGTAGAACAGCTTTTGTGCAGATAGCCCAAGAGGAGTGGTGGAACTCCCCAGTCTTGTAGACACAAGAGACACAAGAGAACAATTATGGAAACAGGAACACATGGGCTACTTGCACTTACACTGTTAGGTTCCAGGGGTACACGGGCAGCATTGGTCTGGTCAGTGGAGGACTATTGGAAGGAGGGACCGCAGACAGGCTTAGTAGGCCTAACATAACAAAAGTAGGCTATAGGCACTTTAAAATAGGTTCCATGGGTACACGGGCAGCATTGGTCTGGTCAGTGGAGGACTATTGGAAGGAGGGACCGCAGACAGGCTTAGTAGGCCTAACATAACAAAAGTTGGCTGTAGGCACTTTAAAATAGCTTCCAGGGGTACACGGGCAGCATTGGTCTGGTCAGTGGAGGACTATTGGAAGGAGGGACCGCAGACAGGCTTAGTAGGCCTAACATAACAAAAGTAGGCTGTAGGCCCTTAAAAATAGATTCCAGGGGTACACGGGCAGCATTGGTCTGGTCAGTGGAGGACTATTGGAAGGAGGGACCGCAGACAGGCTTAGTAGGCCTAACATAACAAAAGTAGGCTGTAGGCCCTTAAAAATAGGTTCCAGGGGTACACGGGCAGCATTGGTCTGGTCAGTGGAGGACTATTGGAAGGAGGGACCGCAGACAGGCTTAGTAGGTCTAACATAACAAAAGCAGGCTGTAGGCACTTTAAAATAGGTTCCAGGGGTACACGGGCAGCATTGGTCTGGTCAGTGGAGGACTATTGGAAGGAGGGACCGCAGACAGGCTTAGTAGGCCTAACATAACAAACGTAGGCTCTATGCACTTGGAATTATCTTGCAGGGGTACAGAGGCAGCATTGGTGTTGTCAGCGGAGGCCGATTGTAATGAGTGTCTGACAGTTAGTACTCCCAAAAAAAAATAGATGTTAATGTCTCGCAATACAACAAAACCAAAATACAAAAATGTGGCATACTTAGGTACAGGGGTGGGCTCCTCTGCTGTGTTTCTGACCTATTAATTTGGCGCAAAGTATTTACTGGTGTAAATATAGGACACTGCCCCAGACTATTTTAAGTAGCATCATACATGTCAACACAGGTATTGTCAGTGCCAGGCATTGAAGGATGTCAGCGCATAGACTAAACATTGGTGGAGCTGTGAGAGATGATTTTGCAAATCGTAGAGCACTGTTTGAGCTGGGGGGGGGAAACTGTCTTGTGGCCGGCGGTACAGGCCCAGGGCCCCTCATGTTACAACGGTGTGTCTGACGTTGGTTGCGCGCCACCATCGCCAGAGACACTTTATTGTACTATGAGGGACCCAGTGGCAGTGCCGTCGACCAAAAGCGTGCACACCCACCTCTTCAGACAAATGGCACTCTCACGGGTGCTTGCGCCAAGTGGCGAGACCACGGCCCCGTGGAGGGAGTTTGGCCATTTAGGGAGGTGTAAACATGTCGTATGCTGGACAAACAGCAGCTGCAAATTACGAGATTGGAAAACTCAGTCAGAGCAGTCCAGAAGCAAGACCTTTTCATTGGAAAGCTAGGTGTCAGCCGGGAAAGGTGAGGCAAAATAATTCGAAATCCAGTAGTGGTTCATTTTAATGAAGGTTAGATCATCAACATTTTGGGTAGCCAGACGAGTCCTTTTTTCGGTTAATATTGAACCAGCAGCACTGAATACTCTTTCTGATAGCACACTAGCTGCTGGGCAAGCAAGCTCCTGCAATGCATATTCTGCCAATTCTGGCCAGGTGTCTAATTTGGATGCCCAGTAATCAAATGGGAATGACGGTTGAGGGAGAACATCGATAAGGGATGAAAAATAGTTAGTAACCATACTGGACAAATGTTGTCTCCTGTCACTTTGAATTGATGCTGCAGTACCTGTCCTGTCTGCGGTCATAGCAAAATCACTCCACAACCTGGTCAGAAAACCCCTCTGTCCAACGCCACTTCTGATTTGTGCACATCTAACACCTCTGGTCTGCTGCCCCCTGCAGCTCGTGTGAGAGCGATCACTGGCGCTGTGTGCTGTGTGCTGGGAATGCCTGAATCAAACGGTCAACAAGAGTTGATTGTTTGGTTGCTAATATTTGTTCCAAGTTCTCATGTGGCATAACATTTTGCAATTTGCCTTTATAGCGAGGATCAAGGAGGCAGGCCAACCAGTAATCGTCATCAGTCATCATTTTAATAATGCGTGTGTCCTTTTTGAGGATACGTAAGGCATAATCCGCCATGTGGGCCAAAGTTCCAGTTGTAAAATCTGCGGTTGTGCTGGGTTGAGGGGCAGTTACAGGCAAATCTACGTCACTTGTGTCCCTCAAAAAACCAGAACCCGGCCTTGCCACGCCACCAATTTCCAGTGGCCCCGGAGAAGCTTCCTCATTAAAAAAATACTCATTCCCATCATCCTCCTCATCCTCCTCCTCCTGTTCGCCCGCTACCTCGTCCTGTACACTGCCCTGACCAGACAATGGCTGACTGTCATCAAGGCTTTCCTCTTCCTCTGCTGCAAACGCCTGCACCTTTATGTGCGTCAAACTTTGCATCAGCAGACGCATTAGGGGGATGCTCATGCTTATTATGGCGTTGTCTGCACTAACCAGCCGTGTGCATTCCTCAAAACACTGAAGGACTTGACACATGTCTTGTACCTTCGACCACTGCACACCTGACAACTCCATGTCTGCCATCCTACTGCCTGCCCGTGTATGTGTATCCTCCCACAAATACATAACAGCCCGCCTCTGTTCGCACAGTCTCTGAAGCATGTGCAGTGTTGAGTTCCACCTTGTTGCAACGTCGATGATTAGGCGATGCTGGGGAAGGTTCAAAGACCGCTGATAGGTCTGCATACGGCTGGAGTGTACGGGCGAATGGCGGATATGCGAGCATAGTCCGCGCACTTTGAGGAGCAGGTCGGATAACCCCGGATAACTTTTCAGGAAGTTACCACTAGGTTTAAGGTGTGAGCCAGGCAAGGAATGTGTCTCAGTTGGGAAAGGGCGATGGCAGCCATGAAATTCCTTCCGTTATCACTCACCACCTTGCCTGCCTCATGATCTACAGTGCCCAGTCACGACTGCGTTTCTTTCTGCAAGAACTCGGACAGAACTTCCGCGGTGTGTCTGTTGTCGCCCAAACACTTCATAGCCAATACAGCCTGCTGACGCTTGCCAGTAGCTGCCCCATAATGGGACACCTGGTGTGCAACATTGGCAGCTGCGGATGGAGTGGTTGTGCGACCGCGGTCTGTGGACGAGCTCTCGCTTCTGCAGGAGGACGAGGAGGAGGAGGAGGGGGGGCGAACGGCTACAGCCAACTGTTTCCTAGACCGTGGGCCAGGCAGAAGTGTCCCAAACTTGCTGTCCCCTGTGGACCCTGCATCCACCACATTCACCCAGTGTGCCGTGATGGACACGTAACGTCCCTGGCCATGCCTACTGGTCCATGCATCTGTTGTCAGGTGCACCTTTGTGCTCACAGATTGCCTGAGTGCATGGACGATGCGCTCTTTAACATGCTGGTGGAGGGCTGGGATGGCTTTTCTCGAATAGAAGTGTCGACTGGGTAGCTCGTAGCGTGGTTCAGCGTAGTTCATCAGGGCTTTGAAAGCTTCGCTTTCAACTAACCGGTAGGGCATCATCTCTAACGAGATTAGTCTAGCTATGTGGGCGTTCAAACCCTGTGTACGCGGATGCGAGGATGAGTACTTCCTTTTTCTAACGAGAGTCTCATGTAGGGTGAGCTGGACTGGAGAGCTGGAGATCGTGGAACTAGCGGGGGTGCCGGTGGACATGGCAGACTGAGAGACGGTTGGAGACGGTATTCTTGCCGGTGCCCTAGATGCAGTGTTTCCTACTATGAAACTGGTGATTCCCTGACCCTGACTGCTTTGGCCTGGCAACGAAACCTGCACAGATACTGCAGGTGGTGCGGAAAATGGTGGCTTTACAGTGACGGAAGGGATGTAGCGTTGCTGACTAGCTTCATTGACCGAGGGTGCTACAACCTTAAGGGACGTTTGGTTAGTTAGTCCAGGCTTGCAAATGCATGGTGGTTAAATGTCTATGCATGCAACTTGTATTTAGACTTTTCAGATTCTGACCTCTGCTTAAGGTAGTTGAACATTTTTGACAGATGACTTTGCGCTGATCATTTGGATGTTGTTTAAAAAAATGCCAGACTGCACTCTTTCTACCATCGGATACCTTTTCAGGCATTGCAGACTGAGCTTCTTTAACCGGATGGCCACGCTGTCCTCCAAATGGTTTTGGCTTTGCCACGCGTTTTGGGCCAGATACGGGCCCGGCAGATGGAACCTGTTGCAATGTTGATGCCTGCTGCGGCCCCTCCTCCTCCGCTTCAGAACTACTGCTGCCTGCACCCTGTTCCCCCAATGGCTGCCAATCGGGGTCAACAACTGGGTCATCTATGACCTCCTCTTCTATCTCATGTGCAACTTCGTCTGTGTTACCATGTAAGCCAGTGGTATAGCGTTTGTGACGGGGCACCATAGTCTCATCAGGGTCTGATTCTGGATCAGTACACTGCGAGGGCAATGTGGTGGTCTGAGTCAAAGGAACAGCATAGTAATCTGGCTGTGGCTGGTCATCTGTGCACTCCATGTCCGATTCAAATTGTAATGGGCATGGCCTATTAACTGTTTCACTTTCTAACCCAGGAACGGTATGTGTAAAGAGCTCCATGGAGTAACCCGTTGTGTCGCATGACACATCCTTCTCTGTTGTTGTTTTTGCTGAACAGGACAATGGAGCGACTTGTCCCTGAGCGTGAACATCCACTAACGACGCGCTGCATTTACATTTACCAGTTTCAGAAGAGGAGGCAAAAGAGCTAGAAGCTGAGTCAGCAAGGAAAGCCAAAACTTGCTCTTGCTGCTCCGGCTTTAAAAGCGGTTTTCCTACTCCCAGAAAAGGGAGCGTTCGAGGCCTTGTCTAGCCAGACGACGAACCTGGCTCCACAGCTCGAGTCTTAGGTGCTATATTGTTTTTCCCACAACCACCTGATGCTCCACCACCACTACCATCATTACCAGCTGGCAATGAACGCCCACGGCCACGACCTCTTCCACCAGACTTCTTCATTGTTTTAAAAACGTAACGAAAGTAACCGTATTTGTTACTGTAAAACAACTTACAAGGTGAACTCAAACTTCTGTAGGATTTAGATATCCCTTTATAGGTGGGTGAGACTGTAAGGAAAATCAGGCACAATGTTACACACTCGGTTTTCTGTGGCACAAAATGAGACAGATGCCACACACGCAGGACTGGCACTGAAGCACAAATGCCAATATTAATCTCCCACTATTTATTTTTTTTCAGGGAGAATTTAAAAAAAAACAAAACAAAAAAACAAAACTAGGCTTTCTGTGGCCCACAATTTGAGAGAGATGGCACACATGACTGGCACTCAAGCACAAATGCCAATAATAATCTCCCACTATTTAATTTTTTTCAGGGAGAATTTAAAAACCAAAATAAAAAAAAACAGACATTAGGCTTTCTGTGGCCAACAATTTGAGAGAGATGGCACACACGACTGGCACTGAAGCACAAATGCCAATATTAATCTCCCACTATTTTTTTTGTTTTCAGGGAGAATTTAAAAACCAAAAAAAAAAAAAAACCAGACACTAGGCTTTCTGTGGCCCACAATTTGAGAGAGATGGCACACACGACTGGCACTCAAGCACAAATGCCAATATTAATCTCCCACTATTTATTTTTTTTCAAGGAAAATTTAAAAACCAAAAAAAAAAAAAAAAAAGACACTAGGCTTTCTGTTGCCCACAATTTGAGAGAGATGGCACACACGACTGGCACTCAAGCACAAATGCCAATATTAATCTCCCATTTTTTTTTTTAAAGGGAGAATTAAAAACAAAAAAAAACAGTATTGCAGACACTAGGCTTTCTGTGGCCCACAATTTGAGAGAGATGCCACACACGCAGGACTGTCACTCAAGCACAAATGCCAATCTTAATCTCCGACTTTTTTTTTGTTTCTGGGAGAATTGTCAAGAAATCAGGCCCAGTATTAAACACTAGGCTTTCTGTGCCCCAAAATTGGAGAGAGATGGCACACACAGGACTGGCACTCTAGCAGAAATGCCAATCTTAAAGGGACACTGTCATCTGAATTTGGAGGGAACAATCTTCAACCATGGAGGCGGGGTTTTGGGGTTTTTGATTCACCCTTTCCTTACCCGCTGGCTGCATGCTGGCTGCAATATTGGATTGAAGTTCATTCTCTGTCCTCCATAGTACACGCCTGCGCAAGGCAAGATTACCTTGTGCAGGCATGTACTACGGAGGACAGAGAATGAACTTCAATCCAATATTGCAGCCAGCATGCAGCCAGCGGGTAAGGAAAGGGTGAATCAAAAACCCAAAAACCCCGCCTCCATGGCTGAAGATTGTTCCCTCCAAATTCAGGTGACAGTGTCCCTTTAATCTCCCACTACTTTTTTTTTTTTAGGGAGAATTGCCAAGAAATCAGGGCCAGTATTACACACTAGGCTTTCTGTGCCCCAAAATTGGAGAGAGATGGCACACACAGGACTGGCACTCTAGCAGAAATGCCAATCTTAATCTCCCACTACTTTTTTTTGTTAGGGAGAATTGCCAAGAAATCAGGGCCAGTATTACACACTAGGCTTTCTGTGCCCCAAAATTGGAGAGAGATGGCACACACAGGATTGGCAGTCTAGCAGAAATGCCAATCTTAATCTCCCACTACTTTTTTTTGTTAGGGAGAATTGCCAAGAAATCAGGCCCAGTATTACACACTTGGCTTTCTGTGCCCCAAAATTGGAGAGAGATGGCACACACAGGACTGGCACTCTAGCAGGAATGCCAATCTTAATCTCCCACTACTTTTTTTTGTTAGGGATAATTGCCAAGAAATCAGGGCCAGTATTACACACTAGGCTTTCTGTGCCCCAAAATTGGAGAGAGATGGCACACACAGGACTGGCACTCTAGCAGAAATGCCAATCTTAATCTCCCACTATTTTTTTTTTAGGGAGATTTAAAAAAAAAAGAAAAAGGATTATAGACACTAGGCTTTCTGTGCCCCACAATTGGAGAGAGATGGCACACACGACTGGCACTCAAGAACAAATGCCAAGATTAATCTCCCACTATTTATTTTTTTTCAGGGAGAATTAAAAAAAAAAAAAAAAAACAAGCACTGTCCTACAATTACTATCTCCCTGCAGTAATCTCAGCAAGGTATGGCAGGCAGCAATAACAAGGAGTGGACTGCTGCACAAATTAAATCAAAAGTGTGGACAAACAAACAAGATAGCTGTGCAGAATGGAAGGAACAACAGGATTTGTGCTTGGAAAAAAGCAGTTGGTTTGCACAGCGGCGTACACACAGCAATGCAGCTATCAGGGAGCCTTCTAGGGCAGCCCAATGAGCTACAACGCTGAGGAAAAAAAATGTAGCTTCCACTGTCCCTGCAAACAAAAGGTGGTGTTGGACAGTGGAAATCGCTACAGCACAAGCGGTGTGGGGGTTAATGGACCCTGCCTAACGCTATCCCTGCTTCTGACGAAGCGGCAGCAACCTCTTCCTATGCTCAGATAAGCAGCAGTAACATGGCGGTCGGCGGGAACGCCCCTTTATAGCCCCTGTGACGCCGCAGACAGCAAGCCAATCACTGCAATGCCCTTCTCTAAGATGGTGGGGACCAGGACGTATGTCATCACGCTGCCCACACTCTGCGTCCACCTTCATTGGCTGAGAAATGGCCCTTTTTTTGCGTCATTGAAACGCGACTTTGGCGCGAAAGTCGCGTACCGCATGGCCGACCCCACACAGGGATCGGGTCGGGTTTCATGAAACCCGACTGTGCCAAAAGTCGGCGACTTTTGAAAATGAACAATCCGTTTCGCTCAACCCTAATTTTTACTTTACTTTAAAAGAAAAAACATTTACAAAATAAAAATTGGAAATATCAGCAATAGTAAAACCTTTAATGTTTCTAACATTTAACCCCTTTACCCCCAATGGTGGTTTGCATGTTATGGACCGGGCCAATTTTTACAATTCTGACCACTGTCCCTTTATGAGGTTATAACTCTGGAACGCTTCAACGGATAACGGTGATTCTGACATTGTTTTCTCGTGACATATTGTACTTCATGATAGTGGTAAAAAACTTTTGATATTACCTGCGTTTATTTGTGAAAAAAATGGAAATATGGCGAAAATTTTGAAAATTTCACAATTTTCTAATTTTGAATTTTTATGCAATTAAATCACAGAGATATGTCACACAAAATACTTAATAAGTAACATTTCCCACATGTCTACTTTACAACAGCACAATTTTGGAACCAAAATTTTTTTTGTTAGGGAGTTATAAGGGTTAAAAGTTGACCAGCAATTTCTCATTTTTACAACACCATTTTATTTTAGGGACCACATCTCATTTGAAGTCATTTTAAGGGGTCTATATGATAGAAAATACCCAAGTGTGACACCATTCTAAAAACTGCACCCATCAAGGTTCTCAAAACCACTTTCAAGAAGTTTATTAACCCTTTAGGTGTTTCACAGGAATTTTTGGAATGTTTAAATAAAAATTAACATTTAACTTTTTTTCACAAAAAATTTAATTCAGCTCCAATTTGTTTTATTTTACCAAGAGTTACAGGAGAAAGTGGACCCCAAACCTTATTGTACAATTTGTCCTGAGTACGCCGATGCCCCATAAGTGGAGGTAAACCACTGTTTGGGCGCATGACAGAGCTTGGAAGCGAAGGAGCCCAAATCATTTTTTTTCACAAAAATTATCTTTTCGCCCCCAATTTTTTATTTTCCCAATGGTAAGAGAAGAAATTTGAACCAAAAAGTTGTTGCACAATTTGTCCTGAGTACTGTGATACCCCATATGTGGGGGTAAACCACTGTTTGGGCGCATGGGAGAGCTTGGAAGGGAAGGAGCGCCATTTGACCTTTCAATGCAAAATTCACAGGAATTGAGATGAGACGCCATGTTGCGTTTGGAGAGCCACTGATGTGCCTAAACATTGAAACCCCCCACAAATGCCACCATTTTGGAAAGTAGACCCCCTAAGGAACTTATCTAGATGTGTGGTGAGCACTTTGACCCACCAAGATCTTCACAGAAGTTTATAATGCAGAGCCGTAAAAATAAAACAAACATTTTTTCCCACAAAAATTATTTTTAGCCCCCAGTTTTGTATTTTCCCGAGGGTAACAGGAGAAATTGGACCCCAAAAGTTGTTGTGCAATTTGTCCTGAGTGCGCTGATACCCCATATGTGGGGGGGAACCACCGTTTGGGCGCATGGGAGGGCTCGGAAGTGAAGGAGCGCCATTTGGAATGCAGACTTAGATGGAATGGTCTGCAGGCATCACATTGCGTTTGCAGAGCCCCTAATGTACCTAAACAGTAGAAACCCCCCACAAGTGACCCCATATTGGAAACTAGACCCCCCAAGGAACTTAACTAGATGTGTTGTGAGAAATTTGAGCCCCCAAGTGTTTCACTACAGTTTCTAACGCAGAGCCGTGAACATAAAAAAATAAAAAATTCCCCCCAAAATTATTTTAGCCCCCAGTTTTGTATTTTCTCGAGGGTAACAGGAGAAATTGGACCCCAAAAGTTGTTGTCCAATTAGTCCTGAGTGCGCTGATGCCCCATATGTGGGGGGGAACCACCGTTTTGGCGCATGGGAGGGCTCGGAAGGGAAGGAGCGCCATTTGGAATGCAGACTTAGATGGAATGGTCTGCAGGCATCACATTGCGTTTGCAGAGCCCCTAATGTACCTAAACAGTAGAAACCCCCCACAAGTGACCCCATATTGTAAACTAGACCCCCCCACAAAAATTATATTTTAGCCCCCAGTTTTGTATTTTCCCAAGGGTAACAGGAGAAATTGGACCCCAAAAGTTGTTGTCCAATTTGTCCTGAGTACGCTGATACCCCATATGTTGGGGTAAACTCCTGTTTGGGCACACGGGAGAGCTCGGAAGGGAAGGAGCACTGTTTTACTTTTTCAACGCAGAATTGGCTGGAATTGAGATAGGACGCCATGTCGCGTTTGGAGAGCCCCTGATGTGTCTAAACAGTGGAAACCCCCCAATTATAACTTAAACCCTAATCCAAACACACCCCTAACCCTAATTCCAACGGTAACCCTAACCATACCTCTAACCCAGACACACCCCTAACCCTAATCCCAACCCTATTCCCAACCGCAAATGTAATCCAAACCCTAACCCTAACTTTAGCCCCAACCCTAACTGTAGCCTTAACCCTACCTGTAGCCTTAACCCTAGTGCTAACCCTAGCCCTAACCATAACTCTAGCCCTAACCCTAGCCCTAACCCTAGCCCTAACCCTAGCCCTAACCCTAGCCCTAGCCCTAACCCTAGCCCTAACCCTAACCCTAGCCCTAACCCTAGCCCTAACCCTAGCCCTAACCCTAACCCTAGCCCTAACCCTAATGGGAAAATGAAAATAAATAAATTTTTTAAATTTTTTTATTTTTCCCTAACTAAGGGGGTGATGAAGGGGGGTTTGATTTACTTTTATAGCGGGTTTTTTAGCGGATTTTTATGATTGGCAGCCATCACACACTGAAAGATGCTTTTTTATTGCAAAAAATATTTTTTGCGTTACCACATTTTGAGAGCTATAATTTTTCCATATTTGAGTCCACAGAGTCATGTGAGTTCTTGTTTTTGCGGGACGAGTTGACGTTTTTATTGGTAACATTTTCGGGCACGTGACTTTTTTGATCGCTTTTTATTCCGATTTTTGTGAGGCAGAATTACCAAAAACCAGCTATTCATGAATTTCTTTTGGGGGAGGCGTTTATACCGTTCCGCGTTTGGTAAAATTGATAAAGCAGTTTTATTCTTCGGGTCAGTACGATTACAGCGACACCTCATTTATATCATTTTTTTAATGTTTTGGCGCTTTTATACGATAAAAACTATTTTATAGAAAAAATAATTATTTTTGCATCGCTTTATTCTGAGGACTATAACTTTTATATTTTTTTGCTGATCTTGCTGTATGGCGGCTCGTTTTTTGCAGGACAAGATGACGCTTTCAGCGGTACCATGCATACTTATATTCGTCTGTTTGATCGCGTGTGATTCCACTTTTTGTTCGGCGGTATGATAATAAAGCGTTGTTTTTTGTCTCTTTTTTTTTTTTTCTTACGGTGTTTACTGAAGGGGTTAACTAGTGGGACAGTTTTATAGGTCGGGTCATTACGGACGCGGCGATACTAAATATGTGTACTTTTATTGTTTTGTTTTTTTTATTTAGATAAAGAAATGTATTTATGGGAATAATATATATATTTTTTTTTTCATTATTTAGGATTTTTTTTTTAATTTTTTTTACACACTTGTAAAAAATTTTTTTTAACTTTTTTACTTTGCCCCAGGGGGTGACAATACAGATCGGTGATCTGCCAGTTTGCACAGCACTCTGACAGATCACCGATCTGTCTCAGAGTGCTGCAGCGTTACCAAGTGCCTGCTCTGAGCAGGCACTTGGTAAGGCACCTCCCTCCCTGCAGGACCCGGATCCGCGGCGATCTTGGATCCGGGACTTGCTGCAGGGAGGAAGGTAGGAGACCCCGGAGCAACGCGATCACATCGCGTTGCTGTGGGGGTCTCAGGGAAGCACGCAGGGAGCCCCCTCCCTGCGCGATGCTTCCCTGCACCGCCGGCACATCGCGATCATGTTTGATCGCGGTGTGCCGGGGGTTAATGTGCCGGGGGCGGTCCGTGACCGCTCCTGGCACATAGTGCCGGAAGTCAACTGCGATAAGCAGCTGACACCCGGCTGCGATCGGCCGCGCTCCCCCCGTGAGCGCGGCCGATCGCCTATGACGTACTATTCCTGTCATGATCCCAATGGCAGGGGATCACAAAAGGACAAGCACAAAAAACAAAACAAGCTCTAGGGTGATGGAAACTGAGCTGACCGCGATCCTGAACCTAAACACACAACTAGCTGTAGCCGGGGAACGTGCCTACGATGATTCCTAGACGTCTCGCGCCAGCCGAAGGACTAACTTCCCCTATTAGAAGAAACACAGACCTCTCTTGCCTCCAGAGAAACACCCCACAGAAATAGCAGCCCCCCACATGTAATGACGGTGAAATGAGAGGAAAGCACATACGTAGTTATGAAAACAGATTCAGCAAAATGAGGCCCGCTAAAGCTAGATAGCAGAGGATACAAAAGTGAACTGCGCGGTCAGCGAAAAACCCTACAAAAAACCATCCTGAAATTACTTGAACTCATGTGCCAACTCATGGAACATGAGGAGTAATATCAGCCCACTAGAGCAACCAGCAAAAAGGAATCACATATCTGCAAGCTGGACTAAGACAAAAATTAAGCAAAACGTGGAACAGGAAAATCAAAAACTTAGCTTGTCCTGAAGATTACAGAAGCAGGAAGCAGAGGTAACAAGACACACTGATTACATTGATAGCCGGCGAGGAAATGACAAGAAAGCCAGGTTAAATAGGAAACTCCCATATCCTGATAGAACAGGTGGACACCAGAGACCGCAGAAAACACAAGTCACCCAGTACCATCTGTAACCACCAGAGGGAGCCCAAAAACAGAATCCACAACAGTACCCCCCCCTTGAGAAGGGGTCACCGAACCCTCACGAGAACCACCAGGGCGACCAGGATGAGCCCTATGAAATGCACGGACCAAATCAGCAGCATGAACATCAGAGGCAACCACCCAAGAATTATCCTCCTGACCATAACCCTTCCACTTGACCAAATATTGGAGTTTCCGTCTGGAAACACGAGAATCCAAGATCTTCTCCACAACATACTCCAATTCTCCCTCCACCAGCACCGGAGCAGGAGGTTCAAGCGAAGGAACAACAGGTACCTCATACTTCCGCAACAACGACCGATGGAACACATTATGAATAGCAAACGATGCCGGGAGATCCAAACGAAACGACACAGGGTTAAGAATTTCCAAGATCCTATAGGGACCGATGAACCAAGGCTTGAACTTAGGAGAAGAGACCTTCATAGGAACAAAACGAGAAGACGACCACACCAAGTCCCCAACACGAAGTCGAGGACCCACGCGGCGACGGCGATTAGCAAACTGCTGAGCCCTCTCCTGGGACAACTTCAAATTGTCCACCACATGACTCCAAATCTGATGCAACCTATCCACCACCATGTCCACTCCAGGACAATCAGAAGGCTCCACCTGACCAGAGGAAAAACGATGATGAAACCCCGAATTACAAAATAAAGGAGAAACCAAGGTAGCAGAACTAGCCCGATTATTAAGGGCAAATTCGGCAAGCGGCAAAAAGGTAACCCAGTCATCCTGATCAGCAGAAACAAAACACCTTAAATAAGTTTCCAAGGTCTGATTAGTTCGTTCCGTCTGGCCATTCGTCTGAGGATGGAATGCAGACAAAAAGGACAAATCAATGCCCATCTTAGCACAGAACGTCCGCCAAAATCTAGACACAAACTGGGATCCCCTGTCAGAAACGATGTTCTCCGGAATCCCATGCAAACGAACCACGTTCTGAAAAAACAGAGGGACCAAACCAGAGGAGGAAGGTAACTTAGACAAGGGTACCAGATGAACCATCTTAGAAAAGCGGTCACACACAACCCAGATGACGGACATTTTTTGAGAGACAGGGAGATCCGAAATAAAGTCTATGGAAATGTGCGTCCAAGGCCTCTTCGGGATAGGCAAAGGTGACAACAATCCACTGGCGCGAGAACAGCAAGGCTTAGCCCGAGCGCAAACTTCACAAGACTGCACAAAAGAACGCACATCCCTCGACAAGGAAGGCCACCAAAAAGACCTGGCCACCAAGTCTCTAGTACCAAATATTCCAGGATGACCTGCCAACGCAGAAGAATGGACCTCGGAGATGACTCTACTGGTCCAATTATCCGGAACAAACAGTCTTTCAGGCGGACAACGATCAGGTTTATCCGCCTGAAACTCCTGCAAAGCACGTCGCAAGTCTGGGGAGACAGCCGACAAAATCACCCCATCCCTAAGGATACCAGTGGGCTCAGAATTTCCAGGGGAGTCAGGCACAAAACTCCTAGAAAGAGCATCCGCCTTCACATTCTTTGAACCTGGCAGGTATGAAACCACAAAATCGAAACGGGAGAAAAACAGTGACCAGCGAGCCTGTCTAGGATTCAGACGCTTGGCAGACTCAAGGTAAATCAGATTTTTGTGATCAGTCAAGACCACCACACGATGTCTAGCACCCTCAAGCCAATGACGCCACTCCTCAAATGCCCACTTCATGGCCAAAAGCTCCCGATTACCAACATCATAATTCCGCTCAGTGGGCGAAAACTTTCTAGAAAAGAACGCACATGGCTTCATCACCGAGCAATCGGAGCTTCTCTGCGACAAAACCGCCCCCGCTCCAATCTCAGAAGCATCAACCTCAACCTGAAAAGGAAGCGAAACATCTGGCTGACGCAACACAGGAGCAGAAGAAAACCTCTCGGAAGCATCAACCTCAACCTGAAAAGGAAGCGAAACATCTGGCTCGGAAGCATCAACCTCAACCTGAAAAGGAAGCGAAACATCTGGCTGACGCAACACAGGAGCAGAAGAAAACCAGCGCTTAAGTTCCTGAAAGGCCTCCACAGCCGCAGGAGACCAATCAGCAACATCAGCACCCTTCTTAGTCAAATCCGTCAAAGGCTTAACAACACTAGAAAAATTAGTTATGAAACGACGATAAAAATTAGCAAAGCCCAAGAACTTCTGCAGACTCCTAAGAGATGTAGGCTGCGTCCAGTCACAAATAGCCTGAACCTTGACGGGATCCATCTCAATAGTAGAAGGGGAAAAAATATACCCCAAAAAAGAAATCTTCTGGACTCCAAAGAGACACTTTGAACCTTTTACAAACAAAGAATTGGCCCGCAGGACCTGAAACACCTTCCTGACCTGCTGAACATGGGACTCCCAGTCATCAGAAAAAACCAAAACATCATCCAAATACACAATCATAAATTTATCCAGGTATTCACGGAAAATATCGTGCATAAAGGACTGGAAGACAGAAGGAGCATTAGAAAGTCCAAAAGGCATCACCAAATACTCAAAATGGCCCTCAGGCGTATTAAATACGGTTTTCCACTCATCACCCTGCTTTATCCGCACAAGATTATACGCACCCCGAAGATCAATCTTAGTGAACCATTTAGCCCCCTTAATGCGAGCGAACAAATCAGTCAACAATGGCAAAGGATACTGATATTTGACTGTAATCTTATTCAAAAGACGGTAATCTATACAAGGCCTCAAGGAACCATCTTTTTTGGCCACGAAAAAAAAACCTGCTCCCAAAGGGGACAAAGATGGACAGATATGTCCCTTTTCCAAGGACTCCTTAACATAATCCCGCATAGCAGTATGCTCTGGCACTGACAGATTGAACAAACGTCCTTTAGGAAATTTACTGCCAGGAATCAAATCTATAGCACAATCGCAATCCCTGTGAGGAGGAAGCGAATTGAACTTAGGCTCCTCAAAAACATCCCGATAATCAGACAAAAATACAGGAACCTCAGAAGGAGTAGATGAAGCAATAGAAATCGGAGGTGCATCATCATGAACCCCCTGACATCCCCAGCTTAACACAGACATAGTTTTCCAGTCCAAGACTGGGTTATAAATTTGTAACCATGGCAGACCAAGCACTAAGACATCATGTAAATTATACAGTACCAGGAAGCGAATCACCTCCTGATGAACGGGAGTCATACGCATGATCACTTGTGTCCAGTACTGAGGTTTGTTAATAGCCAAAGGTGTAGAGTCAATTCCTTTCAAAGGAATAGGGACTTCCAGGGGCTCCAGACTAAACCCACAGCGGTTGGCAAATGACCAATCCATAAGACTCAGGGCAGCGCCTGAATCCACATAGGCATCGACGGAAATGGCTGATAATGAACAAATCAGAGTCACAGACAGAATGAACTTAGACTGTAAAGTACTAATGGCAACAGACTTATCAACCTTTTTTGTGCGTTTAGAGCATGCTGATATAACATGAGCTGAATCACCACAATAAAAACACAACCCATTTTTCCGCCTATAGTTTTGCCGTTCACTTCTGGACTGAATTCTATCACATTGCATTGTCTCAGGTGCCTGTTCAGAAGACACCGCCAAATGGTGCACAGGTTTGCGCTCCCGTAAACGCCGATCAATTTGAATAGCCATAGTCATAGACTCATTCAGACCTGTAGGCGCAGGGAACCCCACCATAACATCTTTAATGGCCTCAGAAAGGCCATCTCTGAATCTTGCAGCCAGGGCGCACTCATTCCACTGAGTAAGCACCGACCATTTCCGAAATTTCTGACAATATATTTCTGCTTCATCTTGCCCCTGAGAGAGAGCCAATAAAGCTTTTTCAGCCTGAATCTCTAGGTTAGGTTCCTCATAGAGCAAACCCAATGCCAGAAAAAACGCATCCACATTGAGCAACGCAGGATCCCCTGGTGCCAATGCAAATGCCCAATTCTGAGGGTCACCCCGCAGGAAAGATATAACAATTTTGACTTGCTGAGCAGGGTCTCCAGAGGAGCGAGATTTCAAAGAAAGAAACAACTTGCAATTGTTCCTAAAATTCAGAAAACTAGATCTATCTCCAGAAAAAAACTCTGGGATAGGAATTCTAGGTTCAGACATAGGAGCATGTACAACAAAATCTTGTATATTTTGAACCTTAGCAGCAAGATTATTCAGGCTGGAAGCCAAACTCTGGACGTCCATGATAAACAGCTGAGGTCAGAGCCATTCAAGGATTAAGAGGAGGTAAGACGCAGCCAGGCTGCAATTAAGGCTAGGCAGCAAACTCTGAGGGAGAAGAAAAAAAAAAAAAAAAACTTCCTCAGACTACTTTCCTCCTACTTCAGCCAATACGATTACCACTTTCAGGCCGGCTATACTGTCATGATCCCAATTGCAGGGGATCACAAAAGGACAAGCACAAAAAACAAAACAAGCTCTAGGGTGATGGAAACTGAGCTGACCGCGATCCTGAACCTAAACACACAACTAGCTGTAGCCGGGGAATGTGCCTACGATGATTCCTAGACGTCTCGCGCCAGCCGAAGGACTAACTTCCCCTATTAGAAGAAACACAGACCTCTCTTGCCTCCAGAGAAACACCCCACAGAAATAGCAGCCCCCCACATGTAATGACGGTGAAATGAGAGGAAAGCACATACGTAGTTATGAAAACAGATTCAGCAAAATGAGGCCCGCTAAAGCTAGATAGCAGAGGATACAAAAGTGAACTGCGCGGTCAGCGAAAAACCCTACAAAAAACCATCCTGAAATTACTTGAACTCATGTGCCAACTCATGGAACATGAGGAGTAATATCAGCCCACTAGAGCAACCAGCAAAAAGGAATCACATATCTGCAAGCTGGACTAAGACAAAAATTAAGCAAAACGTGGAACAGGAAAATCAAAAACTTAGCTTGTCCTGAAGATTACAGAAGCAGGAAGCAGAGGTAACAAGACACACTGATTACATTGATAGCCGGCGAGGAAATGACAAGAAAGCCAGGTTAAATAGGAAACTCCCATATCCTGATAGAACAGGTGGACACCAGAGACCGCAGAAAACACAAGTCACCCAGTACCATCTGTAACCACCAGAGGGAGCCCAAAAACAGAATCCACAACATATTCCATCCTTGGGAAGTAGGGCCCACCCCACATGGACGGAATAGTACGTCTAATGGCAGAAAGGGGTTAATCAGAATTAGTGATGAGTGAATATACTCGTTGCTTGGGTTTTCCCGAGCACGCTGGGATGGTCTCCGAGTATTTGTCACTGCTCGGAGATTTAGTTTTTGTTGACACAGCTGCATGATTTACAGCTGGTAGCCAGCCTGAGTACATGTGGAGATTGCCTGGTTGCTAGGGAATCTCTACATGTAATCAAGCTGTCTAAATCTCCGAGCAGTCACAAATACTCGGAGACCACCCGGGCGTGCTCGGGAAAACCCAAGCAACGAGTATACTCGCTCATCGCTAATCAGAATATCATGCAAAATATTTAAAGTAGCGTTCATTAACTTTTTTATTCCCTAAACCTGTGTAAATGTTTGCATAGTGCAGTTTCAGTGTATTAATATACTCATCGATTGCCTTCTTCTCCAGTGTCCTACACAGTTCCACTCCTCTTCTGAGTCACATGAGACCAATTCAGCCTCTTTTACAATGTAAGACCATGGAGCCTTGTTCTTACACCGTATACACTAACACTGTGTTCACACGTTCAGTATTTGATCAGTATTTTACATCAGTATTTGTAAGCCAAAACCAGGTGAGGAACAATCAGAGAAACAGTAACATAGAAGCACGCACCTCTTCTGCATTCTTCACCTACTCCTGGTTTTGGCTTACAAATACTGATGTAAAATACTGACCAAATGCTGAAAATATGAATGTGGCCATAGGTATTTGATACGGATGTGTGAAGGAGGCCTAAAAGCCACGTCTGTATTACGCAGAGCAAATGTGATCCAAAGGGTCAGAGTTGCCTTCATGTGACCCAGAAGAAGAGCAGAGAGGTACACTACACTAACATTAACATAGTTTTCAGGGGAAAAAACTAATAGGAGTGCTTCTTTAACAGTTAAACAATCACTCATATCAAACTTTTTACCTTTTTAATATATTGTAATTATCATATTATATACCACTATGTACTTACTATTACTCATATTGCCTTTCTTCCCTCTCATCTATAGGTAGAAACAGGATTAGTCATGATTCTTCTGTTATTCAGTTATTAACGTCATAAAATAAGGGACTTGACTTTAATAATAGTTTGTAGTATCTAGTGTGTTATAGAGGCCTGATCCATAGGCCGCAAACAAATTTTCTGTTATTAACATTATACAGTAAGGGACCTGACTTTCAAATTGTTTGTAGCATATCTTCTTTGTCAGACAGGCCTCAGCCACACTCAAACAATTTTTTTTCTGTGGCTAACACGATACAGCATGCCATATTTCAACTTTGAATTTACTATCGCTGAAATTTAGCAGTTTGCAGAGGTCGTGCAGAGTTTAAAATCTAATTTTTGGCTGTTAATACTGTACTCCTACCAAACTATCTGTTCAATATGACTGGGAAAAAGCAAGGCCATGGTGGAAGGGGAATTAGGCTTGGTGTTCAAGGTGTACGTGGGGTAGGTGGTAATGTTTGTGAAAATACTAGTGAAGCAACATCACATCCTATGCAAAGACAACTGACAACTTATGTTACTCGACAGGCTACACCACTACGTTTCTTTGACAGACGCACAGCGGTACGCATTGTCAATGATGCCCAGAAAGAGCATGTACTCGGGAGGATGGCAAATGCAGCTTCAAGTGACCTCTCCTACTCTTCCTCCACCTCAACGTCACACCCAGTACAGTCCACAGATGTGGCACCAAAATTCCCCTTGCTTCCCCTCGTGTCCCAACTATCCAACCGTTCAACAGACTGTACGGAACCACAGATGGGTGAGTCTGAAGAGCTGTTCACACATTCATCAGAAGTGTACTCAAAAGCTTCGCAGAGACAATATGAGGAAATCTGCACCGATGCCACAAATTTTTTTATCTTAGATCCGGGGCAGGAAGAAGTACAGTCTGAACAGCATCCTGAACCTTGTCATCAGATGTTAACCCCTGGTGGGGAGGTGATCTGATGAGACTCAGATATCTGAAGCTCATGAGGACTGTACTGTGCTGTCAGGGCAAGTGGAGGAGGGTGACTTCAATGGCGAGGAAAGTGATAATGTGACACCCCAGGAATCCGGTTGTCACAGTGGTATTGCCTGCCTCCCGGGGAGGGTGATGCCATGCCTGGAAGTGAGAAAGAATCCTCTGAGCAGTTAACACTAGCATACAACACTTTCCTGACTACAGGCCCGAAGCAGGAGCTCTAGACCAGGTTTCAGGGTAGCTTCCCTATAAGTTCTGGTCTGGAGGACGAGTTAGAGGTTACTCTGTGTGAGACAAACATCACCTGCAACCTCTGCCCTGGACTGCAATGGCAATTAAAAGGTAAAGAGACTGCAAATCCTGTGTTTTCCAATTATTTCCTGAACCCCAACATCTACAACCCCTCACAGACTGCCCAGGTAGCCCTGGGACCTCCGCTCCACCTGTAAAGAGCAAAAACCACCTAAGCTGCATTACCATCGGCCCCAGAGGATCCCTTTAAGCAGCGTCGGCCATCTCTGACCGAGTACGACAGGTGGCATGATGAACATTACTACATTAGACTTTATTTGTCACTACACTTCATCCCCTTTAATTGGACGCCCAGGGTCACGGACCGAGTGACTGTGACTTCCCCTTTAAGAACTGTGCCGACCCAGTACCGAGTACCCCATGGTCCTAGCGGGCGCTCCAATAACACAGAGGATGATAATGAGGTGTTAGATCCCAGTTGGCATGAGCATAGAGGACACAGACCTAAGTCGTTCATCAAAGGAAAAAGACGAGGAGGTAACGTTGTGCCATCCGTCGCAGACACATAGTGATGCAGCCATAACGAGCAATGCTTCTTCAGCCACAACTGTGCAACTTGCTAGCAGTGTCCGCAGGCCTGCAGCTCACAGGGGTGGCAAGGGTTGCCTAGACTGGGCCTTTTTTGACACTGCAAAAAATGAGCCAACTCACATAATCTGCCAACTTTGCAAAAAAAGACTGAATCGAGGCAAAAATTGCAATAATTTGACAGCTACATGTATGAACCTTCACATGCGAAATCAACATGCTCTAATTTGGGAATCCCACTACGCAAAAATGTGGACCAGCGGACATCAACAACCATCAGCCACCCCATCAACAGCCGCATCTGGAGGAACGACATAAACAAAACCCAGAAACTGATGATATACCAGAACCTATAGAGGGAGTACAAACTGGCCCCATATCTAGAGAAACTAGAAAACTCCAAAGAGCGACAGATCCTGAGCCGATATAGACTGAGCACCCACAGCCTACTCATCGAATCCAGGCGGCACCGACAAAACTACAAGCCCCGACAGAGCAGACTCTGCCAGCAGTGCCCCCAGGAGGCCGTGGAGGATGAGACCCACTTCCTGCTCATGTGCCCGCAATACTGCGCAGTGAGGGACACTCAATTCAAGAGACTGTATGATCTCCTCCCAGACTTCTCCTCCATGGAGGAGGAAGAGAAACTACCGATATCACTGGGGGAAGAGGAAAGTGCAGCGGCCATAGCAGCAAAATATGCCAGTGCCTGACACAGACTAAGAGGAGCCTGATATGTTATGGACTCCTGTACCCCACCCTGGACATGTCCCTTTCCTCTAAAAGGAGCCTGATATATCCTGGACCTCTATATGTCTCCCTACCCCACCCCCTATCCCCCTATTTTTACCATATGCTTTTGCAATGCTAACATGTACTTAGTCCTGCCATTAAAGCTCATTGGAATTGAATTGAATTGAATTTGCAGTTTCACATCACTTGTCTCTCAGCAGCAAGTAACAAACATTATTCTGGGAATAACCCTTTAAAGGGGTTGCTTGGTCTTCTTCTAAATGTCTGTAGCCACTTTATGTGCCTGCAGACAAATGAATCCTTACAGTGCACACATTGCATGCTGTCAAGAGCAGACAGTCATGTGAGCACAAGTTTATTATTTGCATATGTTTGGTCACATACCGACTAGACGTGTTCGGCCTAACTCAATATAAGTAAATGGAGCAAGGCAAAACACGTCTAGTCAGAATTTGGCTCGAATTATGCAAATTGTATACTTGCTGTCATGTGACCATCTGCTCTACCTAGCCGCATAGAAAATGCTGACAGCATGCAATGCAAGATCTCTAAGCATTCATTAGTATGCATATAGAGTGACTGTAGACTTTTGGCAGAATTATGAACCACATCTTTAGGAATTATTCAGTCTTCAGTTTTTTTTACGCACGCAAAAAACGAACGTCTGAATGAGCACTTAAGCTAAGAGCCAGTGCATTATAGTGACTGCGAGACACACATTTAGCAAATGAAAAATAAATGTTTGGCCAACTATAACTAGTGATTTAATGTTGCAAAGCTCTTGCATTCCTTTTGGTGCTATATGCAAATTGTGTAGTCGCTACCAGGAAAGTATTCAGTACCTGTCAAGCTGGGGCTTAATATTGTAAAAGGAAGCCTTTGTTAAGTTCAAACATATCATACATTTGTATAGGCAGGTTACGATATTTTTTTTCATTGTGTCAGAAATAAAAAAATATGTCATTTTTGTATTTCACACAGCTGTAATTGTATTATTTTGTCGCCTTCCAGAGTTTTGCAGTAAACATACTTGAAGGTTTGGACTTTGAGGACATATTTGTCATACCTACATCAAGAGGTGTTTAAATTTTGGATTGCATATTAAAAGTGTCATTAGAAAAAGGTACCTGGTATGTAATAATGATGAGAAGCTTCATTATATATTTTCCCAATCTTTTAACTTAAAAAGCAAAATTCCCTTACTGCCGTATATATCTAAATTTGACTTAGTATATTTCAAAGACTGCTCTGCACTATTCATGATAGACTGGGGACATGCATTATATATGCTTTATACATCGTTCACTAGTCCAAAAAGTCAGTACAGTGTTCATCAAAATTTAGACTTACCCACGTTTCTAAATCATTCAAGAGACAGATATGATTATCCTGAAAAAAAGAAATTTTCATCTCTCAGGGTTACTATGTGTAGGTGAGAGTATGAAGAATATTGTGAGTCTTCTTAATGTTGATGAATAGTGGTGCCTTTTCAGACACATGAAATTTTTACATGTAAAAAGCTTATTATAACCAAATTATAAAAAAAAAAACCAGAAAGCGATATTTTGAATAGACTTATTGAATAAATGTAAAGGTAGACTTATGAAATGTAACCATTTGATTTCCAGCCATGAATAGTTTTGCGATAACATAGCTATGTGTTCTATTATTTTTATTACCTTACACTGATTGTGAACTTACTTGCATTAGATTCATTCTAATTAATTGTGAAATGTGGGGTTTTTACTGTCAGGGCCGAGTCAGACTGATATATTTCTCCTGTGTGAATCACATTGCACTGCACTGACTTGCCTGGAACCTCTTCCAACCTGAGCAAGACAGCGTGATGGATTACTGTGCAGCTGTCAAGCTCAGGTCAGGAGAGGTGACAGCCAGTATGAGGTTTATGATGCCATTCTTTCAGGAGAAATACAGCAGTCTGTCTCTGCCCTTAAACTCAAACTGGTTATGCTTCCACCAATTAACAAAATTTGACAGGATAATTCACACACACCCCTTTAGAACTGACCGGGACCACTGTGATGCGTCACTCAGTAGGCATGGAAATTTTGACTGTAATGTACCTAATTGTCCAGCCGCCTAGTGAGGCTTCCGAGCATTTACCTGGAAAACTGGAAAAATCAAATGAATGCCAGGGGTGGCCTATTGGTGATGTAGCACAGCAGCTTACAAACATAATATGATGACTCTAAACCCCCTAAGTAGAACCCAGTTATGGAATTATACACCGTTGTGTTCACTTTAACCCCTTCACGCCGCGGTCCTTTTTTGTTTTTGCGTTTTCGTTTTTCGCTCCCCTCCTTCCCAAAGCCATCATTTTTTTATTTTTCCGTCAATATTGTCATGTGAGGGCTTATTTTTTGTGGGACGAGTGGTACTTTTGAACGACACCATTGGATTTACCATGTCTTGTACTAGAAAACGGGAAAAAAATTCCAAGTGTGGTGAAATTGCAAAAAAAGTGCAATCCCACACTTGTTTTTTGCTTCGCTTTTTTGCTAGGTTTACTAAATGCTAAAACTGACCTGATATTATGATTCTCCGGGTCATTATGAGTTCATAGACACCTAACATGTCTAGGTTCTTTTTTATGTAAGTGGTGAAAAAAATTCCAAACTTTGCTAAAAAATAAAAGTGCCATTTTCCGATACCCATAGCGTCTACATTTTTCGTGATCTGGGGTCGGTTGAAGGCTTAATTTTTGCATGCTGAGCTGACGTTTTTAATGATACATTTGTGCAGATATGTTCTTTTGGTCGCCCGTTATTGCATTTTAATGCAATGTCGTGGCAACCAAAAAAACGTAATTCTGGCGTTTCAAATTTTTTTATTGCTACGCTGTTTAGCGATCAGGTTAATCCTTTCTAATTGAAATATCAGGCGATTCTGAACGCGGCAATACCAAATATGTGTAGGTTTGATTTTTTTATTGTTTTATTTAGGATGGGGCGAAAGGGGGGTGATTTTAACTTTTTTTTCATATTTTAAAAACATTTTTTTTTTACTTTTGCCATGCTTCAATAGCCTCCATGGGAGGCTAGAAGCTGGCACCACTCGATCGGCTCAGCTACATAGCAGCAATCATCAGATCGCTGCTATGTAGCTGAAATGCAGGTGTGCTATGAGCACCGACCACAGGGTGGTGCCCACAACAGGCCGGCATCAGTAACCAGAGGTCTCAAGGACCTCTATGGTTACCATCCTGACGCATCGCCGACCCCGATCATGTGACGTGCGGTCGTCGATGCACTTATTTCCAGCCGCGCGGCCGGAAGCAGTATTTAAATGCCGCTGTCAGCATTTGACAGCGACATTTAACAGGTTAATAGCAGCGGGTGAATCGCGATTTCACCCGCCGCTATTGCGCGCACATGTCAGCTGTACAAAACTGAGTCTGATGGGCACTGATGCATTCAAGCACCTGTATCTGCCAGTCTGAGCTTGTCGCCAAATAATAATCTTTTAACTAACAGTGTGTGGTGCATGCTCCAACCGTAGTCCTTGCAGTGGGCCTGAGCTCAGGATTTATAGACCTGTGTCTAGTCACTCTATCATTGCAGAGATAAGCCTGCCTGGACAATGGCTGTTTGAACAAGGAATTACGTGTTTCTAAGGTCTCTTTCACACTTCTGTCTTTCATCTCCTGTCACAATCCGTCGAGTTTTGAGAAAACAGGATCCTGCAAATTTTTCTACAGGATCCTGTTTTTTCTCATAGACTTGTATTAGAGACGGATTGTGACGGATGGCCATCCGTTTCATCCGTCGTGCACTGGATCTGTCGGCCAAAAACGGTCCGTCGGTCAGAGAAAAAGTTCAGAGGATCTTTTTTTCTGCACGTTGGAAAATCGCTCAGCGACGCATCCTGAGCTGCCCGTCGCTGGCAGCCTATGGCCGCAGGATGCGTCGCCGACTGTGAAAACAGGAATCCAGTGACGTATCATGTTTTTGTGTTCTGAGCATGCCCGGAAGGATTTTCTAGTCAGGGAAACTTCTCTCTCTCATAAAAATTCAGGCGGTCATCCGCTGAAATACTGGAAACGTTGTGTACGTTTTAACACTATTTTCTAAACGTCCATCACTACGTCTTGGCGCCATATTAGGACGGGACACTACCGACGTAGATTTGAAAGAAGCCTAACCGGTGCATGGTACCACAGCTGACTTCCTGGAGGGCCCTCCGGGTATGGAGATAAGAGGAGAAATTATCCAGCTGAAGGGCCCTCTGGGTATGCAACGGATGTTGGATCCTGGGGACTTCGGCTCCACCGATGGCGCTAAATGAAGATGTCACACGTCCTTCTCCTTCGAGATTGCACCAAACTTTCTGAAGATGGCCACGGACCCAATGCCTTCCTGTCAGGTACTTCTTCCCAATTGCTTGCAATGCCCACAAGCCTGGGGTTCTGTCTAGTTCTGTCCCAACTGCAGTTCAAACCAGCAGGACCGAGTCCATTTAGCATAACACAAGTCCCTGTCAACAGAATCTCTGTTTCTATTTCTCCTCACAGAAATGGGGTCAGCTCCTCAGAATAAAAATCCTGCACAAACCAGTTTAAGTCATCAAGCAGTTGCAGAGGAAACAGTGGCCTCATGTGGCTGGTGAATAGTACTGCAGGCAATAATATTGTCTATTCAACATTAGTAACAAAATAGAACAGCCGCTGCAAATTACATGCAAATTGTTAAAGGTAGGTGACAGTCAACAGCACATTCCCCATCACCTCACAAAAGAATTTCCAGTGTTAAGATATTGCAGGGCCCCAGGGTCCTGGCCGTTGCAGTAATATCGCTTCCCTCTAGGGGGGAGTGAAATTACGTCTGAAAGCAATAAAGGAGATCACCTTACCAGGTATCACAAACCATACACCACACTTCACACTCCAGTCCACCAGGGGGAGCTATGCTCATATCTATTAGGGCACTCTTCACAATTAGGTAAAACTGGTGGGCTGGATGGGAAGTTAGGCAGAAGCTGACTGGGCTTCACCCAGGCAGCACCTGTCAGGCAGACAGGGGGAAAAGAGGAACATCTAAGAGCTGCAGACAGAGTGGTCCATGACAGGGGTGGGATCCTGTCAGAGGCCTAGATAGAAGGCCACGGAGCTGCGCCTGCCCCATGTGTGGCAGCATCCTAAGAAAGGACTCGAAGAGAATTGTGTTGTAACGGGTGAGAAACAAAGTCATAGCAAAAGGAGAGGAAACCAGAAGGAGTTCTGCCCTGTAAAAGGATGCCTCCTTTCTGAGGCGCAGAACCCAGTAGAAAGTGGTCCCTGACAGGGGTGGGATCCTGTCAGAGGCCTAGATAGAAGGCCACGGAGCTGCGCCTGCCCCATGTGCGGCAGCATCCTAAGAAAGGACTCAAAGAGAATTGTGTTGTAACGGGTGAGAAACGAAGTCCTAGCAAAAGGAGAGGAAACCAGAAGGAGTTCTGCCCTGTAAATGGCTGCCTCCTTTCTGAGGCACAGAAGCTGGTAGCCAGAACACCAAGGGAGTCATCGTCTCCAAGCCTGGCTCCAGAGACTGGCAGGACAGCTAGTTCCATATTAGTTGCCCAAACTTATACCCAGGAGGCACGGTGGCAACTTGTGGGGGCTGGGGCGTGATAGGGTCCCTGTAAAAAGCCTCAGGCCATCAGTCATACGGGTTGTTCCTATCCATCTGGGGGACAGAGAGAGAAGCTGACGCCTTCAGTAAAGGTAAAGAGACTTGCACCCTTGTGTCCTCGTTCTTCACTGTGCTTCACACCATTGACCATCTACACTCTGGGAAGCCCTGGGGACATACTTCACCTGTGGGAAGGTATACCAACTGGCTGCCATCACATCACCCCAGCGGACCCCTAAGCAGCATCGGTCACCCTGACCGAATACCACAGGTGGCGTCACGAACACAAACTCTATCCCTTTACAGACCTTGCCCTTTCTTTAACAGACATCGCTAGGGCCACAGACCGGGTCAGCCACTGTAACATCCCCTTCAAGAACCGAAGGGCCCAGCTCCGAGTACCCCACTGTCTTATGGGGGAGCTCCAATTTGGCGTCACGAACAGGATCTACTTAAGCCTGAAAATCGGGTCATGTGCGCCTAAGAATTGTGCCAGAATTGTATTTGAACTGTGATTTGCTTAAGAACTGTGTATTGCCATTTGCTGCCAAATTTCCCACCAAAACTGCCACCATTACAACACCACAAGGAGTGCAAGGGAAGAAGGGCGTGGCGTTGTGGGCGTAAACGAACTGAGAAGCGCAAAAAATATGGCGGCCCAGTCAAAATATCTCTGTACCTTGAGGACATGTCCGTCAGCAGCCGAGATCCGCCTCCTGATCCTCAATGGCGGGCGGAGACAAAGAAACAGAAACCGCCCATGGAGGAGAGAGCGGGAAAAGGACAAGGAAGGAGCCAGCTACGTGGAGGATGCCATGGTGCCAGAGTGTGGGGTCGGAGAAGAAGACTCCCCCAGCTACCCAGAGAGGCAGCGCGACCAGGTCTCCACCGCTGATGCCAATTCCCTGCAGGCTGGAGAGGACAAGCTGATTGAACAGCTTCTGCAGCTGCGGGTGAAGACCAAGGCCCCGTACCGGACACCGCCTGTGGAGGACCCATAAGCACCGCCACTGACACCGCTCCAGGAGCCGCTGCCAACACCGCTGCAGACGCCACCGCCAGCAGAGCCAGCCGACATCGAGGACACCGCTGCAGCAGGTAAGAACGCTGACCCTGCCCCGGTGACCGAAGACCTGCTAATAGGCCCCGTAGCAGCGCCACCATGCGTTAGGACCACTGCAACTACCACTACTACCAAAGTTACTCCGACATGTACTGTAACAACTACCGAGACTGTCGTGGCTACTGAAACAACTACAATGGTAGCCTATGCTAAGGCTACCCCTGTGCGGAACACTGTGGGTACTTGGACCCCCATCTGGAGTGAGGGAGCCCCTTATGTAGCACCTGGTAGCCGCCAGTATCCGGCCGGGCTACCTCCACCAGTGCTACCTCCAGAACTACAATAAACCTCAAAGCCCTGCAAAAAGATTGTAAATAGTTATTAATATTTTCCTGTTCCTGCCTTTAAACCCGTCCAGGGTTAACTCTTAAAGGGATCCCCTACTTAAAGGGATCCTAAGTTTTGCACAAGTTTTCTACTTTTATCAACGAACTGCAGAATCATGGACTGTTGCATGATCACAAACTGTCCTTGTAAATAGTTTGCACCTTCTTAACCCCTTAGTGACAGAGCCAATTTGGTACTTAATGACCAGGGCAATTTTTGCAATTCTGACCACTGTCACTTTATGAGGTTATAACTCTGGAACGCTTCAACGGATCCCGCTGATTCTGAGATTGTTTTTTCGTGACATATTGTACTTCATGTTAGTGGTAACATTTCTTCGATATTACTTGCGATTATTTATGAAAAAAACGGAAATATGGCGAAAATTTTTAAAATTTTGCAATTTTCAAACTTTGTATTTTTATGCCCTTAAATCAGAGAGATATGTCATGAAAAATAGTTAATAAATAACATTTCCCACATGTCTACTTTACATCAGCACAATTTTGGAAACAAAATTTTTTTTTGTTAGGGAGTTATAAGGGTTAAAAGTTGACCAGCAATTTCTCATTTTTACAACACCATTTTTTTTTAGGGACCACATCACATTTGAAGTCATTTTGAGGGGTCTATATGATAGAAAATAATGAAGTGTGACACCATTCTAATAACTACACCCCTCAAGGTTCTCAAAACCACATTCAAGAAGTTTATTAACCCTTTACGTGCTTCACAGGAACTGAAACAATGTGGAAGGAAAAAATGAACATTTAACTTTTTTTTGCAAACATCTTAATTCAGAACCATTTTTTTTATTTTCACAAGTGTAAAAACAGAAATGTTACCATAAATTTTGTTATGCAATTTCTCCTGAATACGCCAATACCCCATATGTGGGGGTAAACCACTGTTAGGGCGCACCGCAGAACTTAGAAGTGAAGGAGCGCCGTTTGACTTTTTCAATGCAGAATTGGCTGGAATTGACATGGACGCCATGTCACATTTAGAGAGCCCCTGATGTACCTAAACAGTGGAAACTCCCCACAAGTGACACCATTTTGGAAACTAGACCCCTTAAGGAACTTATCTAGATGTGTGGTGAGCACTTTGAACCCCCAAGTGCTTCACAGAAGTTTATAACGTAGAGCCGTGAAAATAAAAAATCGCTTTTGTTTACACAAAAATGATATTTTCCCCCACAAATTCTTATTTTTACAAGGGTAACAGGAGAAATTAGACCACAAAAGTTGTTGTGCAATTTCTCCTGAGTACGCTGATACCCAATATGTGGGGGTAAACAACTGTTAGGGCGCACCGCAGAGCTTGGAAGAGAAGGAGTGCCATTTTACTTTTTCAATGTAGAATTGGCTGGAATTGAGATTGGACACCATGTCGCGTTTGGAGAGCCTCTGATGTGCCTAAACAGTGGAAACCCCCCACAAGTGACACCATTTTGGAAACTAGACCCCTTAAGGAACTTATCTAGATGTGTGGCGAGCACTTTGAACCCCCATGTGCTTCACAGAAGTTTATAACGTAGAGCCGTGAAAAAAAAAATTGCATTTTTTCTACAAAAATGATCTTTTTGCCCACAAATTTTTATTTTCACAAGGGTAACAGGAGAAATTAGACCACTAAAGTTGTTGTGCAATTTCTCCTGAGTACGTCAATACCCAAAATGTGGGGTAAACCACTGTTTGGGCGCATCGCAGAGCTTGGAAGAGAAAGAGTGCCGTTTTACTTTTTCAATGTAGAATTGGCTGGAATTGAGATCGGACGCCATGTCGCGTTTGGAGAGCCCCTGATGTGCCTAAACAGTAGAAATCCCCCACAAGTGACCCCATTTTGGAAACTAGACCCCCCATGGAACTTATCTAGATGTGTGGTGAGAACCTTGAATGCCCAAGTGCTTCACAGAAGTTTATAATGCAGAGCCGTGAAAATAAAAAATATTTTTTTTTTCCACAAAAAAGATTTTTTAGCCACCAAATTTTTATTTTCACAAGGGTAACAAGAGAAATTGGACCCCAAAAGTTGTTGTCCAATTTGTCCTGAGCATACTGGTACCCCATATGTGGGGGTAAACCACTGTTTGGGCGCACGGAAGAGCTCGGAAGGAAGGAGCGCCGTTTTGGAATGCAGACTTTGATAGAATGGTCTGGGGGTATTATGTTGCGTTTGCAGAGCCCTTGATGTACCTAACCAGTAGAAACCCTCCACAAGTGACCCCATTTTGGAAACTAGACCCCCCAAGGAACTTATCTAGATGTGTGGTGAGAACTTTGAATGCCCAAGTGCTTCACAGAACTTTAGAATGCAGAGTCGTGAAAATAAAAAATATTTTTTTTTCCACAAAAAAGATATTGTAGCCCTCAAGTTTTTATTTTCACAAGGGTAACAGGAGAAATTGGACTGCAATAGTTGTTGTCCAATTTATCCCGAGTACGCTGATGCGCCATATGTGGGGGTAAACCACTGTTTGGGCGCACGGCAGAGCTCGGAAGGGAAGGAGCGCCTATTTGGAATGCAGACTTTGATAGAATGGTCTGTGGGCATTATGTTGCGATTGCAGAGCTCCTGATGTACCTAAACTGTAGTAACCCCCCACAAGTGACCCCATTTTGGAAACTAGACCCCCCAAGGAACTTATCTAGATGTGTGGTGAGAACTTTGAATGCCCAAGTGCTTCACAGAAGTTTAGAATGCAGAGTCGTGAAAATAAAAAATATTTTTTTTTTCACAAAAAAGATTTTGTACCCCCAAGTTTTTATTTTCACAAGGGTAACAAGAGAAATTGGACCCCAGAAGTTGTTGTCCAATTTATCCCGAGTACGCTGATGCCCCATATGTGGGGGTAACCCACTGTTTGGGCGCACGGCAGAGCTCAGAAGGGAGGGAGCACCATTTGGCTTTTTGAGCGCAAAATTGGCTGTCGTGTTTGGAGACCCCCTGATGTACCTAAACAGTGGAAACCCCCCAATTCTAGCTCCAACCCTAACCCCAACACACCCCTATCCCCAACCTGATCCATAATCCTAATCACTAACCCTAACCATAATCACAACCCTTACCCCAAAACAACCCTAATGTCAACCCTAACCATAACCCTAATCAAAACCCTAAATCCAACACACCCCTAATCCTAATCTCAACCCTAACCTCAAACCTAACCCTAATCCCAATACACCCCTAATCACAACCCTAACCTTAACCCTAATCCCAAACCTAACCCTAATCCCAAGCGTAACCCTAATGCCAACCCTAACCCTAATACCAACCCTAATCCAAACCCTAACCCTAATCCCAGCTCTAACCCTAACTTTAGCCCCAACCCTAGCCCTAACTTTAGCCCCAACCCTAACCCTAAGGCTACTTTCACACTTGCGTCGTTTGGCATTCCGTCGCAATCCGTCGTTTTGGACAAGAAACGGATCCAGCAAATGTTCCCGCAGGATGCGTTTTTTGCCCATAGACTTGTATTGCCGACGGATCGTGACGGATGGCCACACGTCGCGTCCGTCGTGCACTGGATCAGTTGTGTTTTGGCGGAGCGTCGGCACAAAAAAACGTTCAATGAAACGTTTTTTTGTACGTCGCATCCGCCATTTCTGACCGCGCATGCGTGGCCGTAACTCCGCCCCCTCCTCCCCAGGACATAGATTGGGCAGCGGATGCGTTGAAAAACTACAGCTGCTGCCCACGTTGTGCACAATTTTCACAACGTGCGTCAGTATGTCGGGCCGACGCACTGCGACGGCCCCGTACCGACGTAAGTGTGAAAGAAGCCTAACCCTAAGTTTAGCCCCAACCCTAACCCTAAATTTAGCCCCAACCCTAACCCTAAATTTAGCCCCAACCCTAGCCCTAACCCTAGCCCTACCCCTAACCCTACCCCTACCCCTAACCCTACCCCTAACCCTACCCCTAACCCTAACCCTACTCCTAACCCTTCCCCTAACCCTACCCCTAACCCTAACCCTACCCCTAACCCTACTCCTAACCCTAACCCTACCCCTAACCCTACCCCTACCCCTAACCCTACCCCTAACCCTAACCCTAACCCTACCCCTAACCCTATCCCTAACCCTACCCCTAACCCTACCCCTAACCCTAACCCTAACCCTAACCCTACCCCTAACCCTACCCCTAACCCTACCCCTAACCCTACCCCTAACCCTAATTTAAGCCCCAACTGCTGTTCTCCTGCCGGCCGGCAGATGGAGACAGATGGCGGGCGCACTGGGCATGCGTCCGCCATGTTCTGCTGCCGGCGGCCAGGAGGAGCAGCAAGAGGATCCAGGGACCTAGGTGAGTATGCTAGGGTCCCCGAATCCCCCTATTTCTCTGTCCTCTGATGTGCGATCACATCAGAGGACAGAGAATTACACTTTACTTTTTTTTTTTTTTTTTTTTGCGGTCGCCGGTAAACAGTTAATTACCGGCGATCGCAAAACAGGGGTCGGTAATACCGACCCCGATCGTGCTCTTTGGGGTCTCGGCTACCCCCGGCAGCCGAGACCCCAAAGATTCTCCCGGTGCCGGCCAGCGGGCGCACTGCGCATGCGCCCGCCATTTTGAAGATGGCGGCGCCCACCGGGAGACACGAGGAGCATCGGGGGAGCTAGGTGAGTATTGGGGGGCCACCTGGGACCCCTTTTCTCTGTCCTCCGATGTGCGATCACATCGGAGGACAGAGAAATTAAAAAGAGATCGCTTTTTTTTTTGCGATCGCCGGTAAACGGTTAATTACCGGCGATCGCAAATGCGGGGTGGGTTAAAACCCCCCCGAATCATGTTCTCTGGGGTCTCGGCTACCCTCGGCAGCCGAGACCCCGGAGAAAATCGGCCTCTGGGGGGCGCTATGGACTTTTTCCACAGCGCCGTTAATTAACGGCGCTGTGGTTTAAGTACCCTTAGCGGCCGCCGTTAAAAGGCGTATCGGCGGTCGCTAAGGGGTTAAAGGTGTTCCCTACTGGTTTTACAACAGTAGGCTTTTACAGAGACTGCCTCTTAACAGAAACTGCTGTTAAATCTTGCTGTATTCATTGCTTTACTCTACAGACCTGAAGAAAAACCTGTTGGTGTAGCAGAGTTCTGGGTCAGGATTACACGTCTTGTAGCCCACCCAAGTCCAACGTTGGGGGTTCGTCATGGGTCCCTCGCAACACGTCACCTTTAACCCTCCGTCAGGGGCAACTGATCTGACAGGCGCAGCTCACTTAGTTTCATTTCTCTATTTTCAGTGGTTTGTCTGGGAAACACCATCCTCCCAGTACCTTCCTAACTTTAAAGGCTGTGTGAAACCTGAGAAGCCTCTTGTGCTGCAGAGCTGCAGGAGATCAGATATCAGTGTTTTGGCCTCTCAGGCTCATTGCCACTGAATGCGTCACACCTTTGAAGATTAGAATTTGCTGTTTTTATCCATCCCAATTGTTTTTTAGCTTGTTTTATGAATAGCTAGTGCTAAATTTGTGGATTTGTCATAGAAGGTTTTGTTAGAAATAAGAGTGTGCTTCTCAGGCACTTTACGCCCTAACACATATTCTCTCTCTTGCTTCTGCTTTTCTTATTGAATGGCGAGGAGAATATTTGACTTGTCCAATGCCCTTCATGTTGAGCAAGTGCAAAATATACTGCTTGATGATGAGACAGACCCCTTACAGCTGGAAGATTTAGGGGAAGAAAGTGACATTGATTCAGAAGATGATGTGGAAGAATGTCCAGATGTGTCTGATACAGATCAAGATGGAGAGAGTGAGGAGGATGCTCAAGACATAGAAACATATAACTTTTCTGGTTATTAAACTTTTTTTTTTACACCTGATTATGTGTATTCTCATTTATTACATTCCTATTAAGGTAACTGATCACTTTTAGAGCATTGAAATTTTAAAAAAAGGAAAATATAGCCAATTTTCTAGCCTGTGCCGGACAGCCGCAATGCCCCTAAACTCGTTATGAAACATATTGCCCCTGACAGAGGGTTAAATTGACTTGAATATTGATGATGTGATTGTTTGCACTACCTCAGAAAAGACTTGACTTTGCCCTTAAAGGGAATGTACATTTGTTGCACTTTGCTAAAGAGTTAATATATTATGGAGTAATATAGCCATAAAGTTAATGTAATCAATAGAAAGTAGATAGCAATAATGTTTACATAGCTGGTAGTATGAACTCATATAAAGAAAGAAGCACTAATCAACACCCAATATAAAATACCAAATTTTATTAAATACATTAAAAGTTGTAAACAGAAACGTAAACACAAAGGGATGTGACAAGGTAAGCCAGACAAAAGTGGCACCACAGACAGAGACAGGTGCATCCAGGTACATAAATACAGTAGAAAACCAATGCTCTAAGTGTCTATCACATATTGTACTCAAGTGAGGCACAGTTGTGCTAAATGTGTAAGGAAAGCAAAGTGCCACCCTTAAAAAATAGAGCAAGAGAAAGTCCAGAGGTACGACCTAATAGAATGAGTAAATTACCTGGATGCACACTGGAGCTCTGAGGTGCCACCGTCCCCAACGCGCGTTTCGGCGCTAAAAGCCTTCTTCCGGGGGATGCCACGCGTTGGGGACGGTGGCACCTCAGAGCTCCAGTGTTTCTCTTGCTCTATTTTTTAAGGGTGGCACTTTGCTTTCCTTACACATTTAGCACAACTGTGCCTCACTTGAGTACAATATGTGATAGACATAGATTAGTGCTTCTTTCTTTATATGAGTTCCTGTTGGTTTTGGCACTTACCCTTTATTTTCTGCACCAGCCTTTACTTTGGTATTAGGTGCGGGCCTTGCTTGCTTTGTTGTATAGCTGGTAGTATGTAGCTAATATGGTAGAATTAAGGTTAGATAATTAAAATGATGTACTGAGAATAAAATTGGAAGGAAGATACAGTGAGCCCATAAGGGAGGTGATATCTGTTCTGTGTTGCAATAAAGTGAACCCGTGGGGGTCAGTGAGTCAGTTAGTGAGTACTTAGTTAAACGTTTATACTTTGAGATGAATAACTGTTTTATACTTGAATAAAGATAAGATGTTTGCATATGCACTTAGTAAATAATAGATAGTAAAACAGTAAAGGTACCTTCACACTCAGCGACGCTACAGCGATACCGACAACGATGTCGATCGCTGCAGCGTCGCTGTTTGGTCGCTGGAGAGCTGTCACACAGACAGCTCTCCAGCGACCAACGATCCCGAGGTCCCCGGGTAACCAGGGTAAACATCGGGTTACTAAGCGCAGGGCCGCGCTTAGTAACCCGATGTTTACCCTGGTTACCAGCGTAAAAGTAAAAAAAACAAACACTACATACTTACCTACCGCTGTCTGTCCCCGGCGCTGTGCTTCTCTGCACTCCTCCTGCACTGACTGTGAGCACAGCGGCCGGAAAGCAGAGCGGTGACGTCACCGCTCTGCTTTCCGGCTGACCGACGCTGGTAACTTTTACGCTTTTACGCTGGTAACCAGGGTAAACATCGGGTTACTAAGCGCGGCCCTGCGCTTAATAACCTGATGTTTACCCTGGTTACCAGTGAAGACATCGCTGGATCGGTGTCACACACGCCGATCCAGCGATGTCTGCAGGGAGTCCAGCGACGAAATAAAGTTCTGGACTTTCCTCAGCTACCAACGATCTCCCAGCAGGGGCCTGATCGTTGGTCGCTGTCACACAGAACGATTTCCTTAACGATATCGTTGCTACATCACAAAAAGCAATGATATCGTTAACGATATCGTTATGTGTGAAGGTACCTTAACATGATGAGCCAAGCAGTCGTGTAAAGATGTTATTGTTTGCAGCGTTCAAGCATTCTCACCTCCCATAAAGGGAAGCACAGTTAAACTAATTTGTTTACATTTAAAAATTTGCATGTCTTTAGCTAATGTATTGTTGTTTTCTTTTCCCAGTCCAGGAGTACTGGATTTAACGGGAGGGGGGGGCGGAGTGCAGGGCCCCAGGGTCCTGGTCGTTGCAGTAATATCGTTTCCCACTGGGGGGAGTGATGTTACATCTGGAAGCAATAAAGGAGATCACCTTACCAGGTATCACAAGCCATATGCCACACTTCACACTCCAGTCCGCCAGGGGGAGCTATGCTCCTATCTATTAGGGCACTCTTCTCAATTAGGTAAAACTGGTGGGCTGGATGGGAAGTTAGGCAGAAGCTGACTGGGCTTCACCCAGGAAGCACCTGTCAGGCAGACAGGGGGAAAGGAAGAACATCTAAGAGCTGCAGACAGAGTGGTCCCTGACAGGGGTGGGATCCTGTCAGAGACCTAGATAGAAGGCCACGGAGCTGTGCCTGCCCCATGTGTGGCAGCATCCTAAGAAAGGACTCAAAGAGAATTGTGTTGTAACAGGTGAGAAACGAAGTCATAGCAAAAGGAGAGGAAACCAGAAGGAGTTCTGCCCTGTAAATGGCTGCCTCCTTTCTGAGGCGCAGAAGCCTGTAGCCGGAACACCAAGGGAGTCATCGTCTCCAAGCCTGGCTCCAGAGACTGGCAGGACAGCTAGTCCCATATTAGTTGCCCGACCTTATACCCAGGAGGCACGGTGGCAACTTGTGGGGGCTGGGGCGTGATAGGGTCCCTGTAAAAAGCCTCAGGCCATCAGTCATGCGGGTTGTTCCTATCCATCTGGGGGACAGAGAGAAAGACTTAACATCTAGAACACCAACAACAGTTGTGAGGACCTCACTGAGAAGCTCAGCAGGGAGGGACTACAACACTCAGGCGCTAGAGGAAGGCTACTGATTTCCACCTGGATAAGGGGACTCTGGATTTGCCTTCAGACCGGCCGGACTCTGCCAGCCCTGTGATCCGGTGCTCTGGACTGTGGATGCTGAAGCCTTCAGTAAAGGTAAAGAGACTGCACCCTTGTGTCCTCGTTCTTTACTGTGCCTCACACCATCGACCATCTACACTCTGGGAAGCCCTGGGGACATACTTCACCTGTGGGAAGGTATACCAACTGGCTGCCATCACATCACCCCAGCGGACCCCTAAGCAGCGTCGGTCACCCTGACCGAATACCACAGGCGGTGTCACGAACACAAACTCTTTAAAGACCTTCCCCTATCTTTAACAGACATCGCTAGGGCCACGGACTGGGTCAGCCACCGTGACATCCCCCTCGAGAACCGAAGTTTCCGGCTTCGAGTACCCCACTGCCCTACGGTGGCGCTCCAATATACTGTCATGTTTAGCATATGTCATGTATATTAGATTGATGCGGCACCCCTATTGATTAGCTGTTACCAGATGTAAACAATTTGATGGAGCAAACACAGTAGCTCCATCGCCTTGTTTAATGGTTGCTCCTGAGTATCTGTTCCATCACACTATTTATATCCCCTGAGACTAAATACCTTCCTTCATACTTTGGGTCACACCCCCATTATCATAACTCACCAATTGCTAGCAAACTCTAACCCATACCGTTTTAATAACTCCAAAATAAAGAAGCTTCTGTTTAGCATGTCAAAAATCACACGTCATAGCAATGATTGCTATATAATACAGTGTGCTAATCCAGTAATATTATCAGATCCTCTAGTGGGCCCATATAAGTGACTGACAATCTACGTCATTTCAACACGGGTCAGAAAGAGCTAAGTGACTTGTCATGATGATCGACTATATTATTATTATTATTATTATTATTATTTATTCATATAGCACCATTGATTCCATGGTGCTGTACATGAGAAGGGGTTACATACAAGTTACAAATATCACATACAGTAAACAAACTAACAATGACGGACTGATACAGAGGGGCGAGGACCCAGCCCTTGCGGGCTTACATTCTACAGGATTATATATTATCAGCACATACATCAGGCTTGCACATGCATGTTTTAACTGGGCTGCAACATAACCATTATACAATGCATAAACATGCAGCTCGACTAATCATCATGTTACAAAGTCAAACAATAGCAAGTGAATTCGGTTGCAAGCCCATTGGCTCAAATGCAGTCCAGACCACCAAATAACAGTGGAAATCGCTAATCGACAGTTTTCAATTGAACACTCTGTCCATACAATCAAATGGGAATATAATAAAACAGATACAGTGGGGGAAATAAGTATTTGATCCCTTGCTGATTTTGTAAGTTTGCCCACTGACAAAGACATGAACAGTCTATAATTTTAAGGGTAGGTTAATTTTAACATTAAGAGATAGTATATAAAAATAAGATCCAGAAAATCACATTGAGTATATTCCATTCTCTCAATGTTAATAGTAACCTACCCTTAAAATCATAGACTGTTCATGTCTTTGTCAGTGGGCAAACTTAAGGCCCCTCCACATTAAGCGACGCTGCAGCGATACCGACAACGATCCGGATCGCTGCAGCGTCGCTGTTTGGTCGCTGGAGAGCTGTCACACAGACAGCTCTCCAGCGACCAACGATCCCGAGGTCCCCGGTAACCAGGGTAAACATCGGGTTACTAAGCGCAGGGCCGCGCTTAGTAACCCGATGTTTACCCTGGTTACCATCCTAAAAGTAAAAAAAAACAAACACTACATACTTACCTACCGCTGTCTGTCCCCGGCGCTGTGCTTCTCTGCACTCCTCCTGCACTGACTGTGAGCACAGCGGCCGGAAAGCAGAGCGGTGATGTCACCGCTCTGCTTTCCGGCTGACCGACGCTCACAGCCAGTGCAGGAGGAATGCAGAGCACAGCGCCGGGGACAGACAGCGGTAGGTAAGTATGTAGTGTTTGTTTTTTTTTTACTTTTACGCTGGTAACCAGGGTAAACATCGGGTTACTAAGCGCGGCCCTGCGCTTAGTTACCCGATGTTTTCCCTGGTTAACAGTGAAGACATCGCTGGATCGGTGTCACACACGCCGATCCAGCGATGTCCACGGGAGATCCAGCGACGAAATAAAGTTCTGAACTTTGTTCAGCGACCAACGATCTCCCAGCAGGGGCCTGATCGTTGGTCGCTGTCACACAGAACGATTTCCTTAACGATATCGTTGCTACGTCACAAAAAGCAATGATATCGTTAACGATATCGTTATGTGTGAAGGTACCTTTACAAAATCAGCAAGGGATCAAATACTTATTTCCCCACTGTAGGGACCTGCGTGACGTCAGGCGGTACGTGACACCGCCAGGCTGTAGTAGCTAGGAAGTGCAGCAAGGACTAAAAAACCTTCCGACTTGTTTCAGAAATCTCTGTTTCCTTCTTCAGGGATGGTCCTGCTTGTGGTACTGAAGATATTTATGCAATCTCACTGAATGAACTAATGGTGTTAATGGGTTAGCCAATTAAGGCTGGCAATCAGTCAATAAAAGCCAAATAGTTCAATTTCGTTGTTCAGACTTCTTGGAATTAGAGTGTCAAGAGCAAATATCCAGAAGCTTTAGGCGTGTGACAATAATTTGATGTGGTTTCCTGTGGGAATGTGTTCAAATTCTACACCAGTATTATTATTACTATTTATTTATATAGCACCATTAATTCCATGGTTCTGTACATGAGACGGGGTTACATCAAAATACAAATATCACTTACAGTAAACAAAACTAACAATGACAGACTGATACAGAGGGGAGATGACCCTGCCCTTGCCGGCTTACATTCTATAGGATTGTGGGGAAGGAGACAGTAGGTTGGGGGTTGCAATAGCTCCAATGGTGTTGAGGTGGTCATGTGGTCATTGTCATGCAGCTGCAGTGCAGTACAGCGCAACCTCCACCAGGGGGAGCTTGGTAGGCAAGCCAGACTGCACACACAGAGCAACTGAACAGACACCACCTAGTGGCGAGAGCGAGGTCAGTTAAACCAAGTCTGAACACAAGACAGCACAACAGTACAAAAGGATTTAGACAGAATGGTCAGGACAAAGCTAGGGATCAGTAAACCACGATGGGCAAAATACGATACAACAGGGACAAACTGAAACGGAGTCAAAAAGCCAAGCCAGGAGATCAGAACCAGAGAGTCAAGAAGAAATACAGACAAATAAAGAGACACTGGGAAAGGGCAGGCAGGGGGAGATAACAGGCATAGGACAAGTCAAGGTTCACAGAAGGCCAAATCAAGGGTTTCCAGAGTCAGGTTCACACGCCAAAGACAGAGCTATAGCTGACACCACCCTCAGGATACCTGGGAGCTAAATAGAAAACCCGAGACCAGAATGAGGCAGATCAAAGTTAACCCTTGACATGATCCATCCAGAGAAAGAGCAGACAGGACTAAACTCCGGAACGGATCATGACAGTCATTACAGGTTGTCAGCTTCTTTGAAGAGATGGGTTTTACCAGGTTCCGTTTGAAGGATCCAAATGTGGTGGATAACTGGACATGTTGGGTCACAGAATTCCAGATGATGGGGGATATTCGAGACAAGTCTTGGAGGTGATTCGGTGAGGAGCGAATAAGCGTGGCGGAGAGAAGGGAGGACCAGAGATTACGTCAGGGAAGATATTGAGAGATTAGTTTGGAAATATACGGAGGAGAAAGGTTATGGATGGCTTTGTAGGTCAGTGTTAGTAGTTTAAACTGGACACGCAGGGAAATTGGGAGTCGGTGAAGGGATTTGCAAAGATGAGAAGCAGGAGTGTAACGAGGAGCAAGATTAATTAGTCGGGCAGCAGAGTTATGGACGGACTGGATGGGTGCAAGAGTGTTAGAAGGTAGGCCACAAAAGAGGATGTTGCAGTAGTCGAGGCGGGAGATGATTAGGGCATGCACAAGCATTTTGGTAGAGTGAGGGTTGAGGAAGCCATATTATATACAGAACCCTCATGGTAATCAGCAAAATGCTTGGACAAAGGATGACTGATTTATTTTATATTCCTAATATGTTCACTTATCCTAACCTTCAATGGACGTTTAGGAAACCCCACATACAGCTTCTTACAAGGACATTTAATAGTGTATATCACACTTTTGGTATTGCAGGTGATATAATTATGAATTTTATATTTTTAAATCGGGCACAGGAACAAACCCCCTCCAACCCCAGGAAGGATAGCATTGCTAAACTTAAGGAATCTCTAAGAACATTAGAGCAACTATTCATAAAAAAGATGCGGGATCTTTGGTAAGTGGTCACATTAGAATGCTATTTGGCCTATGATTGTATTCCCAATGGTTTGATTGTACATAAAGCTCTATCAGGTGACATTGGAGAAGAGACCATGCTCTCCAAGTGGAACCCTATGTTTAAAGATTTTTCCAAGTGAGCAGTCAGTTTCATTATTGATAAAAGGAAGAAACAACTCTTGGAAAGCAAAGAAAAAATATCTAAACTATTTGAAACTATCAAAGCTTTTGAAAACCACCCTGAAATTATCCATTTATCAACCAGCATCTGCAACAGTATTATAAACAAGGAATGTGAGATAATATTAAAAAACAAAAAAAGATTGGTAATGATGCCATCCCAGATGATGTAACATGAAGCTACTAGCAATCTGGAGAAGTATTTCAAGTAATTGATGAGGTGAACGGCAGTCTTTCAGACATCTCCATATCGGAAGACAGGTTCTCTGTTCATCCTATCTTAGAAGGAGAGAAACCCTCATCCCCTTCTCCCCCTGTCACGAACACTACCACTAGGTCAGTGTCTCGTAATCCTATTGGGCCAGACAGAATGTCACCTATGTCTCTGGTTATTACCCATCCTCCCTTGTCGAATTCACCCATAATATCGACAAATACTCATATAATCGATTTCAATTGCTTGAATCGATTGAAGATTCACCTAACACTTCAAACACTGAAAGAGAGGTATCTACCACTAATACCACAAGTGGGAAGAGAATGGGGAATTCTATCTCCAGCCAACAGATATGGAAGAAACAAATCAATAAAAAAAATGTCAGGTGGCCCCCAAAAAATCTACAGGAGGGGCTGCCCGGGAGGGGAAACTCTCCAAAAAGAAATTGAATTTAAACAATAAGACCCCACAGTCAATCTTCAATCTAAGCAGACACACCATAAGTCAAAATGAGATTTCTATACTAAATAAAGGTCTTTATTATGCTCCTGCCTATAAATTTAATATATTTCAAGCTTTTATAGGAATTAAATTATTTATGCGCAAATTAGAAACTAAGAAGCATTTTATGAAAAATCCTATAAGAGATGAGCTTTGCCCTACTAATACTTTTGAACACACCAATCTCCTAAACAAATCTCATTTTCACCCGCTCAACGAATACTCAGAGTCAATGAACACATTTCAAAGAAATTTTAAAGCAGATATCAGTAAAATCAGTGACAAAAGGTGTTCCAGTTTTAAATATAACCTCACACTATCAGAGAGAAATGCTATTAAGTCCCTACAAAATAACAAGAAAATCGTAATGCATCAGGCAGACAAAGGGGGTGGAATTGTCATTCTTGAGAAGGAGAACTATCATAAAGAGGCTCTACAACTTTTGAATGACTTTTGAATGACAAACATACGTATAAAAAACTTAAATCAAATCAAAAGACAGGCATATCTGAAAGATACTTCTCATATATTACAATTGCCTAAGGGCATAAAATGGCAGGATAACTATATTTTTGGCACTCTAAATACTACTTCTCTTTATACAGTGATCGAACACGATAGAGGCAGCAAATCAGCCGCCTACTTTTTGAGTAAACATAAAATACTCCCAGAAGGACAAATTGAATTAATAAAAGAGTGTATGGTTTTTATTTTAACTCACAACTATTTTAAATATTAGGTGGACTACTACTCCCAGCAGTGGGGCACGGGCCATGGGCACCAGGTTCGTACCCAGCTATGCTAATTTCTATGTTGGAAGATGGGAGGGGGACATCATCAAACCGGCAGGTGTGCTGCCACGGGCCTGTTGCTCTGGCAATGTTTTAATGATGACGTCATTTTTATTTGGTCTGGAGTTTCATTAGTTTTTAACCAATATTAATAAAAACGATTATTTTTTAAATTTTACATCTTCTCTTACTATGAATACTATTAACCTTTTAGACCTCACTATTTTTATTGAGGATGGCAAAATTCAGACTCAAACTTTTCAAAAAAATTTCAGACTCAAATAGTTTTATCCCGATTGATAGCTGCCACTTACCCAGCTGGCTATTAAATGTTCCTAAAAGTTAATTCACCAGAATTTGTAGTAACTGCTCTAGGAGTCATGATTTTGACTCAGAAACCCTTTTTCTTTCTAATCAATTTTTGGAAAAGGGATATGATAAAATTCTCCTTGAAGAATTTAGGATAACTGTTGAAAATAAACCTATTCAGGACCTTTTAAAGAGCAGTGACAACCATAATGAAGATAAGAATGTGAACAAGAACCCCAGTGTAAATTCGGATGAGTTTATTTTCATTATCACAGAATACAATTCCAACTCCCATATTCTATCTAGAATAGTTAGAAAACATTGGGTGCACTGAGAGAAAACCATAGGATCACTAGTCCGTAAAGATCCAAGATTTGTGTATAAAAAGGTTTACAATCTCAAGAATATTATTGCCCCCACTATTCAGTCTAACCGTTCAAAAAAATCTTTAGCTTCTTTTTTATTTAACCTCAAAGGATTTTTTCCTTGCAAGAAATGCATGATATGTCGACAAATGAAAACCTCTAAACAATTGACATTTATAGGGTGAAATAAAGAATATAAAATTCATAAATATATCACCTGCATTACCGAAAGTGTGATATACACTATTAAATATCCTTGTAAGAAGCTGTATGTGAGGCCAGGGCTGCCACTAGGAATTTCAGGGCCCCATACAGTCAAAATTTCGGGGCACCCTTGAAACTCCACCCAGGCTCCACCCCCCAGTTCTGCCTCCACCCTAGCTCCGCCTCCACCCTTCAAACCTTCCACAGTCCCTCTTCCCTCTCTTGGAAAAACTCCACTTCTGCACCACGTCTTCACCAATCATCACACATACACCATATCACATATATAGATTTTTTAAGCATGCCACCATGACAAGGTAGACTCTTGATCTGATTAGAGGAACTGTTGGTGAATATTGGTCTGCACCTGGACTGCAGTGCATGGACCGGCTGCGGGTCTCCTGACCTGAACTGGGCAGCCTCACAGCACGTATGAGGATGCTGGTCAGGAGATCGGCGCCCAGTGCATGTACTGCTGTGCGAGCGCAGACCTATTTCCCCTTTCAATAATTACACTGCCATAATAATAAAGATGCTTCTCAGTCATATATACTCACTTGCATCAACAATTGCATCAATGAAACTGAAATGGTGGACAAACAAATACTGTACATGGACTTGTTATTTACTCACACAGCCGATGTTGCCACCGCGCCCAGTACCCAGTCAAGAAGAATCTAATGGTTGCCTCAGCCTGCCCACCGCTGCTGCCTCAGCCTGCCCACCAAATAAATAGAAACAGTGTATATTATTGCATTTATAATCACCAATTATGCAAAATTAAAAAATATCTTTATTGGTATTTATTAAAAATCTATAAATTCTAGAACATAAATACACCTCAAAACTTAACTAAGTGATCATATAAAAATAAAAAGTAGTCAACAGTAAAGGGGTGATCACCCCATTTATTTACTACCCAAGTTAATACGATTAATCCCCAATCCCCACAGTTTTCAGTGTGCCCTAAAAAGGCATTTGTTCAGACTGGCCTACCTCCTCAACGCATTATTATTATTATTATTTATTTATATAGCACCATTGATATCATGGTGCTGTATATGAGAAGGGGTTACATACAAATTACAGATATCACTTACAGTAAACTAACAATTACAGACTGATACAGAGGGGTGAGGACCTGAACCTAACTATCCCTGAGTGACCCATTCACAAAACTTAAACCATAACCAGGTTCCTCGCATCATGTTCTCATGCGCTTTATGCAGTTAATAGCCCTCTGTCTGTACTGTTACATATTTAGGCTGTTAACTGGTTTATGCAGCTTTACATGAACACCCGAGCCTTACACTATGGCTGGTCCAAACAACAAAAGCAATTGTTACCATCCAACTCTCGTGTCTCCCCTTTTTCCTATAGATTGTAAGCTTCCGAGCAGCAGGGCCCTCAGTCCTCTTGGTATCTGTTTTGAACTGTGATTTCTGCTATGCTGTAATGTCTATTGTCTGTACAAATCCCCCTATAATTTGTAAAGTACTGCGGAATATGTTGGCGCTATTTAAATAAAATTATTATTTATTATTATTATTTATTTTACTCACTTTTATAGCACCATTAATTCCACAACTCTTTACACTTGTCAACTATTCTTGTTTGCTACCTGTTCACAGAGGTTGGCACTCTCTTGAAACGCAATCGTCAACTAGCCGAGGTTGACCTCGCTATCTCCTCAGCCTCCCCGCAGCAGATTCCACCTGCGGAACGCAGGCTCACCCTAGAAATCTCCACCTGCTGGATGCATACTCCCCTTAGCACCCTTCCCCTACTAGCCTCCCCTCACTCCACTGAGCAGCCTCCTCTCACCCTGTTGGACGCGCTCCCCAGTCCTAACTAGCCTCCCCTGGGCCCTGTTGGTTGCGGCCCCAACAGGGCCCAGGGGGAGACTAGTGGGGGCTGCAGGGTCCAGGGGAAAGCCTAGTGGGGGCTAGGGGGCTGCAGGGCCCAGGGGGAGGCTAGTCGTCGGAGATGCAGGGCCCAGGGGGGAGCCTAGTGGGGACTGGGGGCTGCAGGTTCCAGGGGAGGCTAGTGGGGGCTGCAGGGCCCAGGGGGAGCCTAGTGGGCACTGGGGGCTGCAGGGCCCCGGGGGAAGCTAGTTGGGGCTGCAGGGCCCAGGGGGAGCCTAGTGGGGACTGGGGGCTGCAGGGCCCAGTGGGAGGCTAGTGAGGACTGGGGGGCTGCAGGGCCCAGGGGGAGGCTAGTGGGGGCTGCAGGGTCCAGGGGAGGCTAGTGGGGGCTGCAGGGCCCAGGGGGGAGCCTAGTGGGGACTGGGGGCTGCAGGGGCCAGGGGGAGACTAGTGGGGGCTGCAGGGCCCAGGGGGAGCCTAGTGGGGACTGGGGGCTGCAGGGCCCAGGGGGGAGGCTAGTGGGGGCTGCAGGGTTCAGGGTAGGCTAGTGGTGACTGGGGGCTGCAGGGCCCATGGGGGAAGCTAGAAGGGGCTGCAGGGTCCAGGGGAGGCTAGTGGGGACTGGCGGCTGCAGGGCCCAGGGTGGAAGGTTAGTGGGGGCTACAGGGTACAGGGGAGGCTAGTGGGGACTGGGGGCTGCAGGGCCCAGGGTGGAAGGTTAGTGGGGGCTACAGGGTCCAGGGGAGGCTAGTGGGGGCTGCAGGGTCCAGGGGAGGCTAGTGGGGACTGGGGCTGCATGGCCCAGGGGGAGGCTAGTGGGTGCTGCAGGGTCCAGGGGGAGGCTAGTGGGGGCTGCAGGGTCCAGGGGAGCTAGTGGGGACTGGGGGCTGCAGGGCCCAGGGGGGAGGCTAGTGGGGGCTGCAGGGTCCAGGGGAAGCTAGTGGGGACTGGGGGCTGCTGGGCCCAGGGGGAGGCTAGTGAGGACTGGGGGCTGCAGGGGCCAGGGGGAGGCTAGTGGGGGCTGCAGGACCCATGGGGGGGAGACTAGTGGGGACTGGGGCTGCAGGGCCCAGGGGGGAGACTAGTGGGGACTGGGGGCTGCAGGGCCCAATAGGAGGCTAGTGGGGGCTGCAGGGCCCAGGGTGGAAACTAGTGGGGACTGGGGGCTACAAGGCCCAGGGGGGAGACTAGTGGGGACTGGGGGCTGCAGGGACCAGGGGGGAGAATAGTGGGGGCTGCAGGGTCCATGGGAGGCTTGTGAGGACTGGGGGCTGCAGGGCCCAGAGGGAGGCTAGTGGGGACTGCAGGGCCCAGGGGGAGGCTAGTGGGGGCTGCAGAGTCCAGGGGGTAGGCTAGTGGGGGCTGCAGGGTCCAGGGGGAAGGCTAGTGGGGGCTGGCAGTTCCCACTATCCTTCCCCTGAACCCTGTTGGACGCAGCCCCCAGTCACCACTCGCCTTCCCACTGTCATGGTCCAGTCCGGAGTTTATTTTCATCTTTCCTCTTTTGAGACTGGTCATGCGGGGGTTAATCTCCTGGGGTTCATGTCTGGAAACAAAATTGTGCAGACAGATGCATGCCTTCACTACATGGTCCACATTTCCAGGTTGCATTTGCATGCAAGTTAGTAAGATATGCCATTTTGCGGTCAAAATGCCGTTTACTTATTTATTTCCAAAAACTGCATCAAAACCGTGCAAAAAACGGAACGAAAACTGCATCAAAACTGCACCAAAAACCTGCATCAAAACCTTCATCAAAAACCACATCAAAAACTGCACCAAAAACAGCATCAAAAACAGCACCAGAAACCTGCATCAAAAACTGCACCAAAAACTGCATCAAAGCTGCACTAGTTTTTGAAGCAGGTTTTGATGTAGTTTTTGATGCAGTTTTTGATGCAGGTTTTTGGTGCAGTTTTTGATTATGTTTTTGATGCAGTTTTTGGTGCAGTTTTGATGCAGTTTTTGGTGCAGGTTTTTGATGCAGGTTTTGGTGCTGTTTTTGATGCAGTTTTTGGTGCAGTTTTTGATGCAGGTTTTTGGTGCAGTTTTTGATGCAGTATTTGGTGCAGTTTTGATGCAGTTTTTGATGCAGGTTTTTGGAGCGGTTTTTTAAGCTGTTTTTGGTCCGGTTTTTGATGCAGTTTTTGGTGCAGTTTTGGTGCAGTTATAATGCAGTTTTGTGATGCAGTTTTGGTGCAGTTTTTAGTGCGGTTTTTGCGTGGTTTTGATGCAGTTTTTGGAAATAAATAAATAAATGTACATGATTTGAATGGAAACATGCATGAAAAAATAGATTTGGAGGCCGGATTCATAATTTCACATCACAGTTTAATCCGTGTTTTGCTGGATCCGTCAATGTGCATTTTTTCGCTGGACAGAAAAATCATTCCTCTGTATGTGATTTCTGTCCGGCGGAAACAGCTTTTTTGACAGATCTGGCAAAAAACGGATGAAACGTGTGGCCATCAGGCGCAATCCGGCGCTAATACAACTCTATGAGAAAAAAACAGATCCGGCATAAAAAACGGATCCTACGAATGTGTTCGCAGTATGCGTTTTTTACCAATAGACTTGTATTAGCGACGGATCGCGATAGATGGCCACACGTCGAGTGCGTTGTGCAATGGATTCGTCATCGCCGTTTGTTATTTTAATATTTTTTACAGATGACACTAGCTTCGGGGAACAACGTGACAAGAAATGGTGAGTATACTCTATGTTATATGTACTGTATGTCTGTATGTATGTATTGTATGTAATGTATTGTATGCAGTATGTATGTTGTATGTATGCAGTATGTATGAAGTATGTATGTAGTATGTAGTATATATGTAGTATGCATGTCTGCAGTATGTATGTATGTAGTATGTATGCATGTATGTACTGCATGTAGTATGTATGTAGTATGCATGTAGTATGTATGTAGTATGTAGTATGCATGTATGTATGTAGTATGTATGTAGTATGCATGTTGTATTTTTTTTTTACATTCAACACATTAGCCAGATGATGGGACTACTACTGTCCCATCATTGGCTAATGTGTCAATCATTGTCACTGTAGCAGGCATCGTCTGATGGGTGGAGACTGCGTGTGTGTGTGCGGGTGGGGTCTGTGCAGGCCTGCCGGGGATCTGTGCGGGCTGCCAGGGCTCTTTGCGTGCCTGCTGGGGCTCTGTGTGGCCTGCCAGGGGTCTATGCGTGCCTGTCAGGGCTCTGTGCGGCCTGTTGGGGGTCTGTGCGTGCCTGCCGGGGTCTGTGCGAGCCGCTGGGGGTCTGTGCGGGCCTGCCGGGGCTCTGTGCGGGCTGCCCGGGCTCTGTGTGGGCTGCTGAGGCTCTGTGCAGGCTGCTAAGGCTCTGTGCAGGCTGCTGGGGCTCTGTACGGGCTGCCGGGGGTCTGTGCATGTGTGCAGTCATCGTCCAATGGGACTACAAGTCCCATCAGATGAAGCCTGCTACAGTGACAGTGATTGACACATTAGCCAATGATGGGACAGAAGTAGTCCCATCATCCGGCTAATGTGTTGAATGTAAAAAAATAAAAATAAATAATACATACATAATACATACATACTACATACTACATACATACTACATGCATACATACATACTACATACATACTACATACTACATATATACTACATACTACATACATACAGTGGGGCAAAAAAGTATTTAGTCAGTCAGCAATAGTGCAAGTTCCACCACTTAAAAAGATGAGAGGCGTCTGTAATTTACATCATAGGTAGACCTCAACTATGGGAGACAAACTGAGAAAAAAAAATCCAGAAAATCACATTGTCTGTTTTTTTAACATTTTATTTGCATATTATGGTGGAAAATAAGTATTTGGTCAGAAACAAAATTTCATCTCAATACTTTGTAATATATCCTTTGTTGGCAATGACAGAGGTCAAACGTTTTCTGTAAGTCTTCACAAGGTTGCCACACACTGTTGTTGGTATGTTGGCCCATTCCTCCATGCAGATCTCCTCTAGAGCAGTGATGTTTTTGGCTTTTCGCTTGGCAACACGGACTTTCAACTCCCTCTAAAGGTTTTCTATAGGGTTGAGATCTGAAGACTGGCTAGGCCACTCCAGGACCTTGAAATGCTTCTTGCGAAGCCACTCCTTTGTTGCCCTGGCGGTTTGCTTTGGATCATTGTCATGTTGAAAGACCCAGCCACGTTTCATCTTCAATGCCCTTGCTGATAGAAGGAGGTTTGCACTCAAAATCTCACGATACATGGCCCCATTCATTCTTTCATGTACCCTGATCAGTCGTCCTAGCCCCTTTGCAGAGAAACAGCCCCAAAGCATGATGTTTCCACCACCATGCTTTACAGTAGGTATGGTGTTTGATGGATGCAACTCAGTATTCTTTTTCCTCCAAACACGACAAGTTGTGTTTCTACCAAACAGTTCCAGTTTGGTTTCATCAGACCATAGGACATTCTCCCAAAACTCCTCTGGATCATCCAAATGCTCTCTAGCAAACTTCAGACGGGCCCGGACATGTACTGGCTTAAGCAGTGGGACACGTCTGGCACTGCAGGATCTGAGTCCATGGTGGCGTAGTGTGTTACTTATGGTAGGCCTTGTTACATTGGTCCCAGCTCTCTGCAGTTCATTCACTAGGTCCCCCCGCGTGGTTCTGGGATTTTTGCTCACCGTTCTTGTGATCATTCTGACCCCACGGGGTGGGATTTTGCGTGGAGCCCCAGATCGAGGGAGATTATCAGTGGTCTTGTATGTCTTCCATTTTCTAATTATTGCTCCCACTGTTGATTTCTTCACTCCAAGCTGGTTGGCTATTGCAGATTCAGTCTTCCCAGCCTGGTGCAGGGCTACAATTTTGTTTCTGGTGTCCTTTGACAGCTCTTTGGTCTTCACCATAGTGGAGTTTGGAGTCAGACTGTTTGAGGGTGTGCACAGGTGTCTTTTTATACTGATAACAAGTTTAAACAGGTGCCATTACTACAGGTAATGAGTGGAGGAAAGAGGAGACTCTTAAAGAAGAAGTTGCAGGTCTGTGAGAGCCAGAAATCTTGATTGTTTGTTTCTGACCAAATACTTATTTTCCACCATAATATGCAAAAAAAATGATAAAAAAAACAGACAATGTGATTTTCTGGATTTTTTTTTCTCAGTTTGTCTCCCATAGTTGAGATCTACCTATGATGTAAATTACAGACGCCTCTCATCTTTTTAAGTGGTGGAACTTGCACTATTGCTGACTGACTAAATACTTTTTTGCCCCACTGTACATACATACATACTACATACAGTACATACTACATACTACATATATACTACATACATACTACATACATACTGCATACATACATACTACACAAATGCTACATACAATACATTCATACATTACATACAATACATACATACAGACATACAGTACATAAAACATAGGTTACATACTCACCATCACTTGTCACTTTGTTCCGCGAAGCCAGCGTCATCTGTAAAAAAAATTAAAATAACAAACAACAATATACTCCCTGTCCACAGAAAGCTACAAGTGTCCCACGATGATCTCCCATGGAGAACGGCAGCATCAGCTGATGCGACCGCTCTCCAAGGGCTCCAGGAACACAATGATGGGAGGAAGGTATCGTTCCGCATTGAATTCCTCCACCGTTGTAAAAAAAGTCCCTAGTCTCACTTTTGGCATTGCTGTGTGAGAAATTTTCCCACGCAGCAATTGCCATAAAGTGAGACTTTTAACTTTAGTAACCTCAGTGATGCATTGCACGAGCCATTGTCTCCTGTCAGTGTGTCACTGAGGGTACTATAGAGCAGTGACATCACCTGATGTCACTGTTCTATAGGGGAGATCGTTGTGGGACACTCATTATTAATTGGACTATGGCGGACAGATAGAATATGTTTTATTATTTTATGTTTTTTGCAGGCGCTGAAATATGGCAAGTATGGTTAAATGAAGAATATTAAAATACTTTTTTCCTAATGTGTGCTTGTTTTATTAACCCTTTATTATTATTGGATTAATAATGGATAGGCGTCTTATTGATGTCTTTTTAACCCCGCTTAATGTCACCTTACAATAGCAAGGTGACATTAACCCCTTATTACCCCATATCCCACCGCTACACGGACTGGCATTTGTAGCCGGGCGGGGGGGGGCAATATCCATGGCCCCTCTCTAGGCTATGAATATCAGCCCGCAGCTGTCTGCATAGCCTTTCTGGCTATAAAATATAGGGGGACCCCACGTCATTTTTTGGGGGGTACCCCTATTTTAATAGCCAGTAAAGGCTACGCAGACAGCTGCGGGCTGATATTCATAGCAGGCTACACATTTTGGCCCCCGGCCGTTGGCTTTCCCCCTCTGGCACAGAAAATTGCGCTGGAGCCCACGCCAATTTTTTAAAAAAAATTAAATGCTCATTAAGGCCTTTTTCATACTTGCGTTGGTACGGGTCCATCGCTATGCGTCGGGCCGATGTAGCGATGCACTTTGTGAAATTTGTGCATGACGTGTGTAGCGGATGCAGTTTTTCAACGCATCCGCTGCCCATTCTGAAGTCCAGGGAGGAGGGGATGGAGTTTCAGCCACGCATGCGCGGTAGAAAATGGCAGAACGTTTCTTCTTGCCGACGGTCCGCCAAAACACGACGGATCCGTTGCACGATGGACGCGATGTGTGGCCATCCGTCGCTAATACAAGTCTATGAGTAAAAACGCCGGATCCATTTTTTCTCATAGAGTTGTGTTAGCGCCGGATTGCGCCTGCTGGCCACATGTTTCATCCGTTGTTTGCCGGATTCGTCAAAAAAGCTGTTTCCGCCGTACGGAAAACACATACCAAGGAACGGGTTTTCTGTCCGGCGATGGATCCGGCAAAAAACGGATGAAACTGAGATGTGAAATGATGAATCCGGCCTCCGAATCCGTTTTTTCCTGCATGTTTCCATTCAAATCATGCACATTTTCCATTTATTTATTTATTTCCAAAAACTGCATCAAAACCACGCAAAAAATGGAATGAAAACTGCATCAAAACTGCACCAAAAACCTGCATCAAAAACTGCACCAAAAACCTGCATCAAAAACTGCATGAAAAACAGCATCAAAAACTGCACCAAAAACAGCATCAAAAACAGCACCAAAAACCTGCATCAAAAACTGCACCAAAAACAGCATCAAAAACCGCATTAAAAACTGCACCAAAAATTGCATCAAAAACAGCATCAAAAACCTGCATCAAAAACTGCACCAAAAACTGCATCCCGTGAATCAGTATATGCAGCCAATGAGTGGAAGCTCCTGCTTTTGTCATATGTGCCTGTAGTCCAAAAGATACCGCCGCACAGAAATATAATGTTTAGGCACAGATTTAATGACCTAGTCGAGGAATTTTTGGGCCCTAAGGAACCCACTTCCTCGAGATCAAGAACCATGGACATGCGTCATACAAACCACAATACAGAGGCCAGGGTGAACTAAGTATGGAAATGCAAAGGCAATGTAGCTGTCCAGCGTACAGTTGGGCAGACAGTACGCTTGCACAATATCACAGTCTGTAACTACTGTTAAAACAATCACCAAACTTTGGCAATTACTGTGTTTAAAATGTTTGTGTAAAATTTTTTTGTACCCAAGTTAATCGTGTATGTTTTTGTTCATCCCTATGGGATTTCATATGTTAAAATGTCTACCAACAATCAGCATATGAGATCCCATAGGGGTTCATGTCTGAAAACAAAATTGTGCAGACAGATGCATGCCTTCACTACACGGTCCACATTTCCAGGTTGCAGTTGCATGCAAGTTAGTAAGATACGCCATTTTGCAGTCAAAATACCAAAGGCACATTCCACATAACATCTTGCCCGGCTCAAGCGATAATTAAAAATGCGCCTGGTGTAGTTTTGACTACTGCTTGAGTACGGCTTTAGGAGATTGCGTCCGAGTTGGAACGCCTCATCCCCAACTAAAACATTGCGCAAACTTGGGCCTTCGGTCCCCAGGAGTGGTCGTGCTGAGGGTATGTTGAAGTTGTTGCTGTACAAACATTTCCCCATGTTGAACTCTTTGAAGACTCTGGAATCGTTCGTCCGTCCATAGGCACCAATATCCACAGCAACAAAACGGTATCTAGCATCCGCAATAGCCATCAGTACAATGGAAAAGTATTTCTTATAGTTATAGTATATGGATCCACTATGCACTGGTTTCTGAATCCGAATGTGCTTGCCATCCATGGCACCAATACAATTGGGGAAATTAGCCACATCCTCAAAATGTTTGGAAATCGATAGCCACATTTCTGATGTTGGGGTTGGTAGCACAAGTGGTTGTAAGTTGTTCCAAATGGCATCACAAGTTTCACAAACTAGTTGGTAAATGTTTGATTTCCCCAGTCAAAATTGAAAATGCAGTGACACAAGAGATTCTCTGGTAGCCAGTTATCTGTCGACAATCACAAAAAAAAAATTAGCACTATGGACATATTGTTAAGATTTTAAAGGACAACTAAAATAAAGGCAAGATAAAATGGAATTGGACAATTGCCAAAGTGTACATAATTAAAAGACATGCTCCACAATACATTACATCCTGTCTTTGTCAATTGAACAATGTTAAAAAAGGATAATTAGCTCAGAGTCACCACTAAATGTTGCTCCGCACAAATACTATCACGGAAAGTGCTGCGCTGATGATGTATCTCATCCTTCACATGTGAGCGCAGAATATCAAAGGTTTCAATGGACATCCGAAGATAACGTTGAAATTTAAAGGGATGATCCCGAAGCTGAACATACAGGGTGTGAAAGGCACCATATGTATTCCATAAAAAAATTCACTTCATGGATCCAATATCTCCTTTGGGAAATACGCCTTCTCTGCCGAAGTCGCAACTGGTCAAGAGAGTTACCTTGATGCAGTTGGATGGCTTTTGTGCTATTGTTTGATCAAAAAACAGTATTACTAAAAACTGTGTTATTTAAATGCACTTTTGCTTTTTTACTTAGTTACATCAGGGTTTTTGCTTACTTTTTTCTCTTGTAGGTTTTAATGTGAACATGTGTTTAATCTCTGCATGTGTACCAACTCAAGTTAAGCTCAATTTTTGTGTGTTTTTTTTGTAGATTTTCTGAGCTAGAGACTATATATAAGGCTTCCCCAGTCTGGTGTTTAACTGGTTGGGCCCAGTCCTTTTGTCTGCCCTTATTCACACTGAGGTCAACATTGACACATGATAAGGTTTTAATATTAGACAGTGTAAGGACTGCCCCTATCAGATTTACCTTGACGCGGTGGGATGGCTTTTGTGCTATTTTTTTTAATCAAAAAACAGTATTACTAAAAACTCTGTTATTTAAATGCACTTTTACTTTTTTACTTACCTGTTATGATCTGGTGGTCAGGACAATAATGGACCTGGTGGTTAAGAGCACACGGAATGACCTGATAGTTACTGATAATAAAGGACGAGCTCTGGGACGTGGGAACTCTGCTGACCGCAATCCCTAATCCTATCAAACACACTAGAAATAGCCGTGGATTGCGCCTAACGCTCCCTATGCAACTCGGCACAGCCTAAGGAACTAGCTAGCCCTGAAGAAAGAAAAATAAAGCCTACCTTGCCTCAGAGAAATTCCCCAAAGGAAAAGGCAGCCCCCCACATATAATGACTGTGAGTAAAGATGAAAATACAAACACAGAGATGAAATAGATTTAGCAAAGTGAGGCCCGACTTACTGAACAGACCGAGGATAGGAAAGGTTACTTTGTGGTCAGCACAAAAACCTACAAAAAGACCACGCAGAGGGCGCAAAAAGACCCTCCGCACCGACTCACGGTGTGGAGGTGCTCCCTCTGCGTCCCAGAGCTTCCAGCAAGCAAGACAACAATAAAAATAGCAAGCTGGACAGAAAAATAGCAAACCAAAGAAATACAAGCTGGAACTTAGCTTCTGCTGGGAAGACAGGTCACAAGAACGATCCAGGAGTGAACTAGACCAATACTGGAACATTGACAGGTGGCATGGAGCAAAGATCTAAGTGGAGTTAAATAGAGCAGCCAGCTAACGAATTAACCTCGTCACCTGTGGAAGGAAACTCAGAAACACCCACCAGAGGAAGTCCATGGACAGAACCAGCCGAAGTACCATTCATGACCACAGGAGGGAGCCCGACAACAGAATTCACAACAGTACCCCCCCTTGAGGAGGGGTCACCGAACCCTCACCAGAGCCCCCAGGCCGACCAGGATGAGCCAAATGAAAGGCACGAACCAGATCGGCAGCATGAACATCAGAGGCAAAAACCCAGGAATTATCTTCCTGACCATAACCCTTCTACTTGACTAGGTACTGGAGTTTCCGTCTCGAAACACGAGAATCCAAAATCTTCTCCACCACATACTCCAACTCCCCCTCAACCAACACCGGGGCAGGAGGATCAACGGATGGAACCACAGGCGCCACGTATCTCCGCAATAACGACCTATGGAACACATTATGGATGGCAAAAGAAGCAGGAAGGGCCAAACGAAATGACACAGGATTGATAACCTCAGAAATCTTATACGGACCAATGAAACGAGGCTTAAACTTAGGAGAGGAAACCTTCATAGGAACATAACGAGACGACAACCAAACCAAATCCCCAACACGAAGTCGGAGACCCACACAGCGCCGGCGGTTAGCGAAACGTTGAGCCTTCTCCTGGGACAATGTCAAATTGTCCACCATATGAGTCCAAATCTGCTGCAACCTATCCACCACAGTATCTACACCAGGACAGTCCGAAGACTCAATCTGCCCTGAAGAGAAACGAGGATGGAAACCAGAATTGTAGAAAAACAGCGAAACCAAAGTAGCCGAGCTGGCCCGATTATTAAGGGCGAACTCAGCCAACGGCAAAAAGGACACCCAATCATCCTGATCAGCAGAAACAAAGCATCTCAGATATGTTTCCAAAGTTTGATTAGTTCGTTCGGTTTGGCCATTTGTCTGAGGATGGAAAGCCGAGGAAAAAGACAAATCAATGCCCATCCTTGCACAAAAGGATCGCCAAAACCTCGAAACAAACTGGGAACCTCTGTCAGAAACGATGTTCTCCGGGATACCATGTAAACGAACCACATGCTGGAAAAATAATGGCACCAAATCAGAGGAGGAAGGCAATTTCGACAAAGGTACCAAATGGACCATCTTAGAAAAGCGATCACAAACCACCCAAATGACCGACATCTTTTGAGAGACGGGGAGATCCGAAATAAAATCCATAGAAATATGCGTCCAGGGCCTCTTCGGGACCGGCAAGGGCAAAAGCAACCCACTGGCACGAGAACAGCAGGGCTTAGCACAAGTCCCACAGGACTGCACAAAAGAAAGCACATCCCGTGACAAAGACGGCCACCAAAAGGATCTAGCCACCAAATCTCTGGTACCAAAGATTCCAGGATGCCCAGCCAACACTGAACAATGAATCTCAGAGATAACTCTACTAGTCCATCTATCAGGGACAAACAGTTTCTCCGCTGGGCAACGGTCAGGTCTATCAGCCTGAAATTTTTGCAGCACCCGCCGCAAATCAGGGGAGATGGCAGACAAAATTACCCCCTCTTTGAGAATACCCGCCGGCTCAGGAACACCCGGAGAGTCAGGCACAAAACTCCTTGACAGGGCATCAGCCTTCACATTCCTAGAGCCCGGAAGGTACGAAACCACAAAATCAAAACGGGAGAAAAATAACGACCATCGAGCCTGTCTCGGATTTAACCGTTTGGCAGACTCAAGATAAGTCAAATTCTTGTGATCTGTCAAGCCAATGACGCCACTCCTCGAATGCCCACTTCATGGCCAACAACTCACGATTACCAACATCATAATTACGCTCAGCAGGCGAAAACTTTCTAGAAAAGAAAGCACATGGCTTCATCACCGAGCCATCAGAACTTCTTTGCGACAAAACAGCCCCTGCTCCAATCTCAGAAGCATCAACCTCAACCTGAAACGGGAGCAAAACATCTGGCTGGCACAACACAGGGGCAGAAGAAAAACGATGCTTCAACTCCTGAAAAGCCTCTACAGCCGCAGAAGATCAATTGACCACATCAGCACCCTTCTTGGTCAAATCAGTCAACGGTTTAGCAACAGTAGAAAAATTAGCGATGAAGCGCCGATAAAAATTAGCAAAGCCCAGGAACTTCTGCAGGCTATTCACAGATGTCGGCTGAGTCCAATCGTAAATGGCCTGGACTTTAACAGGGTCCATCTCGATAGTAGAAGGGGAAAAAATGAACCCCAAAAATGAAACCTTCTGAACTCCAAAGAGACACTTTGACCCCTTCACAAACAAGGAATTCGCACGAAGGACCTGGAACACCATTCTGACCTGCTTCACATGAGACTCCCAATCATCCGAAAAGACCAAAATATCATCCAAATACACAATCAGGAATTTATCCAGGTACTCTCAGAAGATGTCATGCATAAAGGACTGAAATACTGATGGAGCATTGGAAAGCCCGAATGGCATAACCAGGTACTCAAAATGGCCCTCGGGCGTATTAAATGCTGTTTTCCATTCATCGCCTTGTTTAATACGCACAAGATTATACGCCCCTCGAAGATCTATCTTGGTGAACCAACTAGCCCCTTTAATACGAGCAAACAAATCAGACAGCAACGGCAAAGGATACTGAAATTTGACTGTAATTTTATTAAGAAGGCGGTAATCAATACAAGGTCTCAAAGAACCATCCTTCTTGGCCACAAAAAAGAACCCTGCTCCTAACGGTGATGACAACGGGCGAATATGACCCTTCTCCAAGGATTCCTTTATATAACTCCGCATAGCGGCGTGTTCTGGCACAGATACATTGAACAATCGGCCCTTAGGAAACTTACTACCACGAATCAAATTAATTGCACAATCGCAATCCCTATGAGGAGGTAGGGCACTGGCTTTGGGCTCATCAAATACATCCCGATAATCCGACAAAAACTCTGGAACTTCAGAAGGAGTGGAAGACGAAATATACAGTCATTATACAGTATTGAGCATCATGTGTGGCCGTTATACAGTATGGAGCATCATGTGTGGCCAATGGACATTATACAGTATGGAGCATCATGTGTGGCCGTTATACAGTATGGAGCATCATGTGTGGCCAATGGACATTATACAGTATGGAGCATCATGTGTGGCCATTACACAGTATGGTGCATCATGTGGGGTCATTATACAGTATGGAGCATCATGTGTGGCCATTATACAGTATGGAGCATCATTTGTGGTCACTATACAGTATTGAGCATCATGTGTGGCCATTATACAGTATGGAGAACTGTGTGGCCGTTATACACTATGGAGAACTATGTGTTGGTGGTCATTATACAGTATGGAGCACTGTCTGGCCATTATACAGTATGGAGCAATGTGTGGCCATTATACACTATGGAGCATCATGTGTGGCCATTATACAGTATGAAGAACTGTGTGTGGCCATTATACAGTATGCTGCATCATGTGTGGCCGTTATACAGTATGGAGCATCATGTGTGGCCATTATACAGTATGGAGCATCATGTGTGGCCATTATACAGTATGGAGCATCATGTGTGGCCATTATACAGTATGGAGCATCATGTGTGGCCATTATACAGTATGGAGCACTGTGTGGCCATATTTTTGTTTGCTGATAATTATTGTATATAAAACAGTGTGATCAGCAGTGCTAAATGGCTGCAGTTGGGACGTGGATATGGGTGTGACTAGTTGTGAAATGGGTCTGGTCAGAGGCGTGGACTAAAATTTGCCGCGGCGCACATAGTGCACCGCAAACGTTATACGTCTTTGCCTTCAAAAGTTGGGAGGTATGGTACCACATTTGCCAGATCATGGCAAGTGCCGCAAATCCCATAGGGAATGAATGAGGCCGAAGGCAGTGTTGCTGTAAGTGATCCATTACGTGGCAGATGCAGAAAAAACGCTGGATCTGCTGCAAAAGGCGACTTTCACATCAGCGATTCTTGCCAAAGTCACTGCCAATAGTGTCATACTCACCAAAAGGGGAGGCAGCGCTAAAAGTGCCTAGGGCAGCAGAAACTCTAAATACGGCCCTGGGGGGCTACATTATATTCTGTGAGGGGGCTACCCCAACGCCATGGGACACTCATGGATTTCTGCGGACAGAGAGTATATTGGTTGTTTGTTATTTAAATTTTTTTTTATAGGTGACACTGGCTTCAGGGATCAAAATGACAAGTAATGGTGAGTATGTACTCTATGTTATATGTACTGTATATCTGTATGTATGTATTGTATGTAATGTATGAATGTAATGTATGTAGTAAGTATGTTGTATGTATGTTTTTTTTCACATTCAACACATTAGCCCGATGATGGGTCTACAACTGCCCCATCTGTCCCATCATTGCCTAATGTGTCAATCACTGTCACTGTTGCAGGCATCATCCGATGGGACTTGCAGAGCCCCGGCCAGCCCACACAGAGCCCCGGCCAGCCCGCAGAGAACCCCAGCAAGCCCGCACAGAGCCCCAGCAGCCCGCACAGAGCCCTGGTAAGCCCACACAGAGCCCCGGCTAGCCCACACAGAGCCCCGGCAGCCTGCACAGAGCCCCGGCAGGCCGCACAGAGCCCCGGCAGCCCACACAGAGCCCCGGCAAGCCTGCACAGAGCCCCGGCAGCCCACACAAGGCCCCGGCAAGCCCGCACAGAGCCCGGGCAGGCCACACAGAGCCCCGGCAGGCCTGCACAGAGCCCCAGCAAGTCCGCACAGAGCCCCAGCAAACCCACACAGAGCCCCGGCAGGCCGCACAGAGCCCCGGCAGGCCGCACAGAGCACCGGCAGGCCCTCACAGAGCCCCAGCAGGCCGCACAGAGCCCCGGCAGGCCACACAGGGCCTTGGCAGGCACGCACAAAGCCCCGGCAGGCAGCAGAGAGCCCCGGCAGGCCGCACAGACCCTGAGACACCCGTACAGATCCCCAGCAGGCCCGCACAGACCCGCCCGCACACACAGACACGCACAATGTCCGCCCACTCACCACCCACACTCTTCCCCCCTCCGGAACAGGATGTAGAAGGACAGAAAGGGCTTATTTACATTCCGATATTTGGGTCCCCTTGACTTGCATTGGTATCTGATATCGGTATCGGCGATATCCAGTATTTTTGGATATCGGCCGATCAAATCTGATACCGATACTTCTTGATATCGGAAGGTATCGCTCAACACTACTTATCAGCCATTCTAAACTCTGGCTCTGGCTCTGGTTCATCATTTGTTAAGATACTTTTCTTTTTTTTACTGATGTACCATTTGCCATTTTTGTTGCCAAAATCATCAAAATGGCACATGGAATTCATGAATCTGGAGCAATGTCAAAGATGTTTTTTTCTTGTCTTGAACTGTTTTTGCAACTTTTGGCACTAAAAGTTCTGAAAATTGCGCAAGTAATTGCTTACTTAAAAATACTTTGGGGAGTGCCAGGGAAATGGAGTGAAGTTAAATCAAACTTTGTGACAAAAAGTCATAATTGGTGAATCAGAGGAACACATCTGGAATCGCTAGATTGTTCACAGAAAACGGAAAGAAAAACAAAATAGGCAAGCTCAAAAGACCTGAGACTGGGACGGAGATTTGTCTTCCAACAAGACAATGATCCCAAACATAAAGCAAAATCTACAATGGAATGGTTCACAAATAAACGTATCCAGGTGTTAGAATGGCCAAGTCAAAATCCAGACCTCAATCCAATCAAGAATCTGTGGAAAGAGCTGAAAACTGCTGTTCACAATCGATCTCCATCAAACCTCACGGAGCTCGAGCTGTTTGCCAAGGAAGAATGGGCAAGAATTTCAGTCTCTCGATGTACAAAACTGATAAAGACATACCCCAAGCGACCTGCAGCTGTAATCGCAGCAGAAGGTGGCGCAACAAAGTATTAAGTAAAAGGGGCCAAATAATATTGCACGCCCCACTTTTCAAATTTCCACAAAAATTTAAAATAAGCAATACCTTTCGTTCAACTTCACAATTGTGTTCCAATTGTTGATTCTTCACCAAAAATTTACATTATGTATCTTTATGTTTGAAGTGTGATATGTGGGAAAAGGTTGAAAAGCTCCAGGGGGCCCAATACTTTCGCAAGGCACTGTAATTTTTTTTGTTAGGATATTATAACAAGTAAAGGTTGACCAGCGATTACTCATTTTTTCAGCAAAATTTCCAAATCCATTTTTTAGGGACCACCTCACATTTGAAGTGAGTTCAATATAGCAGAAAATACCCAAAAGTGACACAATTGTACAAAAAATTGTAGGTTTCATTCAAATGGCCAGGGGACATCATGGAGGGATGCAGGAGGGTCCAGAGACACCGGGGGTGGATTGGTGTACCCCATTTCTCTCTCCTCTGATGTGCAATCACATCAAAGGAGAGAGAAGTTAAATGGACAATCAGAATTTTTACTGGGGTCGGTAAAAACTGACCCGAATCATGTTCTCTGGGGTCTCAGCTACCCCCAACGCTGGGGGTGCTACACACTTATTTCTCAGTGTCGTTAAAAAGCAGAGCTGATGAGTAAGTACCCTTAACTGCCGCTGTTAAAAAGCGTATCGGGGGTCGTTAAGGGGTTAAAAAGACTGGTGCAACTAGAAAAAAAGGCAATGGTGAATCGGGCTTCTGTTTTAAGGCATATTGGAATTTTTACTCAGATAGACACTGTTGTATTATTTTTAATTTAGGTTGTATAGGCTTGCAAAAACTTGGAAAACACTTTTTATTTAAAATGAGTTGCACAGTTCTTAAGCCATGCAACTATTTATTAACTGTAAAAAAGTGACCTGGAGAAATACAGAAATTATCTACACATGAAAAGTCAGACACAACACACACAACTATACATTTGATTTAATGTAAATTGATTACAAGTTAATATTATTGCTTGTGAAATATTTGTAAAATGTAGTAATGTCTGTGGATAACTGTTTTTTAGAAAATCCTTTCACTCATTGTAATATAGGTTTCATACATTTTCTTGAACTAGATAGCAGGAGAAGAAATAGCATTCATCAAAGAAGTATGAATGTCATCATTGGATTTTACTCACCATCTGAATTCAGAGCTTCAGCGTGAATAGAGAAGATTTAAAATTGTTTGGATTACTAGCTTTACCGCCATCACCTTGGTTTTATCCAAAATAATGTAGTGTTCTCCCCTGATGAATGGAACCAGGTGTCATTGAAAGAGTAGACTGTCTTTATGATTTATTTGTCCAGTTGAACATCGTTCATCACATTGTACAAGAAAATGTGTTTACACTCTTTGCCATTCTGGTCAGCAGCTAATCCTGATTTTAATCTTATTGTTCAGCAATGTGCCCCTCTGATTTTCCAAAAATGTTGTGCAGTTTCTCCACAGAAAGAATTAAATACTCTGAAATCATTACAACTAAAGCTGTTCTTTGAGTGCAACAGAACTTTATTCAGTTTTGTGTGCAGCTTCATTCCTTAAAAAGTAGTTGGGCTTTTTTTGTTCTGTGAAGTTTTTTGACTAGTATACAAAATGTGTATAAGGCTGCCGTCACACTAGCGAGTTTTACGGACGTAAGAGCGCAGAAAATACGTCCGTAAAACTCACAAAACAAATGGCACAATTATTCTCTATGCCCCTGCTCCTATCTGCCGTATTTTACTGATCCGTATTATACTGGCTTCTACGGCCGTAGAAAATCCCAGCATGCTGCGTTTGTCACCGTACTGCGCAAAAAATACGCCAATGAAAGTCTATGGAAGCCAGAAAAATACGGATCACACACGGACCAGCAGTGTAACTTGCGAGAAATACGCAGCAGTGTTAGAGAGAAAAGCTGGCAATTCAGTGCGGTGTACAGTAAACTCACACTGACAGGTTACAATAGAATAGGTAGAATAAATGTGTACACATAGAATAGGTATATATACATATATATATATGTATATATATATATATGTCATTGAGACACATATATGTATATATATTATTACTTCATACAGCGCTAGATAGCTTTAAAGCCGGTAATTCAATTACCGGCTTTTGCTATCTCCTTCCTAAACCCGACATGATATGTGACATGGTTTACATACAGTAAACCATGTCATATCCCCATTTTTTTTGCATATTCCACACTACTGTTAGTAGTGTGTATATGCAAAATTTGGCCATTCTATCTACTAAATTAAAGGGTTAAATGGCGGAAAAAATCGGCGTGGGCTCCCGCGCAATTTTCTCCGCCAGAGTAGTAAAGCCAATGACTGAGGGCAGATATTAATAGCCTGGAGAGGGTCCATGGTTATTGGCCCCCCCTGGCTAAACACATCTGCCCCCAGCCACCCCAGAAAAGGCACATCTGGAAGATGCGCCTATTCTGGCACTTGGCCACTCTCTTCCCATTCTCGTGTAGCGGTGGGATATGGGGTAATGAAGGGTTAATGTCACCTTGCTATTGTAAGGTGACATCAAGCCAAATTAATAATGGAGAGGCGTCAATTATGACACCTATCCATTATTAATCCAATACTAGTAAAGGGTTAAAAAAACACAAACACATTATTAAAAATTATTTTAATGAAATAAACACAAAGGTTGTTGTAATATTTTATTCAGCGCCCAATCCAGTCACTGAAGACTCTCGTTCTGTAACAAAAAAAAAACAAAAAAAAAAACAATATCCTTACCTTCCGAAGATCTGTAATGTCCAACGATGTAAATCCATCTGAAGGGGTTAAAATATTTTGCAGCCACAAGCTTTGCTAATGCAACGTTGTTCGTGGCTACAAAACCCCGGGGAATGAAGGTAAAGTAGGTCAATGACCTATATTTACCTTCATTTGCGGTAAGGCGCCCTCTGCTGGTTGTTCCTAGATCGTGGGAACTTTCCTAGAAAGCTCCTAGGCTCGAGTTCATAAGAGGCGCCCTCTGCTGGTTGTCCTCAATGACATATATATATATATATATATAAATTATAACTGACTATTCCGTTACAGTCAGACTGATTTTTACATGGTATGCTTTATTTTTTATTATTTTTCCAGACATTTTTAAAGTACAGATCAGAAGCGGTAGCTGAACTAAGCGGCATTATTATTCTTGTCTCATAACCATTTTCAAACCTTGTTTCCTCAAAGCTTTGGTTGTTACCAATTTATTAAGAAAATCATCTGCCACTATAGTCACTGAGTAAACAGGTCCTACAGATGAACTTGGTGACCTTGTACCATATTTGGTTACCTTCTGAACTAAATTAATTGCAATATTTACCAACAGCGCTGAGTTTTGGATTACTTTTTCATGCCAGATCCAGAGAACCTTAAAGATTTGGCATAAAAACTCGCTATTGGCTTATTTATTAATTTATTTATCAGATGTACATAGTCTAGCAATGCTGGGGTACTGTGTTTAACCCCTTAGTGACGGAGCCAAATTTTTGAAATCTGACCAGTGTCACTTTATGTGGTAATAACTCTGCAACGCTTCAACAAATCCCAGTGATTTTGACATTGTTTTTTCCTGACACATTATACTTTATGATAATGGTAAATTTAGGTCAATATGTTTTGTGTTTATTTATTAAAAATATCAAACATTTGAGAAAAATGTTAAAAAATTTGCAATTTTCTAAATTTTAATGATTATCCCTTTAGTCCAGATGGTCATACCACAGGAAAACATTAATAAATAACATTTCCCTCATGTTTGCTTTACATCATTACCATTTGTAAAATGTTCTTTTATTTTTTAAGCATTTTAGGAGGTTTAAAAATGTAGCAGCAATTTTTCATTTTTTCAAGGATATTTACAAAATTTATATTTTTAGGGACCTATCCATGTTTGAAGTGACTTTACGGGTCCTATATATTGGGAAACCCCCAAACATGATACCATTTTCAAAACAGCACCCCTAAACAAATTGAAAACTGCTGTCAGGTAGTTTATTAACCCTTCAGGTGCTTTACAGGAATTAATGCAAAGTGGTATGACAGAAATGAAAATGTTTTTTTTTACTACCTAAATGCCTCTAACTTCTGAACAGATTACTATAGCTGTCAAACTCTAAGGCCACTATTTGGTCGTGAATTGCCATGGGAAACATCAGGACCAAAAAATCATGATCTGAGGGCACAAGTTTGGACAAAGAGGAAGCCCCCACACTCTGTTAACCATTTATAATGATGTAGTCACTATTGACAGCAGCATCTAAGGGGTTAAACAGATTTGGACGGTGCAAACACTGATCGTGACTAATGCAGCAAGTTGTCAGCTATAGTGTACAGCCGACAGCTGCTGGATTGTCACCTGTATGGGGAGACTATTCTCTTATATCTCAGGTCAGTTAAAAGACGTATTGGCTGTCATTAAGAGGTTTAAATCCCACGAAGCACAACTTCCTATCACGTGGACACTGTTTGTAGTCACCTGGCAACTCCAAAAAGGCAACTGTGAACAGGCTTGGTGCAAGCTACTCAATTTCCCAGAATGAGAAGTTGTTCTGGCCTTCACTCATTAAACCCAGAACGGGGATTTTGACTTAAACAGGGTCCCTGGGCTAGGACTGCAGAGTCAGCTGCCGTTTGTTGTGCAAGAAAGATAATCAAGTAGCCGTGTCATCACCAGGAGGTACGAGAGGTACAAAATCGTCAGGTAGGAGAATTATCAATAAACTACGAGTGACCAGGGGAACATGATAAATGAGAATGAAACACAAATACACAGAACACAGGTAAACCAGGTAACACAAACATTGACTGGAAATGAGATTTGATTCTCAGGGGTTAAAATAGAGAGCAGTCCTACCCAGTGCAGGAAGAAATCCAACCTAACAGAATTAACACCATAGCACTGGAATGGCAAGAGCAGTAAGTCCCAGGAATGAAACTGGACTAGTGAATAGTCACTCTGCATCAGCCAAGATAAAAGCAGGAATAAATTGGACAGGAAAAGGTGTCACAAAATCCTCAAGGATTTTGTATGGTTTCCCTGTTCTTGCAATGTCATCAGAACTACATTATTGGGCATGTGCCATTCCCAGGGATTATGATGCCTGCACGAGATCTCAGGTAGGGGAGCGGGTCACAGAGAAGAGTCACGTATTAGTCAGTGACAGGATACTTCTGGAAGGTGGGAAAATAGCAAGAGAACCAGAAGAGCTGTATGTTCAGGACCCACCTCTCTGCACTTGCAGCTTATTTAGCATAAAAAGTGGAATAGGGATTTCTCTGCAATGGAATTAATGGTAGTTAAAACAAAAGTATGGATTTATTCTGCATTTCAGCATCCTTACATAGATTATAGCAGCTTGCTATACAAAACTCTGCTGAGTAGGGTTGAGCGAAACGGGTCGAACATTTTCAAAAGTCGCCGACTTTTGGCGAAGTCGAGTTTCATGAAACCCGATCCGACCCCTGTGCGTTGTCGGCCAGGCGGTATGCGACTTTCGCGCCAAAGTCGCGTTTCAATGACGCGAAAAGCGCCATTTCTCAGCCAATGAAGGTAAACGCAGAGTGTGGGCAGCGTGATGACATAGGTCCTGGTCCCCACCATCTTAGAGAAGGGCATTGCAGTGATTGGCTTGCTGTCTGCAGCGTCACAGGGGCTATAAAGGGGCGTTCCCGCTGACCGCCATCTTACTGCTGCTGATCTGAGCTTAGGGAGAGGTTGCTGCCGCTTCGTCAGAAGCAGGGATAGCGTTAGGCAGGGTACATTAACCACCAAACCGCTTGTGCTGTAGCGATTTGCACTGTCCAACACCACCTTCGGTGTGCAGGGATAGTGGAAGCTACATTTTTTTATTTCTCAGCGCTGTAGCTCATTGGGCTGCCCTAGAAGGCTCCCTGATAGCTGCATTGCTGTGTGTACGCCGCTGTGCAAACCAACTGCTTTTTTCAAAGCACAAATCCTCTTGTTCCTTCCTTTCTGCACAGCTATCTTGTTTGTTTGTCCACACTTTTTATTTAATTTGTGCATCAGTCCACTCCTTATTGCTGCCTGCCATACCTGGCTGAGATTACTGCAGGGAGATAGTAATTGAAGGACAGTTCCTTTTTTTTTTTGTGGGAGATTAAGATTGGCATTTCTGCTAGAGTGCCATCCCTGTCTGTGCCATCTCTCACTCAGTGGGCCATAGAAAGCCTATTTATTTTTTTGCTTGATTTGGGTTCCAAAATCTACCTGGAAAAATCACTACATCAATCAGTGGGAGAAAAATATTGGCCTCAGGGCTTGTGTGCCACTCCTGACTCCTGTGTGCATCATCACTCACTCAATGGGCCATAGAAAGCCTATTTTTTTTTTTTTGCTTTATTTGGGTTCTAAATTCTACCTGAAAAAATCAATAAATCAATCAGAGGGAGATTAATATTGGCCTTTGGGCTTGTGTGCCAGTCCTAAGCGTGCCATCTCTCTCACAAATAGTGGGCCATAGAAAGCCTATTTTTTTTTTTTTTTGGTTTTATAAATTCTCCCTGAAAAAAAAAAGGGAGATTAATATTGGCCTTTGGGCTTGTGTGCCAGTCCTAAGCGTGCCATCTCTGTCTCTCAGATAGTGGGCCATAGAAAGCCTATTTATTATTTTTTTTTATTGGGTTTATAAATTTTCCCTGAAAAAAAAAAAAAAGTGGGAGATTAATATTGGCCTCTGGGCTTGTGTGCCAGTCCTGAGCGTGCCATCTCTCTCACAAATAGTGGGCCATAGAAAGCCTATTATTTTTTTTTTTTTGGTTTTATAAATTCTCCCTGAAAAAAAAAAGGGAGATTAATATTGGCCTTTGGGCTTGTGTGCCAGTCCTAAGCGTGCCATCTCTCTCTCTCAGATAGTGGGCCATAGAAAGCCTATTTATTATTTTTTTTATTGGGTTTATAAATTTTCCCTGAAAAAAAAAAAAAAAAAAGTGGGAGATTAATATTGGCCTCTGGGCTTGTGTTCCAGTCCTGAGCGTGCCATCTCTCTCACAAATAGTGGGCCATAGAAAGCCTATTATTTTTTTTTTTTTGGTTTTATAAATTCTCCCTGAAAAAAAAAAGGGAGATTAATATTGGCCTTTGGGCTTGTGTGCCAGTCCTAAGCGTGCCATCTCTCTCTCTCAGATAGTGGGCCATAGAAAGCCTATTTATTATTTTTTTTATTGGGTTTATAAATTTTCCCTGAAAAAAAAAAAAAAAAGTGGGAGATTAATATTGGCCTCTGGGCTTGTGTTCCAGTCCTGAGCGTGCCATCTCTCTCACAAATAGTGGGCCATAGAAAGCATTTTTTTTTTTTTTTTGGTTTTATAAATTCACCCTGAAAAAAAAAAGGGAGATTAATATTGGCCTTTGTGCTTGTGTGCCAGTCCTAAGCGTGCCATCTCTCTCTCTCAGATAGTGGGCCATAGAAAGCCTATTTATTATTTTTTTTATTGGGTGTATAAATTTTCCCTGAAAAAAAAAAGTGGGAGATTAATATTGGTCTCTGGGCTTGTGTGCCAGTCCTGAGCGTGCCATCTCTCTCACAAATAGTGGGCCATAGAAAGCCTATTTATTTATTTTTTTTTTGTTTTATAAATTCTCCCTGGAAAAAAAAAGGGAGATTAATATTGGCCTTTGGGCTTGTGTGCCAGTCCTAAGCATGCCATCTCTCTCTCTCAGATAGTGGGCCATAGAAAGCCTATTTATTATTTTTTTTATTGGGTTTATACATTTTCCCTGAAAAAAAAAAAAATCAGTGGGAGATTAATATTGCCCTTTCTGCTTGTGTGCCAGTCTTGACTCCTGGGTGTGCCATCTCTCTCTCTCTCTCCAATTGTGGGCCATAGAAAGCCTATTATTTTTTTTGCTTGATTTGGGTTCCAAAATCTACCTGAAAAAATCACTACATCAATCATTGGGAAAAAAATATTGGCCTCTGGGCTTGTGTGCCACTCCTGACTCCTGTGTGCGTCATCTCTCACTCAGTGGGCCATAGAAAGCCTATTTTTTGTTTTATTTGTTTTCTAAATTCTCCCTGAAGAAATCATTTTATTTTATTTGGTTTCTAAATTCTTCCTGAAAAAATCATTTTATTTTATTTATTTTTTTTCTAAAGTCTCCCTGAAAAAAAAAAAAAAATCAAATCAGTGGGAGATTAATATTGCCCTTTCTGCTTGTGTGCCAGTCTTGACTCCTGGGTGTGCCGTCTCTCTTTCTCTCCAATTGTGGGCCATAGAAAGCCTATTATTTTTTTTGCTTGATTTGGGTTCCAAAATCTACCTGAAAAAATCACTACATCAATCATTGGGAGAAAAATATTGGCCTCTGGGCTTGTGTTGCACTCCTGACTCCTGTGTGCGTCATCTCTCACTCAGTGGGCCATAGAAAGCCTATTTTTTGTTTTATTTGTTTTCTAAATTCTCCCTGAAGAAATCATTTTATTTTATTTGGTTTCTAAATTCTTCCTGAAAAAATCATTTTATTCTATTATTTTTTTTTTCTAAAGTCTCCCTGAAAAAAAAAAAAATCAGTGGGAGATTAATATTGCCCTTTCTGCTTGTGTGCCAGTCTTGACTCCTGGGTGTGCCATCTCTCTCTCTCTCTCCAATTGTGGGCCATAGAAAGCCTATTATTTTTTTTGCTTGATTTGGGTTCCAAAATCTACCTGAAAAAATCACTACATCAATCATTGGGAGAAAAATATTGGCCTCTGGGTTTGTGTGCCACTCCTGACTCCTGTGTGCGTCATCTCTCACTCAGTGGGCTATAGAAAGCCTATTTTTTGTTTTATTTGTTTTCTAAATTCTCCCTGAAGAAATCATTTTATTTTATTTGGTTTCTAAATTCTTCCTGAAAAAATCATTTTATTTTATTTTGTTTCTAAAGTCTCCCTGAAAAAAAAAAAAAAAAAACAGTGGTAGATTAATATTTACATTTGTGCTTCAGTGACAGTCCTGCGTGTGTGGCATCTCTCTCATTTGTTGCCACCAAAAACAGAGTGTGTAACATTGTGCCTGATTTTCGTTGTGGTCTCACCCACCTGTAAAGGGGTAGCTAAATCATACTGAAGTTATAGCTCACCGTGTAAGTTGTGTGACAGCAACAAATACCGTTAGTTTGGTTACGTTTTTAAAACAATGAGGAAGTCTGGTGGAAGAGGTCGTGGCCGGGGGCGTTCATTGTCAGCTGGTAATGAGGGTAGTGGTAGTGGTGGAGCATCAGGTGGTCGTGGGAAAAAAAATATTGCACCTAAGTCTGGAGCTGTGGAGCCAGGTTCGTTGTCTGGCTACACAAGGCCTCGAACGCTCCCTTTTCTGGGAGTAGGAAAACCTCTTTTAAAGCCGGAGCAGCAAGAGCAAGTTTTGGCTTATCTTGCTGACTCAGCCTCTAGCTCTTTTGCCTCCTCTCGTGAAACTGGTAAATGTAAAAGCAGCGCGTCGTTAGTGGATGTTCACGGTCAGGGACAAGTCGCTTCCTTGTCCTCTTCAGCAAAAACAACAACAGAGAAGAATGCAGCAGGCGACACAACGGGTTACTCCATGGAGCTCTTTACACATACCGTCCCTGGCTTAGAAAGTGAAGCAGTTAACAGTCCATGCTCATTACAAGTTGAATCTGACATGGAGTGCACTGATGCACAGCCACAGCCAGACTACTATGCTGGTCCTTTGACTCAGACCACAACATTGCCCTCGCAGGGTAATGATCAAGAATCAGACCCTGATGAGACTATGTTGCCCCATCACGAACGCTATACCACCGACCGACACGGTGACACAGACGAAGTTGCACACGAGCTACAAGAAGAGGTAATAGATGACCCAGTTGTTGACCCCGATTGGCAGCCATTGGGGGAACAGGGTGCAGGCGGCAGCAGTTCTGAAGCGGAGGAGGAGGGGCCGCAGCAGGCATCAACATCGCAACAGGTTCCATCTGCCGGGCCAGTATCTTGCCCAAAACGCGTGGCAAAGCCAAAACCTGTTGGAGGACAGCGTGGCCATCCGGTTAAAGCTCAGTCTGCAATGCCTGAAAAGGTATCTGATGCTAGAAAGAGTGCAGTCTGGCATTTTTTTAAACAACATCCAATTGATCAGCGCAAAGTCATCTGTCAAAAATGTTCAACTACCTTAAGCAGAGGGCAGAATCTGAAAAGTCTCAATACAAGTTGCATGCATAGACATTTAACCACCATGCATTTGCAAGCTTGGACTAAATACCAAACGTCCCTTAAGGTTGTAGCACCCTCGGCCAATGAAGCTAGTCATCAACGCAACATCCCTTCCGGCAGTGTAGGGCCACCATTTTCCGCACCATCTGCAGTATCTGTGCAGGTTTCTTTGCCAGGCCAAAGCAGTCAGGGTCAGAGAATCACCAGTTTCGTAGTAGGAAACACTGCATCTAGGGCACCGGCGGCAACAATACCATCTCCCACCGTCTCTCAGTCTGCCATGTCCACCGGCACCCCCGCTAGTTCCACAATCTCCAGCTCTCCAGTCCAGCTCACTCTACATGAGACTATGGTTAGAAAAAGGAAGTACTTAGCCTCGCATCCGCGTACACAGTGTTTGAACGCCCACATAGCTAGACTAATCTCGTTAGAGATGATGCCCTACCGGTTAGTTGAAAGCAAAGCTTTCAAAGCCCTGATGGACTACGCTGTACCACGCTACGAGCTACCCAGTCGACACTTTTTTTCCAGAAAAGCCATCCCAGCCCTCCACCAGCATGTTAAAGAGCGCATCGTCCATGCACTCAGGCAATCTGTGAGCACAAAGGTGAACCTGACAACAGATGCATGGACCACTGGGTGAATGTTGTGGATGCAGGGTCCACAGGGGACAGCAATTTTGGGACAGTTCTGCCTAGCCCACGGTCTAGGAAACAGTTGGCTGTAGCCGTTCGCACCCCCTCCTCCTCCTCCTCGTCCTCCTGCAGAAGCGAGAGCTCGTCCACAGACCGCAGTCGCACAACCACTCCATCCGCAGCTGCCACTGTTGCACACCAGGTCTCCCATTATGGGGCAGCTACTGGCAAACGTCAGCAGGCTGTATTGGCTATGAAGTGTTTGGGCGACAACAGACACACCGCGGAAGTTCTGTCCGAGTTCTTGCAGAAAGAAACGCAGTCGTGGCTGGGCACTGTAGATCTTGAGGCAGGCAAGGTAGTGAGTGATAACGGAAGGAATTTCATGGCTGCCATCTCCCTTTCCCAACTGAAACACATTCCTTGCCTGGCTCACACCTTAAACCTCGTGGTGCAGTGCTTCCTGAAAAGTTATCCGGGGTTATCCGACCTGCTCCTCAAAGTGCGCGGACTTTGCTCACATATCCGCCGTTCGCCCGTACACTCCAGCCGTATGCAGACCTATCAGCGTTCTTTGAACCTTCCCCAGCATCGCCTAATCATAGACGTTGCAACAAGGTGGAACTCAACACTGCACATGCTTCAGAGACTGTGCGAACAGAGGCGGGCTGTTATGTTTTTGTGGGAGGATACACATACACGGGCAGGCAGTAGGATGACAGACATGGAGTTGTCAGGTGTGCAGTGGTCGAAGATTCAAGACATGTGTCAAGTCCTTCAGTGTTTTGAGGAATGCACACGGCTGGTTAGTGCAGACAACGCCATAATAAGCATAAGCATCCCCCTAATGCGTCTGCTGATGCAAAGTTTGACGCACATAAAGGATCAGGCGTCTGCAGCTGAGGAAGAGGAAAGCCTTGATGACAGTCAGCCATTGTCTGGCCAGGGCAGTGTACAGGACGAGGTAGCGGGCGAAGAGGAGGAGGAGGACAAGGAGGATGATGGGGATGATTATATTTTTAATGAGGAAGCTTTTCCGGGGCCACTGGAAATTGTTGGCGCGGCAAGGCCGGGTTCTGCTTTTTGGAGGGACACAAGTGACGTGGATTTGCCTGAAACTGCCCCTCAACCAAGCACAACCGCAGATTTGAGAACTGGAACTTTGGCCCACATGGCGGATTATGCCTTACGTATCCTCAAAAGGGACACACGCATTACTAAAATGATGAACGATGACGATTACTGGTTGGCCTGCCTCCTTGATCCTCGCTATAAAGGCAAATTGCAAAATATAATGCCACATGAGAACTTGGAAATAATATTAGCAACCAAACAATCAACTCTTGTTGACCGTTTGCTTCTGGCATTCCCTGCACACAGCGCCCGTGATCGTTCTCACACGAGCTGCAGGGGCCAGCAGACCAGAGGTGTTAGAGGGGCAGAAATCAGAAGTGGCGTTGGACAGAGGGGTTTTCTGACCAGGTTGTGGAGTGATTTTGCTATGACCGCAGACAGGACAGATACTGCAGCATCAATTCAAAGTGACAGGAGACAACATTTGTCCAGTATGGTTACAAACTATTTTTCATCCCTTATCGACGTTCTCCCTCAACCATCATTCCCATTTGATTACTGGGCATCCAAATTAGACACCTGGCCAGAATTGGCAGAATATGCATTGCAGGAGCTTGCTTGCCCGGCAGCTAGTGTCCTATCATAGTAACATAGTAACATAGTAACATAGTTAGTAAGGCCGAAAAAAGACATTTGTCCATCCAGTTCAGCCTATATTCCATCATAATAAATCCCCAGATCTACGTCCTTCTACAGAACCTAATTGTATGATACAATATTGTTCTGCTCCAGGAAGACATCCAGGCCTCTCTTGAACCCCCCGACTGAGTTCGCCATCACCACCTCCTCAGGCAAGCAATTCCAGATTCTCACTGCCCTAACAGTAAAGAATCCTCTTCTATGTTGGTGGAAAAACCTTCTCTTCTCCAGACGCAAAGAATGCCCCCTTGTGCCCGTCACCTTCCTTGGTATAAACAGATCCTCAGCGAGATATTTGTATTGTCCCCTTATATACTTATACATGGTTATTAGATCGCCCCTCAGTCGTCTTTTTTCTAGACTAAATAATCCTAATTTCGCTAATCTATCTGGGTATTGTAGTTCTCCCATCCCCTTTATTAATTTTGTTGCCCTCCTTTGTACTCTCTCTAGTTCCACTATATCCTTCCTGAGCACCGGTGCCCAAAACTGGACACAGTACTCCATGTGCGGTCTAACTAGGGATTTGTACAGAGGCAGTATAATGCTCTCATCATGTGTATCCAGACCTCTTTTAATGCACCCCATGATCCTGTTTGCCTTGGCAGCTGCTGCCTGGCACTGGCTGCTCCAGGTAAGTTTATCATTAACTAGGATCCCCAAGTCCTTCTCACTGTCAGATTTACCCAGTGGTTTCCCATTCAGTGTGTAATGGTCACATTGATTCCTTCTTCCCATGTGTATAACCTTACATTTATCATTGTTAAACCTCATCTGCCACCTTTCAGCCCAAGTTTCCAACTTATCCAGATCCATCTGTAGCAGAATACTATCTTCTCTTGTATTAACTGCTTTACATAGTTTTGTATCATCTGCAAATATCGATATTTTACTGTGTAAACCTTCTACCAGATCATTAATGAATATGTTGAAGAGAACAGGTCCCAATACCGACCCCTGCGGTACCCCACTGGTCACAGCGACCCAGTTAGAGACTATACCATTTATAACCACCCTCTGCTTTCTATCACTAAGCCAGTTACTAACCCATTTACACACATTTTCCCCCAGACCAAGCATTCTCATTTTGTGTACCAACCTCTTGTGCGGCACGGTATCAAACGCTTTGGAAAAATCGAGATATACCACGTCCAATGACTCACCGTGGTCCAGCCTATAGCTTACCTCTTCATAAAAACTGATTAGATTGGTTTGACAGGAGCGATTTCTCATAAACCCATGCTGATATGGAGTTAAACAGTTATTCTCATTGAGATAATCCAGAATAACATCCCTCAGAAACCCTTCAAATATTTTACCAACAATAGAGGTTAGACTTACTGGCCTATAATTTCCAGGTTCACTTTTAGAGCCCTTTTTGAATATTGGCACCACATTTGCTATGCGCCAATCCTGCGGAACAGACCCTGTCGCTATAGAGTCCCTAAAAATAAGAAATAATGGTTTATCTATTACATTACTTAGTTCTCTTAGTACTCGTGGGTGTATGCCATCTGGACCCGGAGATTTATCTATTTTAATCTTATTTAGCCGGTTTCGCACCTCTTCTTGGGTTAGATTGGTGACCCTTAATATAGGGTTTTCATTGTTTCTTGGGATTTCACCTAGCATTTCATTTTCCACCGTGAATACCGTGGAGAAGAAGGTGTTTAATATGTTAGCTTTTTCCTCGTCATCTACAACCATTCTTTCCTCACTATTTTTTAAGGGGCCTACATTTTCAGTTTTTATTCTTTTACTATTGATATAGTTGAAGAACAGTTTGGGATTAGTTTTACTCTCCTTAGCAATGTGCTTCTCTGTTTCCTTTTTGGCAGCTTTAATTAGTTTTTTAGATAAAGTATTTTTCTCCCTATAGTTTTTTAGAGCTTCAATGGTGCCATCCTGCTTTAGTAGTGCAAATGCTTTCTTTTTACTGTTAATTGCCTGTCTTACTTCTTTGTTTAGCCACATTGGGTTTTTCCTATTTCTAGTCCTTTTATTCCCACAAGGTATAAACCGCTTACACTGCCTATTTAGGATGTTCTTAAACATTTCCCATTTATTATCTGTATTCTTATTTCTGAGGATATTGTCCCAGTCTACCAGATTAAGGGCATCTCTAAGCTGGTCAAACTTTGCCTTCCTAAAGTTCAGTGTTTTTGTGACTCCCTGACAAGTCCCCCTAGTGAAAGACAGGTGAAACTGTACAATATTGTGGTCGCTATTTCCTAGATGCCCGACCACCTGCAGATTTGTTATTCTGTCAGGTCTATTAGATAGTATTAGGTCTAAAAGTGCTGCTCCTCTGGTTGGATTCTGCACCAATTGTGAAAGATAATTTTTCTTGGTTATTAGCAGAAACCTGTTGCCTTTATGGGTTTCACAGGTTTCTGTTTCCCAGTTAATATCCGGGTAGTTAAAGTCCCCCATAACCAGGACCTCATTATGGGTTGCAGCTTCATCTATCTGCTTTAGAAGTAGACTTTCCATGGTTTCTGTTATATTTGGGGGTTTGTAACAGACCCCAATGAGAATTTTGTTACCATTTTTCCCTCCATGAATTTCGACCCATATGGACTCGACATCCTCATTTCCTTCGCTAATATCCTCCCTTAAAGTGGACTTTAGACAAGACTTTACATAGAGACAAACCCCTCCTCCTCTCCGATTTTTACGATCCTTTCTAAACAGACTGTAACCCTGTAAGTTAACTGCCCAGTCATAGCTTTCATCTAACCATGTCTCGGTTATTCCCACTATGTCAAAGTTACCTGTAGATATTTCTGCTTCTAGTTCTTCCATCTTGTTTGTCAGGCTTCTGGCGTTTGCAAGCATGCAGTTTAGAGGATTTTGTTTTGTTCCAATCTCCTCGCTGTGGATTGTTTTAGAAATGTTCTTACCTCCCTTCTGAGTTTGTTTTCCTGGATCTTCTTTGTTCAAGTCTAATGTTTTTCTTCCCGTCCCCTCTTCTTCTAGTTTAACGCCCTCCTGATGAGTGTAGCGAGTCTTCTGGCGAATGTGTGTTTCCCAGGTTTGTTGAGGTGTAGTCCGTCTCTGGCGAGGAGTCCATCGTACAAGTAATTCACACCGTGGTCCAGGAATCCGAATCCTTGTTGTCTGCACCATCGTCTTAGCCAGTTGTTTGCATCAAGGATCCTGTTCCATCTCCTGGTGCCATGCCCATCTACTGGAAGGATAGAAGAAAAAACTACCTGTGCATCCAGTTCCTTTACTTTCTTCCCCAACTCTTCAAAGTCTTTGCAGATTGTCGGTAGGTCCTTCCTTGCCGTGTCATTGGTGCCAACATGTATCAGAAGAAATGGGTGGACGTCCTTGGAGCTGAAGAGCTTTGGTATCCTATCGGTCACATCCTTGATCATCGCACCTGGAAGGCAGCATACTTCTCTTGCAGTTATGTCCGGTCTGCAGATGGCTGCTTCTGTGCCTCTCAGTAGTGAGTCTCCCACCACCACCACTCTTCGTTGCTTCTTGGCTGTACTTTTTGCTGTCACTTGTTGCTGTGTGCCCTTTTCTTTTTTGCTTGCTGGTATTGCTTCATCCTTAGGTGTGCCATCTTCATCCTCTACAAAGATTTGATATCGGTTCTTCAGTTGTGTGGTTGGTGATTTCTCTATGGTCTTCTTGCTTCTTTTGGTCACATGCTTCCACTCATCTGCTTTTGGAGGTTCTCTGACACTTTTTTCACCTTCTGTGACCAGTAGAGATGCTTCTGTTCTGTCTAGAAAGTCTTCATTCTCTTTGATGAGTTTCAAAGTTGCTATTCTTTCTTCCAGACCCCGCACCTTTTCTTCTAAAAGGGTCACTAGTCTACACTTCTGACAGGTGAAATTTAATTCTTCTTCTGGTCGATCTGTGAACATGTAGCACATGCTGCAGCTCACCATGTAGGTTGTCACATCTGCCATGTTGCTCCTAGATCCTGCTGACTTGCTGTGTGTTTTCCTTCTTGTGTAATCTACTCAGCCAAGCTCTCTTGCAATAATGTCCTACAGGCAAAAATTCGCGCGCCGTCAGGCGCGTGGTTTGGTGATTCTTTCCAAGCAGCTGGTCCCGGCTGTACCCAACGATCTTCTAGCTTAGGGAGACTCTTCGCTTTCCCAGAAGGCACCTGGAATATGCAAATTAGCCTCCTCAAGCTTGAATCCCTGGTTTGGTGATTCTTTCCAAGCAGCTGGTCCCGGCTGTACCCAACGATCTTCTAGCTTAGGGAGACTCTTCGCTTTCCCAGAAGGCACCTGGAATATGCAAATTAGCCTCCTCAAGCTTGAATCCCTGGTTTGGTGATTCTTTCCAAGCAGCTGGCCCGGCTGTACCCTCGTCTGGCTACCCAAAATGTAGATGATCTAACCTTCATTAAAATGAACCACAACTGGATTTCGAAATCTTTTGCCCCACCTTGCCCGGCTGCAACCTAGCTTTCCTATGAAAAGGTCTTGCCTGTGGACTATTATGAATGACTTTTCCAATATCGTAATTTGCTGCACCTGATTGTCCAGCATACGACATGTTTACACCTCCCTAAATGGCCAAACTCCCCACACGGGGCCATGGTATCGCCACTTGGCGCCAGCACCCGTGAGAGTGCTGTTTTTTTTCTGAAGAGGTGGGTGTGCCCGCTTTTGGTCGATGGCACTGCCACTGGGTCCCTCATAGTACAATAAAGTGTCTCTGGCGGTGGTGGTGCGCACCCAACGTCAGACACACCGTTGTAATATGAGGGGCCCTGGGCCTGTACCGCCGGCCACAAGACAGTTCCCCCCCCCCAGCTCAAACAGTGCTCTACCACTTGCAAAATTATCTCTCACAGCTCCACCAATGTTTAGTCTATGCGCTGACATCCTTCAATGCCTGGCACTGACAATACCATTGTATTGACATTTTTGTTATGTTAGGCCTTCGAAGCCTGTCTGCGGTCCCTCCTTCCACTAGGCCTCCACTGACCATTGTACTGCTGCCCGTGTACCCCTGGAACCAATTTTAAATTGCCAACAGCCCAATTTTGTTATGTTAGGCCTTCGAAGCCTGTCTGCAGTCCCTTCTTTCTACTACTACTACACTGACCAGACCACTGCTGCCCGTGTACCCCTGGAACCAATGTTCAATTGCCTGCACCCCTTTTTTTGTTATGTTAGGCCTTCGAAGCCTGTCTGCGGTCCCTCCTTCCACTAGGCCTCCACTGACCATTGTACTGCTGCCCGTGTACCCCTGGAACCAATTTTAAATTGCCAACAGCCCAATTTTGTTATGTTAGGCCTTCGAAGCCTGTCTACAGTCCCTTCTTTCTACTACTACTACACTGACCGAACCACTGCTGCCCGTGTACCCCTGGAACCAATGTTAAATTGCCTGCACCCCTATTTTTGTTATGTTAGGCCTTCGAAGCCTGTCTGCGGTCCCTCCTTCCACTAGGCCTCCACTGACCATTGTACTGCTGCCCGTGTACCCCTGGAACCAATTTTAAATTGCCGACAGCCCAATTTTTTATGTTAGGCCTTCGAAGCCTGTCTGCAGTCCCTTCTTTCTACTACTACTACACTGACCAGACCACTGCTGCCCGTGTACCCCTGGAACCAATGTTAAATTGCCTGCACCCCAATTTTTGTTATGTTAGGCCTTCGAAGCCTGTCTGCGGTCCCTCCTTCCACTAGGCCTCCACTGACCATTGTACTGCTGCCCGTGTACCCCTGGAACCAATTTTAAATTGCCAACAGCCCAATTTTGTTATGTTAGGCCTTCGAAGCCTGTCTGCAGTCCCTTCTTTCTACTACTACTACACTGACCAGACCACTGCTGCCCGTGTACCCCTGGAACCAATGTTAAATTGCCTGCACCCCTATTTTTGTTATGCTAGGCCTTCGAAGCCTGTCTGCGGTCCCTCCTTCCACTAGGCCTCCACTGACCATTGTACTGCTGCCCGTGTACCCCTGGAACCAATTTTAAATTGCCAACAGCCCAATTTTGTTATGTTAGGCCTTCGAAGCCTGTCTGCAGTCCCTTCTTTCTACTACTACTACACTGACCAGACCACTGCTGCCCGTGTACCCCTGGAACCAATGTTAAATTGCCTGCACCCCTATTTTTGTTATGTTAGGCCTTCGAAGCCTGTCTGCGGTCCCTCCTTCCACTAGGCCTCCACTGACCATTGTACTGCTGCCCGTGTACCCCTGGAACCAATTTTAAATTGCCAACAGCCCAATTTTGTTATGTTAGGCCTTCGAAGCCTGTCTGCAGTCCCTTCTTTCTACTACTACTACACTGACCAGACCACTGCTGCCCGTGTACCCCTGGAACCAATGTTAAATTGCTTGCACCCCTATTTTTGTTATGTTAGGCCTTCGAAGCCTGTCTGCGGTCCCTCCTTCCACTAGGCCTCCACTGACCATTGTACTGCTGCCCGTGTACCCCTGGAACCAATTTTAAATTGCCAACAGCCCTATTTTTTTATGTTAGGCCTTCGAAGCCTGTCTGCGGTCCCTCCTTCCACTTGGCCTCCACTGACCATTGTACTGCTGCCCGTGTACCCCTGGAACCAATGTAAAAGTGCCTATAGCCTGTCCAATTTGTTATGTTAGGCCTTCGAAGCCTGTCTGCGGTCCCTTCTTTCTACTACAACTACACTGACCAGACCACTGCCGCCCGTGTACCCCTGTAACCTATTTTAAAGTGCATACAGCCAATTTTTTTTCTCTATTTTACAATTATAAAGCCCAGATGGACTACGCTGTACCACGGTAAGAGCTACCCAGTCGTCACTTCTTTTGCAAGAAAAGCCATCCCAGCACTACAGCATCATGTAAAAATCTGCATTGTCCATGCTCTCTGGCTATCTAATAGTAGAAAGGTGCACCTGACAACAGATGCATGGACCAGTAGGCATGTCCACGAAAGGTTAGATGTCCATTACGGCGCACTGGGTTAATGTTGTGGATGCATGGTCCACAGGGGACAGCCTACAAAGTCTGTCTGCAGTCCCAAATATAAATTGTCCTCCGCTTACCACACCAATGCTGCCTGTGTACCCCTGGAACATTTCATAAACTCCATTGACCAAAATTTGGGGTTTACAGCCTACTACCAGTGTCTGCCGCTCCAAGGTGTTCCCCGGGTTGCCTTTTCTGAGCTTTGATCTTCAGGCTCTTCTTAAGTAGTTGTTGAAAACAACACTGCATTCGGCCTACAAGTTGGGTCTGGGGTGTAGAGATGGTGTGTTCCACTCCAAGGTGTTCCCCAGGTTTCCTCGCCATTGCTGCGATCTTAATGCTCTCGTTTAGTAGTTGTTGGAAACTACAGTGCATTAGGCCTACAAATTGGGTATGGGGTGTAGAGAGATGGTGTGTTCCACTCCAAGGTGTTCCCCAGGTTTCCTCGCCATTGCTTCGATCTTCCTGCTCTCGTTTAGTAGTTGTTGGAAACTACAGTGCATTAGGCCTACAAATTGGGTATGGGGTGTAGAGAGATGGTGTGTTCCACTCCAAGGTGTTCCCCAGGTTTCCTCGCCATTGCTGCGATCTTAATGCTCTCGTTTAGTAGTTGTTGGAAACTACAGTGCATTAGGCCTACAAATTGGGTATGGGGTGTAGAGAGATGGTGTGTTCCACTCCAAGGTGTTCCCCAGGTTTCCTCGCCATTGCTGCGATCTTAATGCTCTCGTTTAGTAGTTGTTGGAAACTACAGTGCATTAGGCCTACAAATTGGGTATGGGGTGTAGAGAGATGCTGTGTACCCCTGGAACATTTCATAAACTCCATTGACCAAAATTTGGGGTTTACAGCCTACTACCAGTGTCTGCCGCTCCAAGGTGTTCCCCGGGTTGCCTTTTCTGAGCTTTGATCTTCAGGCTCTTCTTAAGTAGTTGTTGAAAACAACACTGCATTCGGCCTACAAGTTGGGTCTGGGGTGTAGAGATGGTGTGTTCCACTCCAAGGTGTTCCCCAGGTTTCCTCGCCATTGCTGCGATCTTAATGCTCTCGTTTAGTAGTTGTTGGAAACTACAGTGCATTAGGCCTACAAATTGGGTATGGGGTGTAGAGAGATGGTGTGTTCCACTCCAAGGTGTTCCCCAGGTTTCCTCGCCATTGCTTCGATCTTCCTGCTCTCGTTTAGTAGTTGTTGGAAACTACAGTGCATTAGGCCTACAAATTGGGAATGGGGTGTAGAGAGATGGTGTGTTCCACTCCAAGGTGTTCCCCAGGTGTCCTCGCCATTGCTGCGATCTTAATGCTCTCGTTTAGTAGTTGTTGGAAACTACAGTGCATTAGGCCTACAAATTGGGTATGGGGTGTAGAGAGATGGTGTGTTCCACTCCAAGGTGTTCCCCAGGTTTCCTCGCCATTGCTGCGATCTTAGTGCTCTCGTTTAGTAGTTGTTGGAAACTACAGTGCATTAGGCCTACAAATTGTGTATGGGGTGTAGAGAGATGGTGTGTTCCACTCCAAGGTGTTCCCCAGGTTTCCTCGCCATTGCTGCGATCTTAATGCTCTCGTTTAGTAGTTGTTGGAAACTACAGTGCATTAGGCCTACAAATTGGGTATGGGGTGTAGAGAGATGGTGTGTTCCACTCCAAGGTGTTCCCCAGGTTTCCTCGCCATTGCTTCAATCTTCCTGCTCTCGTTTAGTAGTTGTTGGAAACTACACTGCATTAGGCCTACAAATTGGGTATGGGGTGTAGAGAGATGGTGTGTTACACTACAAGGTGTTCTCCAGGTTGCCTTTCCTGAGCTTCTATCTTCAGGCTCTCATTAAATTGTGGTTAAATGGAACAACTGCATTTGGCGTACTAGTTGGGTTGGGGCCTACTATCGGTGTCTGCCACTCCTTGCTGTTCTCCTGGTTTCCTGTCCTGAAATTCCATTTTCAGGCTCTCGTTAAGTAGTTGTTAATGTTAGACTGCATTTGGCCTACTAGTTGGGTTGGGGCCTACTATCGGTGTCTGCCACTCCTTGCTGTTCTCCTCCACTGAACAAAGCTGTGCCACCTGTTTACTACGGTTGCCAATTTTGAACTGCATTTCGACTACTTACTGATTTGGGCCTACTCTCTGTGTCAGCCTCTCATTCCAGTTGTCCTCCACTGCAATGCCCCCTGGTTAGTCCTGTGTTACCAATTTTGAACTGCATTTAGCCCACTTTATTCTTTGGGCCTATATCTGTGTTTCCTCCACATCCTGCCCATTGCCCAGCCAGTGATAGATGAGTCTGCTGGTACATTGACCCATAACGCTAAATTCCCCATGCACGCTGCACAGCAAGATTGTGACCCTGCTGAAAGTCAGGTTGCTCTTCCCACATACCATACCACCTTACACGGGGACAAAGAGAAAGGTGCAGATGAAAGTGCAGGTTCCTTCATCAGGTGGGGGGAGGAATACTAGTTGGCGACATCACTGGCACAGGGCATCTCATAGTACGCAAAAGTGTTGCTGCCGGTGGGAGGCGCCCCCGCCGAGCAAACACACCGCTGTACTTTGAGGGGCCCTGTGCCAGTGCCAGTGCCAACGAGTGGGGCCCAACTGCTTGCTCAGGATCACAGCACTTGCAAAGTTGAAATACTTTCCTCTCCCTGCTCCACTGCCGTGACGCGTTCCAGATTTCCTGGGCCCACTAATTACTTGAACCAGCCCTACCCCCCACAACTTTAGCCAAATGACCCCCAATTTCAAATGCCTTCCAATTATTATAAGCTAAATTATGATTGACAAGCTTCAGTAAAAAGAATGGATGTTTTTGCCATTAAAATGGGCAGTGTAGGTGTTTTCCTGGCCTCCACTCACTGCCGACTATGCTCCCCCATTGACTTGCATTGGGTTTCGTGTTTCGGGCGATACCCGACTTTTCGCGATAATCGGCCGATTCCACTCGACTCGACTTCTAAGATAGTCGGGTTTCGCGAAACACGACTCGACTCTAAAAAGGTCAAGGTCGCTCAACCCTACTGCTGACAGGTTCCCTTTAACCATTATGTCAGCTTCTAATAAATGTGTTATAGTGGACTGAACTGTTTAGACCCATTACATACTTCAGTGATGCTTTTGATGTGATCACTACAGCTTGAGTTTTATTTCTAGTCCCTATCATAGCATATATACAGTAGTACTACCATAAAATTAGGAAAAAGTGAAAGCTGAAATCTGCTTCTCATAAATAAGTTACTACATTCATAAGTAAATCAAGTATGTGTATTATTATGTTTAGTTGTTTTTAGAATTAGAACTTTTATGTGCAAAATAAGTTAGAGCCAGTCTCTGAACGAGAGTTTTCTATTAATATCTACGAAATAATACTTAATGAGACAGGTGTATTCTGTCTTTCTACTAAAACTAGGTTACTTTAATTATCTTTTGCATTTTTTCTGTGCTGGATATACCATATGTTTTCCAATTTACCTAAATAAACATGCAGCGCTGTGATTTTCTAACATCTGTTCTTACCTTATAACTGCAATTCTGCACTTTTTAAATAAACTTTTATTAACAAACATTGGTATGTACAGTATGAGAAACTTAATAAACGTAGCACTTGCAAATTCTAAAACGTGCAGTAAATACTATACAGTAAGTATAAAATATCTTCTAGACTCTATAGTCTAAATATAAAATTAAATAAATACAGATGTAGCAGCGCAGTAGCAAACTTTCATTACATATCTTCCATGATCTATACAGTAGTAAGTTAGGGTACTGTAAATTTAGGCATTACTATGCATTGTTCACTTATGACAGTTTTGTTTTGAATTTTTGTCTTGATTTTGCCATTGGAATTTATATATTTTTTGTTATTTTCCAAAGATTTTGAAAGTGCATATCAGAAGCAGTAGCTGACAGACTGACAACAGGTACATAGTTTTAATATGAAAAAAGAAGAACTGCGGCAGCACTCACCAGATTGCGTAGATCAAACCTTTATTGAAGGTAAAAAATCCATCATGACGTGTTCACGGCTCGGGGGAGTGCGGACATAGTGGAAGTCAGCAGGGGAAGACAACAGCTGTTTCGCGCTCTACCAGCGCTTCTACAGGTCTAGCAAACTGGGAAGTGACGCCGGCTGAAGTAGGTGAGTCACAAATGGACCCTCCCACTCAAACCATGCACACCAGATCCAGTAATTGCCAGGTACACCTTTGTGAAAAGACAAACACATGACTACATCAATTACATCATGTTACAAAACACATTTACAATAAAAACAAATGTACAGAAGACACCTGAATAAAATTAGTACAACCAATAAGAGGACCAACTGATGAAAAATCATCTTTCCCTATAAAACAGTCTGGAACTAATCCAAAATAATTATAAGCATTACAAGGGATAATTATGAACCTGAATACAAAGGACAACCTTCCTCCTGACTAGCCTAGTTTCAACGAATATTCTATGAAAATGCTGCGCAGAGACACTATGCATTTGGTAGCAGTCATTTGTGTTTGTATTTATCTGCTCACAAGAGGCAAACTAAACAACATTTTCAAGAGTTTTAAAATAAAATGTTACCTTACTTTAAAAGATTTAAAAAAAGACAAAAAACATAGCTGCATGACAAAATAGGACAGAGGAAGAAAAGATAGGGAGATTCATGTCCCAAAATGTGTGTAAGTGTAATATTCAACTCTCACACCAAAGATGTGTGCAAAAAATAAATCTTTTATTGATGCCTTTAAAAACATATTGTAAATGGTGTACATTCTCCCTCCAGTATGTGCCGATGGACAGCAGAGACACGGCAACACGTTTCGATCAAACGAGCTTTGACAAAGATCGTTTGATCGAGACGCGTTGCCGTGTCTCTGCTGTCCATCGGCACATACTGGAGGGAGAATGTACACCATGTACAATATGTTTTTAAAGGCATCAATAAAAGAATTATTTTAAGGAGCTGGAACTCAACCCATTTTTTTTCCTATGGAATACTACGCTTGTCGGTAGCGAAGTTCCGAGCACCTGTGGTGAAGACTCGTAAGCTGGCTTATGTTTTATTTTTTGCAAAAAATAAATACATTTTTTTAAATGCCCGTACTTTTGAGCTAGACAGTTGGAAATCTTTCTTTTTGCTGTAAAAAAAATGCTTGTCCAACTTGGTCACAATTTCTGTGACACGGCCTTGGATTTGTTTTAGTTTTATAAATAGCATGGAGGGGTTTAATATTGCTTTACTTGCTTTCAGTGTGCAAAGAACTAAAAAAAGGCTTTATTTAAGGAGTATTCGTATGTTATTACATTGTTTTATTTAAACAGCATGAAAATAAGCAAGTTTGCAGTTGATTTGCTTTTTCTATAAACTTGCCATTCTCCTGCAGTGAGAGCTTTTATCATACATGGTGTAGAGCTTCTTTCCATGGTGCCTGGCCACTATTGCCTGGCTGATCTTGCATGGTAGATACATGCCAGGAGGTGATATGTGCAACATGCTCAATATTTGCAGCAGTAAAATCTACTACAAATATTGATGTGTTGCCAGGAAAAATGCTGCGTAAAGCATGTTTTTGCCACTTTTTTGCTAAGTTTTTCACTTGTGTTTTTGATGCATTTTTTGCTTGCGTATTTTCCCATGCATTTGAAAAGGGGGAAAATGATGCAAAAATGCTGAAATAATTGACATGCTTCAGATTTGAAACTGCTTCAAACCTGCAAAAAATTAGCAAAAGAAATTTCAAGAATCTCATTCAATTTCCTAGTACTAGTAAATGCTTCAGTTTTTGTGGCAAAACTGCACAAAAAAAACTAGACAAAAACACAGCAAATACATGTGCACATACCTTTATAATGTTCTTTAAATATTGTTAATGGACAAAATTAACTATCACTTTGCTTATGGCCTTTTTTCCTTCATATTAACAGGCTGTTCCTCCTCGGAACAGGTATGGTGAGATGTGATTACACTTCGGTGCTGTCAACACTCTCTGCATCATACAGACTGCCCTCCCTCCCCATCATGCTATACTGCTTGCTTTGGAGTATTGTTTGGCTGGAGTTGAGTCTATTAAGTATGCAGCTATCTATGGCACAGCCATACTGGTTATGTGCTGTTCAAATTGTAATTAGTGCTAATAAATAAACTAGAGAATGCATGTAACAGGGAAAATGATAAGAGCATGCAACTAAGGGAACACAGGATGCTGTTTCAATGTAGAACCATACACAGTGCATGTTGGGAGAATGGACTCAGTCTCTCATCAAGTATGCATATTCAGCTAATACAGACCATAGCAACAGAATCCTGATGCAGATTGGAAGAAGTGGTACCTTTGAAGATTTTAAAGGGCAAACATTTTTAATGCACTTTACCTTAATTTCAATCATACAAAATCTCTAGGGCTATTATTTGAAGCAATAAAAAATGGCAGCTACTCTTTGAAGTATCAAAACTGTAAGATCATTTCAATACAAAATCATTTTAACAAGTAATTATTAAAGTTACATCTTGCAATATCTACAAAAAGACTATAAAACATATTCTTGAATGCAAAATATTATAGTAGTGATGTGAAGTCCTAGAGACATTGATATATACAAATTACTTTTATTGTATGTCCAAAAATATCAAAATAATTCATGAATAGAATTAACGGTAAATTTGGGTTGTTTATGTAATGTACATAACAATATTATTTTGTGATTTGAAATTTCTCAAGGTTTTCCTTTTCCCAATTTGAATTAGCAGCTTCTTTTTAAATTGTAACTAGAACCTAGGTGCTTCATATTTTCATTTAGCTATTGCCAAGGATGTGCTCATTGGTAAAGATAAGCATAAGTTTATAATAGGACTTACTGCGAGTTTTAATCACAACTGATATTTTAAATTAAAACTGCACTGCAAACTGTATTGATTTAGTCAAGAACTGTTAAATGAGAATTTATTTATACCACTGCTTTTCATGCAGCCAGAAGCAATACATAGTGAAATTTTCTAAATTGTCTTCAGTCTAAGGCTTTGTAGAGTTTCTAGACATATTCGGATTTCAATTATCTGAGCAGCCAAGGAACAGTGGGAATGCTGAGTGCACATATATGTCTACTATTCATCTGACTTTGTAATAATCTCCAAGGAACAAAAAGTGGTTACAAAAGTTAAGATTGTTTTAGCATACCCTTTAATGACTGTTCTCATGATGAATTATTTTACAGAAGAATAATGGTTGTTCAAAAATAGATATTTTTAGTGGTGCAATCCGAAATATTTTGTGGTCAAATCTACTTGAGATATTTAGTTCATTTCTTGATATTTTACGTACCACCTAACCTTTTTTAAAGTGAACCTTATTTCAACTCTTTGATGGTATAGAATGAATAACTATGGGAATTAAGATGTGTGCACTGCAAATTGCATTGTTATTGCTCTGTTTTGTACAGAGTTGTAATACTGCAACCAGTGAGGCACATGGAAAGGTAAAGGGAGTTTTCTTCTGTAAGTTTCTGGACAAATTGTGCAGAAAAAAACAAGTGGCAGGAGAATGATACAGTTGCATATGACTTGTTGGCTCTGTACTATAAGCTGCACAGGATTTCATGTGCCCCAATATAGACTTTGGCATACAGTATGCCTCTGCAAAATGCATGATGCCCAGATGTACACAGACAATATGTGGCTCTTGCACTGCAAAAGAACGAGTTTTCCCTCTAGCAATATTGTAGCTAAAACTTATAGTTATTAAAGGAGGAACTCTCTCTGCACCTCTATTGAGATCAGATATTAACTATTAACGCAGAAATTGACTATTAATAATTAATATCCACTAAATATGCCTCAACGTTATCTTTTCCTTATACTATGTACTAACTGAGACAAAACTGTGTATCAATAAAGGATATTTATTACACACATGAGTCTACAGTCAATACATGCATATATATTTATACCCAAGCTGGCGATTATAAATATATATACAGTATATATACCCATACAGTATATGCTGATACTACAACACTAATACAGTAATATCACCACAATATCACACAGTAAAAACCTACAATTAACTGTTCAAATTACCCAAATCACACTTGCAATATCAGCCCTCCTAACTATGGTCCACTATCCCTAATACTCGGCCATGTGGTCCTCATGTTGTTTTCCAGGAAGCAAGCAAGGCAAGAGAGCATCCAACCACATGTCTTGTCTATTTATGTCCAGCTAAAAAGAGGTTTGTCCAGCCTCAGGTGTGGGGAATGATGTCACAAGTCTATTATTCAATGGCAAAGGTACATCCCTCAATCCTGAATGATTACAGCAAGCTAGAGGAGGGGGCCTCATGTGGAACACATGGCAGAAGGTGGAGCAGGAGCTTCTGAGCACATGTGGGGGAATTATATATATATATATATATATATATATATATATATATATATTACTATACACACCTCTATATGAAGATGTACATTTTGGAGTACTTCCCTGTTGTGAATTCCATTCTTGGGCTCCCTCCGGTGGTTGTAAATGGCACTTTTGTGAATTCTGCCCTTGGGCTCCCTCTGGTGGTTTTGAGTGGAACTGCCGCTCCTTTGGTGTAGCTTTTGCAGCTGCTTTCACTAATCGTCTCTCCTGGCTCTGCTATTTAACCTGGCTCTAGTCTTCAGCCTATGCCACTTGTCAATGTTCTCTGGCTGGATTCACATCTCTGCTTGGATTCTCCTAGTTTTCTGACCAGTTCTGCAAAGATAAGTTCTGACTTTGCTCATTTCAGTCCACATGTTGTGGACTTATTGTTCTGTGCATTCTATTTTTGTCCAGCTTGTCATTATGGATTTTTTCTGTTAGCTGGAAGCTCTGGGAAGCAGATTTACCCTCCACACCTTTAGTCAGGTGTGGAGATTTTGTAAACTCTGCGTGGATTTTTGTAGTTTTTATACTGACCGCACAGTATCCTTTCCTGTCCTATCTATCAAGCTAGACTGGCCTCCTATGCTAAAATCTGATTTCATCTCTGCGTATGTTATTTTCCCCTCCTCTCACCGTCAATATTTGTGGGGGGCTATCTTTCCTTTGGGGATTTTCTCTGAGGCAAGATAGGTTTCCTGTTTCCTTCTTTAGGGGAAGTTAGATCTTAGGCTGTGCCGAGGGGTCTAGGGAGCGTCAGGTACCCCCCACGGCTATTTCTAGTTGCGCTGCTAGGTTCAGGGTCTGCGGTCAGTACAGATACCACCTCCTTCAGAGCTTGTCTCATGTTGTTCCTAAACCACCAGATCATAACACTTCCCTTCTACAATCCCGCTGTTGTTGAGAAGACGACAATGAAATTTGAGGGAAGTGTTGTGCTGGGATTTATTTGCTTAATCAACCCCAATTATAACTAGTGACAGTTCAGGATGGAATGAAGCATAATTCTGCACTTAATTACCTAGACATCATCCATAAGGCCATCAGCTGTTCCCTGCCATTCACCATAACCCACATCTCTATCCACAGAGTACACATTCTTCTCCTTTCTTGGAGTCTTATTGCAGTCTTCAGTCTCTTTGTTCTGGTTTTTTCTGCATTCATGTCATTGTCAATCTTCAGGTATCCATCTATCCAAAAGCCATCTTTCTCCAGTTGAGATTGGTCAGACTCTGGAACGGCTTCACCCTCACAGTCCATAGGTCAGTCAACATCATCCTGTGTGCACCCGTCACCCTGCCAGACTTCACGTTACTCTCCTGTAGCTTGATTCAGCAGGATTTTGAGTATGTCTGGAAGATGAGACTGCTGGATGTCACAGCTTGTTTTTTTTTCTGGGCCTTGCAGACTCAAGCACTTCAAATGACTGGACTCAGGTACTGGAATTGACTTTCATCAGACATGCATCAGACACAACTTCCATCAGGCACTTCTCCTGTAGTCTTGATTGAAGATTGGTGGTAAGGTTCCTCCATGGATAGATATGCAGATCTTTACTAGGCAGGTAAGAATTTCTTAAGCAGGGAGTGATGTCACAATACCTTAGTTGACTGCTGGAAAGAACACCGTCTATTTCTAACCAACATTCATTTAATCTCTTATGAACTTCACCATTGCTAGGGTTAAAGTGGCAAATATTTTAGAAGGTGAGGGGACCTGTCCCTAGAGAACCTAACTCTTTTTCCCCATACACACAAAACACATATTACACTTCCATAATGCATATAGAGACTTAAGCTAAAATAGCATGGACTATAAATGCATGAACACCTTCACATGAACACATTTACTGAGTATGTTTATGTACAGGTAGTCCTGCACCTACACCTAAAGTGTCTATGTGCACGCATATGGAATTTACTAAACAGTAACTGATCAATTTACATAACATCATTATTTATATACAATATATATATATATATATATATATTGGATTTGGGGTAAATGACTGGATTTGTCTTATGTCCTTAAATCCCTTCTCTGGCTGAGTTAATGGTGCTCAGCCTGACTTCCGTGCAGTTGGGTGTCCAGTCTTTTGGTCCTCCCACAGATCATAAACAGTCCAATATAGATAAAATAATGACCAGGAGGAAGATGACAGGAAGAGTTAGCATTGGGCTTTATTACGGTCTCCTCATGGCTGAAATCTGAGAGGAGATGCTTCGGGTCAGCGTCAAACTCAAGAGGGATCTTCTGGAGTCTCTAAGGGGGATCTGGGCAAAGGTCAAGTCTTCTCTCTTGAGTGATAGGTGTTATACCTAAAATGGGATTAAGGAATAGGATAACCTTCCTTATTTGATGCTTCCCTGTCCAACCAAACTCACTCATTCTTTACTTCAGGGTGACCTCCCCCTGTTAACCTTTCTTGAGCTGCCCTGTAAGTCAGCTAATGTCTCGACTACCCTGAACCCCAACAAAGTTAAATGCAAAATTCCTTTTTGTATGATCCTAGTCAATTGCTTCTGTTGACTATACAGACACCTCTACCAGTTTTCCATAATTCAAAAGAGTAACATACAACCCTCGCAGCTACTTAACACCCTAGGAAATCTAAACGTAACACTAAGGTACACTGACTTTAGTTGTATCCTGCATCAGGTCTTAAAAAAAGCCATGTTATCCATCCAAACTTCAAGGTCTAAGCACACAGTATAGCACGACACTCCTTCGTGTACGTCCGTTATCTGTCCATGCTGCTCTGCCTGTCTTAGTTCATGTAATAACAACTTTTATCCAATCTAAGATGCACAGAAAACTAACAAACAAAGACAATGAACTGATGAATTTCAAAGCCTAGGTGAACCCACACCTCTCTACTTATCTTAGTTCAAGCAACAGACCTTATCTGAAGCCATAGGCAGTAAGGGACTACAACACCACGGCGCCACAGGTGGCATCATGTATATAAACTTTAATCCCTTTAATGCCCTTCCACTTTTACATGGGCGACCAGGGCCATGGACTGGGTCACCTCCTTGACATCTCCTGTGAACTGCAGGACCCGGTACCTAGTGCCACACGGCCCTGGCGGGCGACTCATCTTGGCATCATGAACAGGATGGACTGACCTTGCAAATCTGGTCATGTGCGCCTAAAAGACTGTTCCCGAACTGTGCTTTAGTGAGAGACTGTGCACTGTGAATTGCCGCTAAAAATTGCCACCAAAACCGCCACCATTACACCGCCATGAGGAGCGCTGGAGAAGGAGGGCGTGCCAGTATGGGAGGAGACTACCAGATCAGTGTGAACAGTGATGAACGCCTCCTACGAATGTTATTATACAACGAGGATGTGCCCGTCTGCAAAAGAGGTCCGCCTCCTGATATGCTATGGCGGGAACAAGGAGGAGAAGAAGCCCCACCCCTGGGAGACAGAGGAGCAGCATGCACGTGTGGCTGCAGACCCGGAAGAGAAGATGGTGACTGGCGGGTACCCGAAAGATGGCGAAGCGATCCGGGACAATCCCAGGCCAACAGAGGATGACCCAGACATGCCATTGCCGGAGGATCTGGACTTCCTGGGAACACAAGTGGAGGAACTGATCCGCCAGCTCCTGGACACCAGCTGACCGCGGTGAAGAAATGGAAGTCAGCCCTGTGCAAGAAGATCGCACTGGAGGAGTTGCAGTCCGTGCAGCAGCTGACGCCAGCTGCCTCATCAGCAGCCTCGTCAGCACAGCGGACCAGCATCGGTGGAACCACATCAGACGCAGGTACAGAAAATGACCCTGCCCCGGTGACCGATCCCACTCCAGCGACCTCTCCACCCCCAGGCACTGACCATGCTCCAGCGACAGCTCCTGCCCCAGATGAAGGCCTTGTTCCAGTGACTATTACCACCACCAACAAGACACTGACAGGCCCACTCCCAACACCCATAGGCACACCACTGGAGGTGAGCCCCAAGGGGGTGGTCTTCCATTGGGACAATCTGAGAGCAGAACCAATTGGGTCCCCTGGGGAGTCCCAACCAGAAGGATCCCATAATGAAACCCTCACCTGGGAGGAATATAACCAATGTCTGGTGCTAAAATGGAAGGAGGGAAGTGGGAGTGAGGCCCAATGCAAAGCGCAGGCCCATAAAACCAAGCGATGTAACAAAAGCCCAGTGAAACGGGGTATGGTAGTGGCCTTCCACCTAAAAAGGGGTTTGGGTTTCATTAAGGAAACCGGACTGCTGGCAGAGGTCTATGTCACCCGCCGTGACATGGAATTTTATCTCCGGGAGGGACATCCAGACCGCGATCTGTGCCGAGGGGGCCATGTGACCTACACCCATCACTGGAGTGAAAAAGGCTGGTACGCCATGAATGTTAAGAAATGCACACCCACAGCAGTGTCACCTAGTGCCAAAGTCGATACTATCATTATTCCTCTGGTCACAGAGCCAGTAACCCCTCAGACCATCACCACTACCACAGTGTGCATAATCTCCACCACTGAAACAACCGTGACAGCTACACCAGTAGACATTCACACTCAGAACACGCAATCTCTAATTACAGCCCATGACTTTACTGTACATGAGAAGCAAACCCAAGACATTGATCTGGCATCAGGTGTAAGTTTGGATACAACTCTTCCCAGGCCAGGAAGTGCTCAATACTAAGTGTTACCCTGGACACTGCCGAACTAAATAAAAAAAGTTTGAACCTGACTGTAAATAGTTGAAAGTTTGCCCATTGATGCTAACAGTTTAAAAATGACTGCTACCATTTAACAGTTAAATAAACCTGGCCAGGTTTCTATTTAAAGGGGTCCCTCATTTAAAGGGATCCTGTTTACAGAGTTTGTTTGTTTCAAGGACATTTGAATCATGGACAGTGAATGATTCACAAACTGTCTTGTAAATAGTTTGCAAATTCTAAAAGGTGCTTCCTACTGGTTTTACAAATAAGCTTTTAAAAGACTGCTTCTAACATTGCTGTGAAAGTTGCTTTGTTTTACAGAGACCTGAAGAAAAACCCGTTTGGCGCAGCAGGATTCCGTGTCTGGATATGGGCCTTGTAGCCTGTCCAAGCCAACGTTGGGGGTTAATGACGGGTCCCTTGCATCGTTGCTGCTGTTATAAAGTTGTTGATTGACTTGAGTATTAAATTGCTACCTCAGTATTAATGAAAAAGGACTTGAATGTTGTTTGCACCCTTAAAAGGAATGTTGATTTGTTGCACTTTGCTGAACTAATACCTACAGTTAGTTAGAAATGTACATTATATGCCAGCTAGTTAGTATATTAGAGAGTTAATATATTGAATAAGAATAAAATTGAAACTTGAACTTAGACAGTGTTATGTGCAGGAAGCAGTGAAAATGTCTAATGTTACACTTTTGAATCAGATGGACTCGATGTAGCATACCTGTAGGGGTAGTCGCTGTTTGCTAGAAAAGTTCTTCATTTTGAATAAAGAGGATGCTTGTTTTACACTTTGAAGCCTTAAGATAGTATACCCATAGCAGGTAATAGTTTTTCATAGTTAATTCATTATTATACTGTTCTGTTAAATTGCTCTATTCTTAAAAGTAGGCCTACAATGTAAATATGTTCTTGTAATGTTCAAGTGTCCACACCTCCCATGAAGGGAAGCTTTAGTTTATAATAGTAACTTGTTTTACATGTTTATAGCATTCCAAAAACTGTATGTCTTTTTTACTAAAATATTGTTGTTCTTCTTATCCCAGTCCAGGAGTACTGGATTTAATGGGGGGAGTGTGAAGTGTGGTGCCCCAGGGTCCTGTTCATCACAGTAGCATTGCTTTCCTCACGGGGAGAGTGATGTTATGTTTGGAGGCAAGAAGGGATAACTGGCACCAGGTAAACACAATCATGCAACACATTCACACTCCAGGTCACAGGGGGAGCTTTTGATCCTATTCACTAGGTGACTCCCCCCATATATGGTAGTCAGTAGGGAAAGTGAGTCAGTTCTTGCCAGGAAACAGACTGGATCAGTCTGAGGCAGAAGAAGGTTTACGGAGCTGTGTAGCCGCAGTGCAGCAGTTCCTGGAAAGAGACATACAGAAAGCCGAGTATCTTGCACTGAGCGTGAAGGAGAGCAAAGCAGAGGAGAAGGATACCAGGGGGAGACCAGACACAAGCAGGCTGCCTCCTTTTGAGGCGCAGAGACCGGTAGCCGGAACACCGAGGTTGTAAAGCCCTCCACGACTTACATCAGAGACCGGCACGACAGCTGAACTCCAAGTTACCTGTCCGCCCTAAAACCCAGGAGACACGGTGACACCTTTAGAGCCCGGGGCATGCTAGAGTCCCTATAAACAGACTCAAGTCACCAGTCATACAGGTTATGTCCTATCCTATACGGGGGACAGAGAGAGAGAACATCTCTGAGGACCTTATCTGAAGCCATAGGCAGTAAGGGATTACAACACCACGGCGCTAGAGGAAGGCTTTGATTTCCACCTGGATAATGGGACTCCTAACTTGCCTCCAAGCCGGCCGAACCCTGCCTGCCCTGTGATCTGGTGCTCTGAACTGTGGCTGCTGAAGTCTTCAGTATATCAGGTAAAGAGACTTCAATCCTGTGTCCTCGTTCTTTACTGCGCCATTCACCATCTTCTATCTACACACCGGGAGCCCTGGGGATACACTTCACCTGTTGGAAGTTATACCATCTAGCTGCCATAACATCACCCCAGAGGACCCCTTAAAGTAGCATCGGTCCCCACTGACCGAATACAACAGGTAGCTTGGCCGGGGTAACTTCTGGCTCTGCACGGCAGACACCGGTTACTTAGGACTGGAGCATCAAGCATTAGCATTCGCCCACCACCTGTGCTTATAGAAATAAGCGTATGAACCTAACATCTTATTAATACCAATTAGGTAAGAAATCAGCCTTGCTCTGGATACCTCATTGACTGATTAACATACATTGCTAATGTTAAGAAGCGCACACATTTTATGCCATCTTATCCGGAACGATTATAGCACTATTTGGAGAGATTATCACTCCCGTATAATATAACATTAGTGCCTGATACTCACAGTCCTTAGTGTGTATAGTGGGACTAACACTCGCTCACTACACACCATCAGGTACGACTCAGCATTAGCGCCTGATGCCTACATTCTCTAGTGTGTGCATGGTGGAATTGATATCTGGTACTATATACCATACACACTCTCTAGTGGGTGCAGTGTGATTAATACCCACTTAGTGCATGTTGTCAGGGCTAACGCTGGTCTCACATTTGCGTTTTTTTTTTGCGTTTTTGCGCAAAAAAACGCAAAAAAAATGCGTTTTTTCCCTATACTTAACATTAAAAATGAATGCTTTTTTTGCATGCATTTTGACACGTTTTTGCAACACATGCGTTTTTCCCTGCATGCGATGTGTTGCAGAAATGCAACATGTAGTAATTTTATTTATTTTTTTGCCGCAAAAAAACCCATGCGTTTTTTGCGGCAAAAAAACCTATTGATGTCTATGTAAACGCATGCGTTTTTAAGCACATGCGTTTGCATGCGTTTTTATAGAAAAACACAAGAATACACACTGATAAGCCACCCCCAAACCATAACCCTAACCCTAACCCTAGGGATCCTAACCCTAACCATAAGGGTTAGGGTTAGGATCCCTAGGGTTAGGGTCAGGGTTAGGGCTAGGGTTAGGGTTAGAGTTTGGGTTAGGGTTAGAGTTTGTGTTAGGGTTAGAGTTTGTGTTTCAGGGTTAGGGTTAGGGTTAGAGTTTGTGTTAGAGTTTGTGTTAGGGTTAGGGTTAGAGTTTGGGTTAGGGTTAGGGTTAGAGTTTGGGTTAGGGTTAGAGTTTGTGTTTTAGGGTTAGGGTTAGGGTCAGGTTAGAGTTTGTGTTAGAGTTTGTGTTAGGGTTAGGGTTAGGGTTAGAGTTAGAGTTTGGGTTAGGGTTAGGGTTAGAGTTTGTGTTTTAGGGTTAGGGATAGGGTTAGAGTTTGTGTTTTAGGGTTAGGGTTAGGGTTAGAGTTTGTGTTAGAGTTTGTGTTACAGTTTGTGTTAGGGTTTGTGTTAGAGTTTGTGTTAGGGTTAGAGTTTGGGTAAGGGTTAGAGTTTGTATTAGGGTTAGGGTTAGAGTTAGAGTTTGGGTTAGGGTTAGGGTTAGAGTTTGTGTTTTAGGGTTAGGGTTAGGGTTAGGGTTAGAGTTTGTGTTAGAGTTTGTGTTAGAGTTTGTTTGTGTTAGGGTTAGGGTTAGAGTTTGTGTTAGGGTTAGGGTTAGAGTTTGTGTTAGGGTTAGGGTTAGGGTTAGAGTTTGTGTTAGAGTTTGTGTTAGAGTTTGTTTGTGTTAGGGTTAGGGTTAGAGTTTGGGTAAGGGTTAGGGTTAGAGTTTGTGTTTTAGGGTTAGGGTTAGGGTTAGAGTTTGTGTTAGAGTTTGTGTTAGAGTTTGTGTAAGAGTTTGTGTTAGGGTTAGGGTTAGAGTTTGGGTAAGGGTTAGGGTTAAAGTTTGTGTTTTAGGGTTAGGGTTAGGGTTAGAGTTTGTGTTAGCGTTTTTGTTAGAGTTTGTGTTAGAGATCGGGTTAGGGTTAGAGTTTGTGTTTTAGGGTTAGGGTTAGAGTTTGGGTTAGGGTTAGGGTTAGAGTTTGTGTTAGAGTTTGTGTTAGGGTTAGGGTTAGAGTTTGGGTGAGCGTTAGGGTTAGAGTTTGTGTTTTAGGGTTAGGGTTAGGGTTAGAGTTTGTGTTAGAGTTTGTGTTAGAGTTTGTGTTAGGGTTAGGGTTAGAGTTTGGGTTAGGGTTAGGGTTAGAGTTTGTGTTTTAGGGTTAGGGTTAGGGTTAGGGTTAGGATCCCTAGGGTTACTCCGGTACCCGTTGAAGTGCCACTCTGCACGAAACGGCCGTCATCCGATCTTTATCCACTCCCTTCCCTGTTTTTTCTACAAAGTCCTAATAAAGTGGTGACTATTTTACCTGGGTAAGTGCGCTCCAATCTTTTTCCTCGTTTTTCCTTTATGAACTCTGTATGCTTTTGTTGGATGCAGCACCCCGTTGGTAATGAAAAGGAAATTATCAGCCATATATGCCCTTTGCATGTGGTTTTTGCTGTTGTGCACATTGGGGTCAGATTATCGGGGCAGTGCGGAAGTAGAACTTTCTTTTACCCTGTGACATCAACTGGCTTTGCTTTGTTGATCCCATTATTAAACAGTGGGTCTCTTATACGGTTTTTGCTTATGCAGTGAGTGGCAGGGCTGCCAAAAATTAGGATGCACCCCAATACCCTTTTCACGAGAGGTACAGGAGGGCTTCATCAAAAAAATGTTGCACTGAATGCAAGGCCTGCCCTGTTATCAACTCACATGCACCCCAATTAGCCTTTGAACCCAGGTGCTGGATGGCCACAGGAAATCCCACTTCACAGTCTTCAGTTGGTCCTGCCATACAGTTTCCTTATGCATTGAATGCAAGGACCGCCTTGACCCCCCTTGGAAGAAACATGGAGGAAGGTCTGATAAAAATTGTCCCATTACAAAGGAGAGGGTCTCCTACACTTATAATGCCCATACGGGCTGACAAACATTTCCCTGTGGGGGGTACATTTTTTAAACAATTTTTTATGGGGATCATAGACACCCTTACCAAAAAATTGACTGGCTGTAGCAGCATAGAACACATTCACCCTGGTGTTCTAGTAGCGGTGGTTGATGAGACGTGGAGGAAGGCCTCATTAAAAAAAAGTCACAATTTAAAGGAGCTGGTCTCCTAGACTTGAAATGCCTATACACTAAGTGTATGGACTGACAAACATCTCCCCATGGGGATTCCTTTAAAAAAAAATTCAGCCCAAATTAGTGTTTTCTGTTTAGAGTTAGGGTAACAAGGCAGAAAAAGTGAATGGAAGCCTGAAAAGCACAATATGTGGCCTGTATTTTGTAAACAAATTTAAACCACAAAATTCTGTATACAGCCAGGGTAGCAGACCAAAAAATGCAATGTATGCCTGCAAAGTGAGGATTTGGACACCACAGATATACCGTGCATCTGACGGAGATAACATACTGATCAAAATGTGACCTTGATTTTTTTGGGGCCACCAAAATTGTGTCAATAAGAAGGCTATGACACTAAAATAAAAATTTGGAGTACTAAAATTGTACAATATTTAGCCCAATGATGTGCGATGCATGTTGCGTACAAATCACAGTGCTAAATATAAGAACTGGAGCTAAATATTTTTTTGCCAGCTAAAGATTTTTTGGTCACCAAAATGTTGTCCAAAAATGTTGTAAGACACTCCAGAAAAAAAAAAACATCAGTAGTACCCCCAAAAATGGTGAGAATTTTAGGAACACTCATATGTGATGCCTGGGACAAAAACAACTGTTTTAAATTGTTAGATTTTAACGCTCTTTTATGAAAATGACCTGGCTGTAGTCTGCAGTGTGACCAAGCAAATAAATGTTAAATAATGTTACTAAAATTAGCAGGTATAAGGTGCCCCCAAAAGAATCCTGGCCACAGATACCTGCAGCTGGTTATATATAATGTTACTGTCAGCTGCAGCCGTGATGCGGCCCAGCCCATAGACGCCTCCGACCACATTGGCATTGGACGCAATACGGACTCTTTATACCGCAGAGGGGGACCCGGGCCTAACCAAACTAGGGGAGGGCAGAGACCGGGGTTCTGTAGTAGCTGAGCATGTGAACAAAGAAAGAGACACGTAAGACTTGATTACACCACACAACTTCAGGTATAGAGAAAATAAAGTTTACTAAAGTCAAGTCACACAGTACATAAACAAAACATAATGATGTCAGGCACCCAATTCCACCCAGTGGACCCTAAGGCACCAACGGATCACCAAGACACACATAGGCGGGACATCAGGACACAGGCAGGACATCGGGGTACATGAGGTCATCAGGGCGCAGGCAAGACATCAGAGTACAGACAGCACATCAAGACATCTGGACACTGGAAGGACATCAGGACATCAGGACACAGGCAGGGCATCAGGATATCAGGAATACCGGATAGACATCTGGGACACTGACATCGCAGCCCAGGTCGCCAGCTGGGACACTGGCGTGGCAGCCCAGGGCATAACTTACATCAGGACATCAGACACAGGAAGAATAGCAGGACATCAGGGAACATGAGGTCATCAGGACACAGGCAGGACATCGGGGTACAGACAGGACATCAGGACATCTGGGCCCAGGTTCACCGGCAGACTTTAGACAGGAGTCATTCGGTACCGGACATCCGACACGACCTACAGGCACCACCAGTCATAAGGCTTCAAGCTCCAGGCAGCGGTCATCAGGTTCCAGACTATGGTCGTCAGGCTCTGGGCATCGGACCTAGGAAGGAACTCAAGCAATATGGTGCTAGAACCGCAGGATTGCTGGACCTGCCAGGAGCTAGCACCACATGGTAGTCAGAGCACAGAGTAGTAGATTCTTAGCAGAAACACCAGTTACAAGAGACTCACAGTCACTGAGTGCGAGGCTCCAGATGCAGAGGGATTCCAGGAACATAACACAGCAGACACAGTTCAGACATGGTCATGTACAGGATCAAGGATTCGGGCCTGGATATACTGCCACCAGGACAGGCACCAAAACACGACAAAACAGAAATCAAGGCAAGGACTTTGGTACCAAAACATAGAGAGGAGAGGTGCAGGAACACAAAAACACATAGCAAAGTTCAGGAGCTTTGTGAGTAGCTCAGGCCCCGCCCATAGAGCAGGGGAACTTTATATAGGAGCTGCCCCTCAGCAATTTGCTGGGGACAGCATTTCAAATACACACTAGACCTGATAAAAGCAGGGGAGGTGTGGCCGCGCATGCCCTTAGCACAAACAGAAACCATTACAGCACAATCGGTGCAGGAACTGAGGCTCAGGGCACCTGGCTGTCACTGCACACCCTGACACACGTGGAAAGTCATGCAACAGCTGCAATGACTTCGCAACCTGCGGACAGCTTCCACAGCGGCAAATAGGGACCGCACAAGCGGATGGTCATCCTGCAGAGAAAAGACATAATCACCATGTACAGCTACGCAGCACAGCAGGGAACTGAGAAGGCTCCATACAGGTAACAGCCAACAGTATCCCAGCTCATTTAGGGAAAAAGGAACAAAGGGTTAAAGCAAAGACATGCATTATCACGCCGAAAACCAGATACAGACAGAACGAAAATACGCCACAGCAGACAGTAATGGATTCTTTTGATTAATGCAGGGAGATCTATAGACTCACATGCAGTGCCTGTATTCCTTGCAGTGATGTGGATATGTGCACATAGACTCCCCTGCCTACCGCCTACCTAGCACATTAATCTATATACCCCTGAAATAGCCCTAAAAAGTACTGTTGGTTTATCAGGATTTGTGGATTGAACAATTGTAAACCCACACTAACTAATAAAAGAACAAATCTGACCCTATCTCAGCAGTAGCTCTCCCTACACTAGCTGAGTCTGGAGCAGAATGCTCCCGAGCAGGGCAGCGTCAGGTCTCTTATAGAATCTGTCTGCTGCCAGCATTCTCAGATGGGAATTTTTTAAGTAATTTCACTACAAGGGTCCTCTGGTACTGCATCATTTTAGTACACCTGTCTGCCTCGGGAAACAGAGATTGAAAGTTGTCCTTTGTAGCGTGGGTCTAGAAGTGTCACCAACAACCAGTAATGAGTGTACTGAAAATTTTAATAATGCAAGGGTCATGGGAAATGCAGAGCAATATAAAGTCAGCCATGCATGCCAGACTACTAACAGGCAATACTTCCGTGTCCTCAAAAACAGGACAACTGACCATGCTGTCCTCCGCCTCCTCATCCTTCTCCTCCTCCTCCCTGTCCTCGGGCCATCCACAGTGAACAGACAGTATGACAGCTGTGCTTGTAGTACCATCTATAGCACATGAAAGTAGCTCCTCTTCATCCTCCTCCTCCTCCTCATTGTCTACCAATCCAACTATGCCTGGCTGTAGGTTCAGCGGTGTCATCCAAATATTTGACTGTTCTTTCAGCGCTGTCCAAAACTCTTCATCATTGTGTTGTTTGTCACCTAAACAGATTAGCTTCAGCACAGCCTGTTGCCGCTTGGCTGAGGCAGTGCTGCAGTGCTTCCAGCTTCTGATTGATGTACTTATTTCAGAGATGGAGGCTGAAGAGGAAGAGGAGGAGGTGCAGAAGCTGTAGACTGTGGAGGCAACCCTGATTGACATAGGGCACGCAATCCTCGGTGTGGGGAGGATGTGTTCCATCCCAAGGTCCAATTGGGTCCTGGCTTCCACTATGCTAACCCAGTGTCCCATCAGTGAGATGTACCATGCCTGCCCACAAGCACCTGTCCACGTGTCAGTGGTTAAGTGGGCTTTCCAAGTAACAGCATTGTTGAGGGAACGGGTAATGCTATGGGACACGTGCTGGTGTAATTCCGGTATGGCACACTGGGAGAAATAGTGGCTACTGGGGACCGAGTACCGTGGGATGGCCGCCACCATCAGGTTGCAGAAAGCTTCCGTCTCAACGAGCCTAAAATGCAACATTTTGAGTGCAAACAGACAAGAAATGTTAGAATTTAGTACTGTGGCCTGTGGGGCGTTGGCTGGATATTTCCACTTGTGTTCCAATGACTGGAGTATAGACAACTGAAGGCTGCGCTGGGACAAGGACATGGACGGGCTTGATGATGGTGGTGGTTGACTGTGTGCAACAACAGGTGCAGGGCACAAAGCAACTTCACATGCACGGTGAACTGGGGATTGGCTTCTATGCAAAACAGTGGAAGAAACAGTGGTGTCACCTGCAGACAGTGTTCCTGGAGCCTGGGGTTCGGCCCACAAGGACGGGTGCTTTGCTGCCATGTGCCTAATCATGCTGGTGGTGTTCAAGCTGGTAGTTTTGCTACCCCTGCTGATGCGGGCATGGCATGTGCTGCAAATGGACTGTTTGGGTCTATCGGCAGAGTCTTTAAAAGGTAACCAAACTCGGGAAGATCTAACAGTTGGAATGGCAATTTCCCTCATGCTGGTGTTACAGGAAACGGATGCATGCCTTCTGTTGTCTGTGGCCACCATACTGGTTCTTCCTGCCTGTTGGGGTGATATGCCTCCTTCCCCGTGTGTGCTGCAGTCCTCACTCAGCATGTCCTCCTGCCAGGTTGGGTCAGTTACTATGTCATCCACCACCTCGTCTTCCACATCCGCACCCTGCTCCTCCTCCTGACTTTCTGGCAATTGTGCAACCCTGATTGACGTAGGGCCTGCAATTCTCAGCATCGGGAGGATGTGTAACAACCCCAGGTCCGACTGGGTCCCTGCTTCAACTATGTTAACCCACGTGCTGGTGTATTGCCGGTACGGCACACCGGTAGAAATAGTGGCGACTGTGGAATGAGTACCTTGGGATGGCCGCCACGAGGTTGCTGAAAGTTTCCACCTCAACGAACCTAAAAGACAACATTTTGAGCACAAACAGATGAGAAATGTTAGAATTTATTACTGTGACCTGTGGGGCATTGGCTGGGTATTTCTGCTTGTGTTCCAATGACTGGTGTATAGACAACTGAAGGATACACTGGGACGAGGACATAGAAAGTCTTGATGATGGTGCTGTTTGATTGTGGGCAACAACAGGTGCAGGGCACGAGGCCTCTTGACATGCATCGTGAACTGGGGATTGGCTTCTGCACAAAACAGTGAAAGAAGCAGTGGTGTCAACTAGGGTTGAGCGAAATGAATCGGACAAATTCAAAAGTCGCCGACTTTCGGCAAAGTCGGGTTTCGTGAAATCCGACCCGATCCTAGTGTGGGATCGGCCATGAGCTCGGCGATCTTCGCGCCAAAGTCGAGTTTCGTATGACGCTTTCAGCGCCATTTCTCATCCAATGAAGGAGGACGCAGAGTGTGGGCAGCGTGATGACATAGGTCTCGGTCCCCACCATCTTAGAGAAGGGCATGACAGTGATTGGCTTGCTTTCTGCGGGAGGCATCACAGGGGCTATTAATGGACATGCCGACCGCCATCTTACTTCTGCCGATCTTAGCATAGGGAGAGGTTGCTGCAGCTTCATCAGAAGAAGGGATATAGTTAGGGAGGGAAGATTAAGCCCCAAAACTGCTTGTGCTGTAGCGATTTCCACTGTCCAACACCACCTTTGCTTTGCAGGGACAGTGGAGTTTATATTTTTGTGCATCAGCTCTGTAGCCTATTAGGCTGCCCTATAAGGCTCCCTGATAGCTGCATTGCTCGTTTGTACGCCGCTGTGCAAACCAACTATTTTTTTAAAAGCAAAAATCCTGTTGCTCCTTTCTGCACAGTTCTCTTGTCAATTTGTCCACACTTTTGTGTGCAGCAGTCCGTTTTATTGCTGCCATACTTGTCCTGAGATCATTGTAGGGAGATTGAAATTGTACTACAGCCCTTGTATTTTTTGATATATCTTCCAGCCACGTTCTGCCACTTACATTGTGTAGTGTAATACACTGGGCCTGAGTTTTGTTGCAGTCTCCCCCCCAAAAAAGGGAGATTTAAATTGGCACTAACTGGATCTACGTCACAGTTCTGTTAGTTTGTCGTACATCTTCCAGCCATGTTCTGCCACTTACATTGTGTAGTGTAATACACTGGGTCTGAGTTTTGGTGCAGTCTCCCCTCAAAGAAAGGGAGATTTAAATTGGCACTAAGTGGATCTATGTCACAGTTCTGTTAGTTTGTCGTAAATCTTCCAGCCACGTTCTGCCACTTACATTGTGTAGTGTAATACACTATGCCTGAGTTTTGTTGCAGTCTCCCCCCCAAAAAAAGGGAGATTTAAATTCTCCACAAGTTTATACACACCTTCTACCTTGTTTCACAGTACCATATAACGGTTGTTATTTTGGGTAGATTTTTCCAAAAATTAGGAAGTCTGGTGGAAGAGGCCGTGGGCAGTCGTTGCCAGCTGGTACTGATGGTGGTGGTAGTGGTGGAGCATCTGGTGGTAGTGGGAAAAGTAAAATAGCACCAAAGGCTCGAGGTGTTGAGCCAGCGTCATCGTCTGGCTACACAAGGCCTCGAAGGCTCCCTTAACTGGGAGTAGGAAAACAGGTTTTAAAGCCGGAGCAGCAGGAAAAAGTTTTGGCTTTCCTTGCTGACTCAGCCTCTAGCTCTTTCCCTTCCTCTTCAGAAGGTTCGAAATCTAAAAGCAGCGAGTCGTCAGTGGATGCTCCCGGTCAGGAACAAGTCGCTTCCTTGTGTCCTTCACCCAAACCAAAATGAAGGATGCGGCAGGCGAAACTACAGTTTACTCCATGGAGCTCTTTACACATACCGTGCCTGGGTTAGAGAGGGAAATTGTTAAAAGCCCATTACAAGATGAATCGGACATGGAGTGCACAGATGTACAGCCACAGTGTCACGATCCATGTTTGGATCTGTGGCAGATCTGGTTTGCCTCAGTTAAAGACATTTTTTCCTTTCTGGTCATCGGGGGTTAATGCAGTTTCTTCCCCCCGGTGGCCACTGATGTTACTGCATTGCTGCTGGCTCAGCTGATGCTTGTGATGACCACTCCCTCCATCCTTTAAAAGGTCACCTGGTTCATCAGCTGACTGTCGGTGTTAGTTCATTCTTCAGCGACCAAGCCAGGAGTAGGAGCTAGCTGGGAACTGGTGTTCTACAGCTGTGTCCCTTTTATCTGGTGCTTCTTTCTGCTGTGCCTTTCTGCTGTGCTGTGCCTTGCAAAATTAAGCTAAGTTTGATTTTCCTTTACATAGTCTGTTTTCCTGTTTATTGCAAAGTTATATACTGGTGCAGTCTACCTCCCTTTGGGGGAGTGGGGGTCACTATAGGGCCTGCATAAGAGACAGAGCTGGTGGCTCGGGCCTCCTAACCTTCATAGGTACCCCCGAGATAAGGGAAAGCCAGGGCCCCTTATAGTGGCAGGGACAGGTGTGGGTTCCAAATACGCCGTCCTGCCCCTTTATCGCAGTAATTGGCTTGATACACAGCTAGATTATTATGCTGTTCCATTGACTCAGATCACTACATTGCCCTCGCAGTGTACTGAGCCAGAATCTGACCCTGATGAGACTATGGTGCCCTGTCCCGAACGCTATAGCACCTTACACGGTGACAGAGAGGAAGGTGCATATGACATTGAAGAGGACATGATAGATGACCCAGTTGTTGACCCAGATTGGCAGCCATTGGGGGAAGAGGGTGCCGCTGCCTGTAGATAAGAAGCGGAGGAGGATGATCCGCAGCAGTAATCTACATCGCAACAGCTTTCATCTGGCAGGCCCGTATCAGGCCAAAAATGTTTGTCAAAACCAAAAACAGTTTTAGGATAGCGTGGCCATACAGTGAAAGTAGCACAGCGTGCAATGCCTGAAAAGGTAATCCATAGTAGGAAGAGTGCAGGGTGGGAATTTTTTAACCAAGATCCGAATGATCAGTGCAAAGTTATCTGTAAGAAGTGCTCAAAGACCTTTAGCAGAGGGATGAATCTCCTCAATTTAAATACAATGTGCATGCGTAGACATTTAACCAGCATGCACTTGCAAGCCTGGACTAACTACCAAACATCCAGTACTGTTGGTGAACCTGCTCAGAATGAAGGTAGTCAACAAGGCTACATTGCTTCCCTCACAGTAAGCCCACTGGTTAGGACACCACCAGCAGCAAATGTGGAGGTATCGTCGCAAGGCCAAAGCAGTCAGGGAATCACAAGGTTCTTGGTAGGAAACACTGTAGGTAGGCCAACATCAAGAATACCATCACCAACCCTCTCTCAATCTGCCATGTCCATCACCACCCCCGCTAGTTCCACCATATGCAGCTCTCCAGTCCAGCTCACCCTACAAGAGACTCTCATTAGGAAAAGAAAGTACTCATCCTGTCATCCGCGTACACAGGGTTTGAACGCCCACATTGCTAGACTAATCTCATTAGAGATGATGCCCTACCGGTTGGTTGAAAGCGAAGCTTTCAAAGCCCTGATGGCCTACGCAGTACCACGCTATGACCTACCCAATCAACACTTCTTTGCGAGAAAAGCCATCACAGCCCTCCACCAGCATGTCAAAGACCACATTGTCCAAGCACTGAGGCATTCAGTCAGTAGAAAGGTGCACCTCACAACAGATGCATGGACCAGTAGGCATGGCCAGGGACGTTACGTGTCCTTCACGGCACACTGGGTTAATGTGGTGGATGCAGGGTCCACAGGGGACAGCCATAGTGGGACAGTTCTGCCTAGCCCACGGTCTAGGAAACAGTTTGCTGTAGGCGTTTGCCACCCCTCCTCCTCCTCTTCCAGAAGTGAAAGCTTGTCCACAGAGCGCAGTCGCACGACCACTCAATCCGCAGCTGCCAGTGTTGCACACAAGGTGTCCCATTATGGAACAGCTAGTGGTAAGCGTGCATGCTGTGCTACAAATGAAGTGTTTGGGCGACAACAGACACCCTGCGGAAGTACTGGCCGAGTACTTGCAGCAACAAACATAGCAGACAAGGTAGTCAGTGATAACGAAAGGAATTTTATGGCTGCCATAGCCCTTTCAGAACTGAAACACATTTCTTGCCTGGCTCACACCTTGAACCTGGTGGTGCAGTGCTTCCTGAAAAATTATCCGGAGTTACCAGCCCTGCTCCTGAAGGTGCGAAGACTTTGCTCGCACATCCACCGGTCGCCCGTACACTCCAGCCGTATGCAGAACCATCAGCGATCGCTGAATCTTCCTCAGCACCACCTAATAATCGACATTGCAACAATGTGGAACTCCACACTGCACATGCTTCAGAGGCTGTGCGAACAGAGGCGTGCTATCATTTATTTGTGGGAGGATACACATACACGGACAGGCAGTTGGATGGCAGTCATGGAGTTGTCTGCTGTGCAGTGGTCGAAGCTCCAAGACCTCTGTCAAGTCCTTGATGATGGCAGACGACGCCATCATAAGCATGAGCATCCCACTAATGCATCTGCTGATGCAAAGTTTGATGCACATCAAGGAGCAGGTGTCTGCAGCCAAAGAGGAGGGAAGCCTTGATGACAGTCAGCCATTGTCTGGTCAGGGAAGTCTTCTGGACGAGGTGGCGGATGAAGAGGAGGAGGATGATGGGGATGAATATTTATGGGAGGAGGATGCTTCTCAGTGGGCAATAGAAACTGGTGGCGTTGCAAGGTCAGGTACACGGTTTTTACGGGCCACAAGTGATGTTGATTTGCAAGAAAGTGCTCCTCAACCCTGGAACATTGGCCCACATAGCAGAGTATGCCTTGCATATCCTAAAAAGGGACCCCCGCATTATCAAAATGATGACCGATGACGATTACTGGTTGGCCTGCCTCCTGGATCCACGATACAAAGGAAAATTATAAAAAAATATCATGCCACATGAGAACCTTGAGCAAATATTGGCTACCAAACAGGCAACTCTTGTAGACCATTTGGTTCAGGCATTCCCAGCACACGGAGGCGGTGATGGTTCTCACACGAGCTGTAGGGGGCAACATGGCAGAGGTGTTAGAGGTGCACAAATCCGAAGTGGCATTGGACAGAGTGGTTTTATGACCAGGTTGTGGAATGATTTCGCAATGACCACAGACACAACAGGTACTGCTGCATTAATTCAAAGTGACAGGATACAGCATTTGTCCAGTATGGTTACCAAATTTTTCTCCTCCCTTATCGATGTTCTCCCTCACAGGTCATTCCCCTTTGATTACTGGGCATCTAAAATAGACACCTGGTCTGAATTGGCAGAATATGCATTACAAGAGCTCGCTTGCCCAGCTGCTAGTGTGCTATCAGAAAGAGTCTTCAGTGCTGCTGGTTCAATACTGACCAAAAAAAGGACACGTCTGGCTACCCGAAATGTTGATGATCTAACCTTCATTAAAATGAACCAATCATGGATTTCAAATTATTTTGCCCCACCTTCCCCTGCTGACACGTAGCTTGCCTTAAAAATGTCTTGCTTTTGGCCTCCTCTTACTGACTGCTCCAATTCCTCCATTTGCAGCTGCTGAATGTCCACCATAGGCCATTTTTATACCTCCCTAAATGGGCTGACTCCCCCCACAGGGCCGTGGTCACCACTTGGCGCAAGCACCCGTGCGAGTGCCATTTGCCTGGACAGGTAGGTGTGCCCACTCTTGGGCGACGGCACTGGCACAGGGTCCCTCATAGTACAATGAAGTGTCTCTGATGGTGGTGGTGCACAACCAACATCAGACACACCGTCGTAATATGAGGGGCCCTTTGTCAGTACCGCCGCCCACGAGAGAGTGTTCCCCCCCAGCTCGAACAGTGCTCTACCACTTGCAAAACTTACCTCTCCCTGCTCCACCACTGTGTAGTCTTTGTTGTTAAATCCTTCAATGGCACTGCCAATAAAAATTTGTTGAAATGATAGATGATAGTAAAAATATACTGGGGCCCTGGCCTCCATTTAGACCAGTTAATACTTTGCGCCAACTACCACTGTCTACTACTCAGCAGAGTAGCCCACCCCTGTACCTAGCTATGCCACCAGTTTATTTATGAACATTTTGTGGGCTGACATTTAGCCCACTTTATTATTTTGGCCTACTAACTGCGTCAGCCACTTATTACAGTTGTCCTCCACTGAAAAAAGCAATGCCGCCTGTGTGCCCCTCTTACCGATTTTGAACTGCATTTAGCCTACTTTTTTATTTTAGGCCTACTAAGTCTGTCTGAGCCCCTTATTACAGTTGTTCTCCACAGAGCAAAGCAATGTCGCCTGTGTACTCCTGTTACCAATTTTGAACTGCATTTAGCCTACTTACTTACTTGGGCCTAGTAACTGTGTGAGCCTCTCATAACAGTTGTCCTCCTCCGCTGAGCAAAGCTATGCCGCTTTTGTGTACTCCTGTTACCAATTTTGAACTGCATTTAGCCTAATTTTTTATTTTAGGCCTACTAAGTCTGTGTGAGCCTCTCATAACAGTTGTCCTCCTCCGCTGAACAAAGCTATGCCGCCTTTGTACTCCTGTTACCAATTTTGAACTGCATTTAGCCTTCTTTTTTATTTTAGGCCTACTAAGTCTGTGTGAGCCTCTCATAACAGTTGTCCTCCTCCGCTGAACAAAGCTGTGCTGCCTGTGTACTCCTGTTACCAATTTTGAACTGCATTTAGCCTACTTTTTTATTTTAGGCCTACTAAGTCTGTGTGAGCCTCTCATAACAGTTGTCCTCCTCCGCTGAACAAAGCTATGCCGCCTGTGTACTCCTGTTACCAATTTTGAACTGCATTTAGCCTACTTTTTTATTTTAGGCCTATTAAGTTTGTGTGAGTCTCTCATAACAGTTGTCCTCCTCCGCTGAAAAAAGCTATGCCGCCTGTGTAGTCCTCTTACCAATTTTGAACTGCATTTAGTCTACTTACTTACTTGGGCCTAATAACTGTGTGAGCCTCTCATAACAGTTTTCCTCCTCCGCTGAACAAAGCTATGCCGCCTGTGTAGTCCTGTTACCAATTTTGAACTGCATTTAGCCTACTTTTTTATTTTAGGCTTACTAAGTCTGTGTGAGCCTCTCAAAACAGTTGTCCTCCTCCGCTGAACAAAGCTGTGCTGCCTGTGTACTCCTGTTACCAATTTTGAACTGCATTTAGCCTACTTTTTTATTTTAGGCCTACTAAGTCTGTGTGAGCCTCTCAAAACAGTTGTCCTCCTCCGCTGAACAAAGCTATGCCGCCTGTGTACTCCTGTTACCAATTTTGAACTGCATTTAGCCTACTTTTTTATTTTAGGCCTACTAAGTTTGTGTGAGTCTCTCATAACAGTTGTCCTCCTCCGCTGAAAAAAGCTATGCCGCCTGTGTAGTCCTCTTACCAATTTTGAACTGCATTTAGTCTACTTACTTACTTGGGCCTAATAACTGTGTGAGCCTCTCATAACAGTTGTCCTCCTCCGCTGAACAAAGCTATGCCGCCTGTGTACTCCTGTTACCAATTTTGAACTGCATTTAGCCTACTTTTTTCTTTTTGACCTACTAAGTCTGTGTGAGCCTCTCATAACAGTTGTCCTCCTCCGCTGAAAAAAGCTATGCCGCCTGTGTACTCCTTTTACCAATTTTGAACTTCTTTCACCCTACCCACTTACTTGGGCCTAGTAACTGTGTGAGCCTCTCATAACAGTTGTCTTCCTCCGCTGAACAAAGCTATGCCGCCTGTGTACTCCTATTACCAATTTTGAACTGCATTTAGCCTACTTTTTTATTTTAGACCTACTAAGTCTGTGTGAGCCTCTCATAACAGTTGTCCTCCTCAGCTGAAAAAAGCTATGCTGCCTGTGTACTCCTCTTACCAATTTTGAACTGCATTTAGCCTACTTACTTACTTGGGCCTAGTAACTGTGTGAGCCTCTCATAACAGTTGTCCTCCTCCGCTGAAAAAAGCTATGCCGCCTGTGCACTCCTCTTACCAATTTTGAACTGCATTTAGCCTACTTTTTTATTTTAGGCCTAGTAACTGTGTCAGCCTATCCTTACAGTTGTCCTCCTCTGAACAAAGCAATGCTGCCAGTTTAGTCCTGTTACCAATTTTGAACTGCATGTAGCCTACTTTCTTATTTGGGCCTACTAACTGTGTCTGCCCCTCATTACAGTTGTCTTCTGCTGAACAAAGCAATGCCGCCAGTTTAGTCCTGTTAGTAATTTTGAACTGCATTTAGCCTACTTACTTTTTGGGGCCTACTAACTGTGTCAGCCTCTCATTACAGTTGTCCTCTGCTGAATAAAGCAATGCTGCCTGTTTAGTGTTTTGGCATTAAAATGGGCACTGTAAGTGTTTTCCTGTCCTCCACTCACTGCCGACTTTGATTCCCCATTGACTTGCATTGGGTTTCGTGTTTCGGTCGGCCCCTGAATTTTCGCAATAATCGACCGATTTCACCCGACCCGACTTTTGAGAAAGTCGGGTTTTGCGAAACCCGACTCGATCCTAAAAAAGTAAAAGTCGCTCAACTCTAGTGTCAACTGCAGACAGTGTTCCAGGAGCCTGGTGTTCTGCCCACAAAGTCGGGTGCTGCCATGTGCCTGTTCATGCTGGTGGTAGTCAGGCTGGTAGTTTTGCTACCCCTGCTCATGCGGGCATGGCAGGTGCTGCAAATGGCCTGTTTGGGGTTATCGGCAAAGTCTTTAAAAATAACCAGACAAGAGAAGATCTAACAGCTGGAATGCAACTTATGTCATGTTGGTGTTACGGGGAACGGATGCACTCCTTCTGTCTGCGGCCACCACACTGCTTCTTCCTGCCTGTTTGGCTGATATGCCTCCTTCCACATATGTGCTGCAGTCCTCACTCTGTATGTCCTCCTGCCTGGTTGGGTCAGTTACTATGTCATCCACCACCTCGTCTTCCACATCTGCACCCTGCTCCTCCTCCTGACTTTCTGGCAATTGTGTCTCATCATCGTTCACCTCTTGTGACACTTTCCCACCATCGCCTTCATATGACCGTGGCTGTTCAAATCTTTGGGCATAGCTACATGCAATCTCATCTGGCCCCACTTAAAGTTGAGCGGCCGGGCATCCGGAATCTTTAAAGGGAAAACTGAACAGCTCTACGGAGTGTCCAAGTGTGGGATCAGTTATCTCAGGGAACTCGGCATCGTGGGAGGAAGGAGGATCAGGGTGAGTAATATGCAGTCCACACTCACGCCTACTCAGTCTTGACCGTGTGGAAGATGTGGTGGTGGTGGTGGCTAAGTGACTGGAAGCATTATCTGCTATCCAACCAACAATCGTTTCACACTGCTCTGGCTTCAATAGTGGTGTGCTGCGGTCCCCTAGATACTGGGACAGGAAGGTCAAGTAAGAAGATGTGGGTCTTTGTTGTGGCCAACCTTCAGCTTGGCCATGGCCTTGTCCACTGCATGCACCATCAGCATCACGTCCACTTCCCCATCCCTTGCCCTTGCCTTGCCCATTTTAAATGGACTACTGAAATATACAAATCACAGTGATAAATATAAGAACTGTAGCTAAATATTTATGGGCCAGCTACAGATTTTTTGGGCAGCAAAATGGTGTCCTAAAATGATGGAAGACACTTTAAAAAATAATATATTACCAAATAAAAAGGCTAGATTTTTCTGCGCACTCACTTCCGATGACTGGGACAAAAAAAAAAAAATAAATTGTGAGGTTTTCATGCTTTTGTATTGCAATGACCTGGATGTAGTTTGCAGATGACCAAGCAAATAAATGTAGAAAAAAGGGGCTATGAATTACTTTCAAATAAAATGAGCAGGTATAAGCTGAAAAAAAAAAGTTGCCACGGAGACCTGCAGCTACGCATATATAAAACACGCAGCAGCAGACATGACCGCATATGCTGAATACAGTTTTCCTTCGGGCATAAACCTAAATACCGACAAACCGCGACATACTGTCCCAACCTATTCCTTGAATAAAACACAACCATTTATGTTCTTTGGATATTTTGGCCACAGCGGCCAACTTTTATTAACAAAAATTAACATAAACAGTAATACAAAAAGTATATAAATTCGAGGGGAGGGTTCTTGGAGCTAAAAAGATCTGGCAAAACCCCAAAATGAAGATCAACCACCATGTTACCCTCAGCCGTACATCACCAGCTCGAGGGCACCGTACATCCCGTTCCCCATCCAGAGCCCATACCAAAATGCCAGATCAAACTCCACACTATTTTCAATTACCTGTAATTATGTTACAATTCCTTCCCCCTACTAATCAGCGTGAACTCCAAGAACCCCCACCCCCCCACCAGCCAGGAACAGCCCTGACCACCTCAGGCTCGTGAGTGCCCTAACGCCACCAATGCTCTCTCCACCCCTTCTTGTAATGCCAAAGTCCACAAATCAATCCCAATTGCATTTAAGTGAACTCCATCCTCCAACCAATAATTACCAACCCCCAATTCCAATTCAAAATGCCTGACGCTAATACCCCCATTTCTGGATACGAAACCCGATACTGCCCTGTTTAATTTCACCCTAGCTCTGTTAATCCCCTTCAAAGATATAGCCACCCTCCACCTTTTCCTAGGCACAATATCCGACCACACGGTCAACACCCCCGGAAACGATGTCCACAATCACAATAGGTCAAACCGTATATCTCTAATTAACTCTCTAACCGGCCGCACCCCCAAATCATTCCCACCCATATGCACCACCAAAATGTCAGGCTGTCTATCCAAACGAACCGCCCTCGAGAATTCAGAAAGAACCCTACTCCAAACCATCCCTCTAAATCCCAACCATCGAATGACGACTTGCTGCCTGTTAAAACTCAGTTGCCTACCATCCAGCCTCACATCAGCACGAATCGCCCCCCAATGCACAAACGAATTTCCAAAAATCCAGGCTAAATAGGGAGAACCACCTGCAACAAAATACATAAAACAATCAACTTCAACCAATATCCTGACATGCTAACCAATATTTCAATGACGCACATAAGTTAAGTAACGGTCCGAAGTCCACCTACCAATTCTCCTTATCGCATCTGCACCCAAGCCCAGACTATCTGCCTCCGATGCAGACCCAATCCTAAAAGAGTGCGACCCGAAGATATCTAGGGGGAGGCCTAACTCCTGCAAACCCATTTTCAATACTGCAATAAACTGAAAACGAGACAGAAATGCCCCCCAGCATGACACAACAAAGGGCCTACTCTGCCTGACCACAAGTGCCAATACATCTGGCACATCACCAACCCGCTAACACTCCACAAAACACCCGCTTACCTCTTCCAAATTGATCATTCTTCGAACACCGAATCAAAAAAAAAATACCCCCCGTCCAAAATTCTACATCCTCTGCCAACAAACCGCATGGCCCCAAAAAAGGCTAAAGAAAAAGCAAGTCGAAACAATGCCAACTCAAAATTGGAATAACAAATCATCTCCAAAACTCCACCCAACTGTTCTAAGAGGCTGAACGAAATTGGACGACTCCTATCAAGCGTCTGACTGCCTCTCCTAAAACCTCTAAGTGCCTGTCTAACCAAAAATGTTTTGTAACATCCACCAACCCTTGCAACTTAAAAGCAAAAGCAAGTCCAGCCACGAATTTATTAACTTTAGAAATTGACCAATCTACCTCGGCCGCCTTGCCAATTAAGAATAACACCGCCAACATCGTGTCTTCCTCGGACACCAAATCACCCCAACAAGACACCCAACTTTGCCATACCTGCCACGAGGCTTCGTATGATGACCAGGTCTGCTTGTAACAAACTCCCAATCAACCGTTCTGCTCGTCCATAATCACGTTCCATAGATGCAAAGGACATTCCTCTCCCGAGACCTCTGCGTCCGGCACCAATTCCCGAAAACGCTCCCACTGAAAGCGAGACAATGCATCCGCTATTGAATTCTGAACACCTGGCACATGAACCGCAGAAATACAAGCATTCAGCTTCAAACACCTGAGAACCAGCTCCCTCACCAACTTAATAACGGGGAGACGAAGCCGATAAGCTGTTAATCACCGACACCACGCTCATATTGTCACAATGAAAACGAATCCTCCTGTTAGCGAACATTTCCCCCCCAAATGGAAACCACCACGACAATAGGAAACAATTCCAACAAAGCCAGGTTTTTCGTAAGACCCAACTTCCTCCAAGGCTGCGGCCATCGTCCAGCACACCACCTTCTCTTGCAATAGACCCCAGCCACACCAGCTGCATCCGTGTATATCTCACAGTCAAAATTGGTTAATATCTCCTGTTGAATCAATGACCGCCCATTGTAATTTTCCAAAAAACGTTGCCACACTATCAAATCGTCCCTATGCTCCTTATTCAAACGAATGAAATGGTGAGGCGCCTTCACCCCTTCTGTCGCGACTGACAACCTGCGACAAAATATCCTGCCCATGGGCATGATCCTGCACGTGAAATTCAAACTGCCCAACAAAGACTGCAACTCTCTCAAAGTCAACTTCCGCATCTTCCTAGCTCTATCCACCTCTTGTTGCAGCAGGGCCAGCTTGTCGTCTGGTAACCGACACTCCATTCTCTCCAAATCAATTAGAATACCCAAAAAACTCAAAACTGTACTAAGACCTTTCCTTCGCTAATGGAACCCCGAAAACGCTCAGCAACCCAAAACATGGCCGGTAACGCATTCCTGCACACTGGTGAATCAGGCGGACCAATAAACAAAAAATCATCCCGATAAAGAATAATTGACTGAATTCCCACAACATCCCTAACCACCCACTCTAAGAAAGTATTGAACATCTCAAACAAGAAACAATTGCACAACCCATTGGCAAACATCTATCCAAATAGTAACCACCATTCCAAAAACAACCTAACAATGGAACACTATCCGGGTGTTCCGGAAGCAAGCGGAAGGCCGATTCAATATCCATTTTTGCTAATAAAGCTCCAGGGCCGTGCCTCCTCACCCACTGTACCGCCGCATCAAACGAAGTTTATTCCACAGAGCACAACTCCTGGGCGATGCCATTGTTCACCGACAGGTCTTTTGGGTATGACAAATGCTGAATCAACCGAAATGTATTTGGCTCTTTTTTGGGCACCACCCCCAAAGGGGAAACAACCATCTCTTCAGTCGGCGGATGCAAAAACGGACCTGCCATCCTACCCAGCTCCACTTCTTTTTTAAGCTTAACATCATCAACCTCGGCATGCAACATTGCCAACCGCAAACTCTTCATCGAGAAAGGAACTTCGTGACCCGGAGCGGGAATCCTAAAACCGTCCGCAAAACCATGACAAATAACACCGGCTTTCACTTGATCCGGGTACCTATTTAAAAAGGGGGCCATCTCTTGAAGCCTTACCGGGCTCTCCCCCTTGACCGACACCCATCAATGGCTTTCTCTTACCTTTTTTGAATCATTTTGAGGCCCCATGGGAGCTTCCGTTACAATGGGAACACACATGCTTAAACTTACAGGTATTCCCGTATTTACACTAGCCGTCCTTAAACTGCCGGCATGTTCCGGATTTTTCCTTTGATCCCTGTGCCCCCTGACTACCACTTCCGTGTCCCGCCTGTTGGTTGCCACCACCTCCCCCCCCCCCCCGTTGAAAGGACTGCCCATGCCTGGCTGGGGCCATAACCTTCAACCAGAGCCCTATATCCTTCTGATCCCACCTAATTTCCGGCCTCACCGCCTTCCTCTGCCTAAACTGCTCATCATACCGCAGCCATGTCTGACCACCATAGGTACGATGCGCTTCCCCAATCAGTCCAAATAAAAAAAACAATCCCGAGCAATTCTCAGTAGTGTTGAGCGATACCTTCCGATATTCGGAAGTATCGGTATCAGATTGGATCGGCCGATATCGACAAAATATCGGATATCGCCGATACCGATGCCCGCTACCAATGCAAGTCAATGGGACAAAAATATCGGAATTAAAATAAACCCTGTCTTTCCTTGTGGTTAATTCCACATGAAGGAAAACAATAAAGAATAACATAGAATGTATCGGGGGAGGTGGACGAGACATTAAAGGCATAGAGGTTTAGCCCAAATCAAATGGAAGAGCAGGAATTAATTTTTTTAAGACGTTCGGAGTTACAAAGATATTGACTATGTTTAGATATTTTATATTTTGTCAGATATTTATGCTTCACTACTTCCATGCTCTGCACCTTTTTTTTTATTTCTCCCACACTTTCCTCTTCATCATCCTCAGCAGCAGCATCTTTTTCATCAATATCTTCTTCACCTTATTCATCTTCTTCTTCACCTTCTTCCTATTATTCTTTTTGTAAAAATTCTCCATATTCTTCTTATTCAACTCTTATTCTTCTTCATATTCTACTTCTTCATCTTCATATTCTTCATAATATTCTTATTTGTGACAGTCATTCCTGTAGTTGTTATCTATAAAAGTTTGAAGATTACACCTTCCGTTCCGTCACAAAAGATTTACAACAGTATTTGTCCGCGTTCAGTTTTGCCTGCAGCAGCAGGTACTTTCCAGGGGCACCACGAGGAGGAACGGACTCACCCCCATACACTGCTTAGTCTTCTTCTGCTTATAATTTAGATAATATCTTTTGCTCTGATTTTTAGTATTATGCTTAATGTTCTTCTGCTTTTTGTTCTACAGCTTCTTGTTCTTTTGTTTCTCGGTCTTCAGGGTCGTCATCTTTAGGGTGTTGAACTTGGAACTGTAGTAGGAGGTACAAGAAGGCTGAGGAACTGACGAGAACCAGCTGATGGTACTGCAACCCGGATGGCTACCCGAAGGTAGAAGAGCCAATGGCACGACCGAGGACCAGCTGACGGTACTGGAACCCGGTTACTAAGCAGGCGGTACCTGTGCCTGAAAGCACTACCAAGGACCACCTGACGTTGGTGGAACTCGGATACCCAGAAGGAGGCACCTAAGCCAAAGGCCCTGCCCGGAACCAGCTGACGGTGCTGCAACCAGGGGGACCTAGTCAAGATTGTCTTCCCAAGAACCAGCTAACGGTGCTGGAACTCAGATAGGCAGCAGAAGGTCCACAGGAAAAGAAACAATAGCTAGGCCGCGAGCCTGCCGCAGTTACCGAAAAACCACAGTCCTACAGGGGGAGCTTGTCCTATTGGAACTACTGAACCAGCCTTGATTGCCACTTCCTGCAGCCCACATAGGAAACACCTAAACTGCAGGCACCATGGAGTCGGCTAACCCGACCGCAATGCAACAGGACAACGCTTTGGAGTCTAAGTGACCTTGACACAACCCGGAAACAGCTGGCCTGCTGGAACCAGGCTGGGCAGGAGGGAGTACCCATGCCAAAGACACTGCCGAGAATCAGCGGATGGTACTGGAACCCGGATGCAATGCCCAAGGTGCAAGAGTCAATGGCACGACCGAGGACCAGCTGACGGTACTGGAACCCGTTACTAAGCAGGTGGGTACCCATGCCTGAAAGCACTACTAAGGACCACCTGACATTGGTGGAACTCGGACACCCAGAAGGAGGCACCTAAGTCAAAGGCTCTGCCCGGAACCAGCTGACGGTGCTGCAACCAGGGGGACTTAGTCAAGATTGTCTTCCCAAGAACCAGGTGGAACTCAGATAGGCAGCAGAAGCTCCACAGGAAAAGAAACAATAGCTAGGCCGCAAGCCGGCCGCAGTTACCGAAAAATCACAGTCCTACAGGGGGAGCTTGTCCCATTGGAACTACTGAACCAGCCTTCATTGCCACTTCCCGCAGCCCACATAGGAAGCACCTAAACTGCAGGCACCATAGAGTCGGCTAACCCGACCGCAACACGATAGGACAACGTTTTGGAGTCTAAGTGACCTTGACACTACCCAAAAACAGCAGGCATGCTGGAACCAGGCTGGGCAGGAGGGAGTACCCGTGCCAAAGACACTTCTGAGCAGCAACTGGCAGTGTTGGAGCCCAGGGTAATAACTAGAAACTGACTGTAATAATTGCCGCTCACACAGCTGGAGATCAGCTGATGCTACTGAACCCCAATAACAGAGGAGCAGCTGTTAACTGTGCAGACAGCACTTCTGAGCATGAACTGGCGGTGTAAGTGCCCAGGAACAGCAGGAGGAGCAGAGTATAGGCCAAAGCCTGCACTGGAGGGAGTTTAATATCTGATGTTGTGCCAGCATGGTGGTCGCCTGACACATTGCCGCACACACAGCTGGGGATCAGCTGACGTTACTGAACCCCAATAACACGGTAGCAAGTGTTGACTGTGCAGACAGCACTTCCGAGCACGAACTGGCGATGTAAGTGCCCAGGGACAGCAGGAGGAACAGAGTGTAGGCCGAAGCCTGCACTGGAGGGAGTTTAATTTCTGATGTTGTGCCAGCTTGGCGGTCGCCTGACACATTGCCGCACACACAGCTGGGGTTAAGCTGACATTACTGAACCTGTTATGATAAGGTAATTCAGTACCACAATGGACATAGAGGTCAGAGCACATACAGTGACCTGACAATAACCCAAAAACATAGAACGAGCTCTGAGACGTGGAACTCTGCTGACCGCAATCCCTAATCCTCTCCAACCACACTAGAGGCAGCTGTGGATTGCGCCTAACGCTCCCTATGCAACTCGGCACAGCCTGAGAAACTAGCTAGCCTGAAGATAGAAAATAAGCCTACCTTGCCTCAGAGAAATACCCCAAAGGAAAAGGCAGCCCCCACATATAATGAGTTAAGATGAAAAGACAAACGTAGAGATGAAATAGATTTAGCAAAGTGAGGCCCGACTTTCTGAACAGAGCGAGGATAGGAAAGGTAACTTTGCGGTCAACACAAAACCCTACAAAAACCACGCAAAGGGGGCAAAAAGACCCTCCGTACCGAACTAACGGCACGGAGGTACACCCTCTGCGTCCCAGAGCTTCCAGCAAGCAAGAAAAAACAAATAGACAAGCTGGACAGAAAAAACAGCAAACAAAATAGCAAAGCAGAACTTAGCTATGCAGAGCAGCAGGCCACAGGAACGATCCAGGAGGAAACTGGTCCATACTAGAACATTGACTGGAGGCCAGGATCAAAGCACTAGGTGGAGTTAAAGAGAGCAGCACCTAACGACTTCACCACATCACCTGAGGAAGGAAACTCAGAAGCCGCAGTACCACTCTCCTCCACCAACGGAAGCTCACAGAGAGAATCAGCCGAAGTACCACTTGTGACCACAGGAGGGAGCTCTGCCACAGAATTCACAACAGTACCCCCCCTTGAGGAGGGGTCACCGAACCCTCACCAGAGCCCCCAGGACAATCAGGATGAGCCATATGAAAGGCACGAACAAGATCGGGAGCATGAACATCAGAGGCAAAGACCCAGGAATTATCCTCCTGAGCATAACCCTTCCACTTAACCAGATACTGGAGTTTCCGTCTTGAAACACGAGAATCCAAAATCTTCTCCACAATATACTCCAACTCCCCCTCCATCAAAACCGGGGCAGGAGGACCAACAGATGGAACCATAGGTGCCACGTATCTCCGCAACAATGACCTATGGAATACGTTATGTATGGAAAAAGAATCTGGAAGGGTCAGACGAAAAGACACAGGATTAAGAACCTCAGAAATCCTATACGGACCAATGAAACGAGGTTTAAACTTAAGAGAGGAAACCTTCATAGGAATATGACGAGAAGATAACCAAACCAAATCCCCAACACGAAGCCGGGGACCCACACAGCGTCTGCGATTAGCGAAACGTTGAGCCTTCTCCTGGGACAAGGTCAAATTGTCCACTACATGAGTCCAAATCTGCTGCAACCTGTCCACCACAGTATCCACACCTTGACAGTCCGAAGACTCAACCTGCCCTGAAGAGAAACGAGGATGGAACCCAGAGTTGCAGAAAAACGGCGAAACCAAGGTAGCCGAGCTGGCCCGATTATTAAGGGAGAACTCAGCCAAAGGCGAAAAGGACACCCAGTCATCCTGATCAGCAGAAACAAAGCATCTCAGATATGTTTCCAAGGTCTGATTGGTTCGTTCGGTCTGGCCATTAGTCTGAGGATGGAAAGCCGAGGAAAAAGACAAGTCAATGCCCATCCTACCACAAAAGGCTCGCCAAAACCTCAAAACAAACTGGGAACCTCTGTCAGAAACGATATTCTCTGGAATGCCATGTAAACGAACCACATGCTGGAAGAACAATGGCACCAAATCAGAGGAGGAAGGTAATTTACACAAGGGCACCAAATGGACCATCTTAGAGAAGCGATCACAGACCACCCAAATGACTGACATCTTTTGAGAGACGGGAAGATCTGAAATAAAATCCATAGAGATATGTGTCCAAGGCCTCTTCGGGACCGGCAAGGGCAAAAGCAACCCACTGGCACGAGAACAGCAGGGCTTAGCCCGAGCACAAATCCCACATGACTGCACAAAAGAACGCACATCCCGCGACAGAGATGGCCACCAAAAGGATCTAGCCACTAACTCTCTGGTACCAAAGATTCCAGGATGACCAGCCAACACCGAACAATGAACCTCAGAGATAACTTTATTCGTCCACCTATCAGGGACAAACAGTTTCTCCGCTGGGCAACGATCAGGTTTATTAGCCTGAAATTTTTGCAGCACCCGCCGCAAATCAGGGGAGATGGCAGACACAATAACTCCCTCTTTGAGGATACCCGCCGGCTCAGATAAACCCGGAGAGTCGGGCACAAAACTCCTAGACAGAGCATCCGCCTTCACATTTTTAGAGCCCGGAAGGTACGAAATCACAAAGTCAAAACGGGCAAAAAACAGCGACCAACGAGCCTGTCTAGGATTCAACTGCTTGGCAGACTCGAGATAAGTCAAGTTCTTATGATCAGTCAAGACCACCACGCGATGCTTAGCTCCTTCAAGCCAATGACGCCACTCCTCGAATGCCCACTTCATGGCCAGCAACTCTCGATTGCCCACATCATAATTTCGCTCAGCAGGCGAAAACTTCCTGGAAAAGAAGGCGCATGGTTTCATCACCGAGCAATCAGAACTTCTCTGCGACAAAACAGCCCCTGCTCCAATCTCAGAAGCATCAACCTCGACCTGGAATGGAAGCGAAACATCTGGTTGACACAACACAGGGGCAGAAGAAAAACGACGCTTCAACTCTTGAAAAGCTTCCACAGCAGCAGAAGACCAATTGACCACATCAGCACCCTTCTTGGTCAAATCGGTCAATGGTTTAGCAATACTAGAAAAATTGCAGATGAAGCGACGATAAAAATTAGCAAAGCCCAGGAACTTTTGCAGACTTTTCAGAGATGTCAGCTGAGTCCAATCATGGATGGCTTGGACCTTAACAGGGTCCATCTCGATAGTAAAAGGGGAAAAGATGAACCCCAAAAATGAAACCTTCTGAACACCAAAGAGACATTTTGATTCCTTCACAAACAAAGAATTAGCACGCAGGACCTGAAACACCGTTCTGACCTGCTTCACATGAGACTCCCAATCATCCGAGAAGATCAAAATGTCATCCAAGTACACAATCAGGAATTTATCCAGGTACTCTCGGAAGATGTCATGCATAAAGGACTGAAACACTGATGGAGCATTGGCAAGTCCGAATGGCATTACTAGATACTCAAAATGGCCCTCGGGCGTATTAAATGCAGTTTTCCATTCATAGCCTCACTTAATACGCACAAGATTATATGCACCACGAAGATCTATCTTGGTGAACCAACTAGCCCCCTTAATCCGAGCAAACAAATCAGATAACAACGGCAAGGGGTACTGAAATTTAACAGTGATCTTATTTAGAAGGCGGTAATCTATACAAGGTCTCAGCGAACCATCCTTCTTGGCTACAAAAAAGAACCCTGCTCCTAATGGCGACGATGACGGGCGAATATGCCCCTTCTCCAAGGACTCCTTCACATAACTCCGCATAGCGGCGTGCTCAGGCACAGATAAATTAAACAGTCGACCCTTTGGGAATTTACTACCAGGAATCAAATCGATATCACAATCACTATGCGGAGGTAGGGTATCAGACTTGGGCTCATCAAATACATCCCGGTAATCAGACAAGAACGCTGGAACCTCAGAAGGGGTGGATGACGAAATAGTCAGAAATGGGACATCACCATGTACCCCCTGACAACCCCAGCTGGACACAGACATGGATTTCCAATCTAATACTGGATTATGGACTTGTAGCCATGGCAACCCCAACACGACCACATCATGCAGATTATGCAACACCAGAAAGCGAATAACCTCCTGATGTGCAGGAGCCATGCACATGGTCAGCTGGGTCCAGTACTGAGGCTTATTCTTGGCCAAAGGTGTAGCATCAATTCCTCTCAATGGAATAGGACACTGCAAGGGCTCCAAGAAAAACCCACAACGCCTAGCATACTCCAAGTCCATCAAATTCAGGGCAGCGCCTGAATCCACAAATGCCATGACAGAATACGATGACAAAGAGCAGATATAGGTAACGGACAGAAGAAATTTTGACTGTACCGTACCAATGGTGGCAGACCTAGCGAACCGCTTAGTGCGCTTAGGACAATCAGAGATAGCATGAGTGGAATCACCACAGTAGAAACACAGCCCATTCAGACGTCTGTGTTCTTGCCGTTCAACTCTGGTCAAAGTCCAATCGCACTGCATAGGCTCAGGTCCAAGCTCAGGTAATACCGCCAAATGGTGCACAGATTTACGCTCACGCAAGCGTCGACCGATCTGAATGGCCAAAGACATAGACTCATTCAGACCAGCAGGCATAGGAAATCCCACCATGACATCCTTAAGGGCTTCAGAGAGACCCTTTCTGAAAATAGCTGCGAGCGCACCTTCATTCCATTGAGTGAGTACGGACCACTTTCTAAATTTCTGACAATATACCTCTATCTCATCCTGACCCTGACACAGAGCCAGCAAATTTTTCTCTGCCTGATCCACTGAATTAGGTTCATCGTACAGCAATCCGAGCGCCAGGAAAAACGCATCGATATTACTTAATGCAGGATCTCCTGACGCAAGAGAAAATGCCCAGTCCTGAGGGTCGCCACGTAAAAAAGAAATAATGATCCTAACTTGTTGAACTGGGTCACCAGAGGAGCGAGGTTTCAAAGCCAGAAATAGTTTACAATTATTTTTGAAAGTCAGAAATTTAGTTCTATCTCCAAAAAACAAATCAGGAATAGGAATTCTCGGTTCTAACATAGAATTCTGAACCACAAAGTCTTGAATATTTTGTACTCTTGCCGTGAGCTGATCCACACATGAAGACAGACCTTTAATGTCCATCGCTACACCTGTGTCCTGAACCACCCAAATGTCTAGGGGAAAAAAAAGGCAAAACACAGTGCAGAGAAAAAAAAATGGTCTCAGAACTTCTTTTTTCCCTCTATTGAGAATCATTAGTACTTTGGGCCTCCAGTACTGTTATGATAAGGTAATTCAGTACCAAAATGGACATAGAGGTCAGAGCACATACAGTGACCTGACAATAACCCAAAAACATAGAACGAGCTCTGAGACGTGGAACTCTGCTGACCGCAATCCCTAATCCTCTCCAACCACACTAGAGGCAGCCGTGGATTGCGCCTAACGCTCCCTATGCAACTCGGCACAGCCTGAGAAACTAGCTAGCCTGAAGATAGAAAATAAGCCTACCTTGCCTCAGAGAAATACCCCAAAGGAAAAGGCAGCCCCCACATATAATGACTGTGAGTTAAGATGAAAAGACAACCGTAGAGATGAAATAGATTTAGCAAAGTGAGGCCCGACTTTCTGAACAGAGCGAGGATAGGAAAGGTAACTTTGCGGTCAACACAAAACCCTACAAAAACCACGCAAAGGGGGCAAAAAGACCCTCCGTACCGAACTAACGGCACGGAGGTACACCTTTTGCGTCCCAGAGCTTCCAGCAAGCAAGAAAAAACAAATAGACAAGCTGGACAGAAAAAACAGCAAACAAAATAGCAAAGCGGAACTTAGCTATGCAGAGCAGCAGGCCACAGGAACGATCCAGGAGGAAACTGGTCCAATACTAGAACATTGACTGGAGGCCAGGATCAAAGCACTAGGTGGAGTTAAATAGAGCAGCACCTAACGACTTCACCACATCACCTGAGGAAGGAAACTCAGAAGCCGCAGTACCACTCTCCTCCACCAACGGAAGCTCACAGAGAGAATCAGCCGAAGTACCACTTGTGACCACAGGAGGGAGCTCTGCCACAGAATTCATAACATGAACCCCAATAACACGGCAGCTAATTGTGACTCTGCAGACAGCACTTCCGAGCACGAACTGGTGATGTAAGTGCCCAGGGACAGCAGGAGGAACAGAGTGTAGGCCGAAGCCTGCACTGGAGGGAGTTTAATATCTGATGTTGTGCCAGCGTGGCGGTCGCCTGACACATTGCCGCACACACAGCTGGGGATCAGCTGACATTATTGAACCCCAATAACAGAGGAGCAGCTGTAAACTGTGCAGACAGCACATCCGAGCACGAACCGGCGGTGTAAGTGCCCAGGGACAGCAGGAGGAACAGAGTGTAAGCCGAAGCCTGCACTGGAGGAAGTTTAATATCTGATGTTGTGCCAGTGTGGCGGTCGCATGACACATTGCCGCACACACAGCTGGCAATCAGCTGACGTTACTGAACCCCAATAACACGGCAGCAAGTGTTGACTGTGCAGAGAGCACTTCCGAGCATGAACTGGTGGCATAAGTGCCCAGAGACAACAGGAGGAGCAGAGTGTAGGCCGAAGCGGCACTGGAGGGAGTTTAATATCTGATGTTGTGCCAGCGTGGCGGTCGCATGACACATTGCCGCACACACAGCTTGGGATCAGCTGACGTTACTGAACCCCAATATCACGGCAGCTAGTGTTGACTCCGCAGACAGCACTTCTGAGCATGAACTGGCGGTGTAAGTGCCCAGGGACAGCAGGAGGAGCAGAATGTAGGCCGAAGCCTGCACTGGAGGGAGTTTAATATTTAATGTTGTGCCAGCGTGGCGGTTGCATGACACATTGCCACGCACACAGCTGGGGATCAGCTGACGTTACTGAACCCCAATCATACGGCAGAAAGTGTTGTCTGTGCAGACTGCACTTCTGAGCACGAACTGGCGGAGTAAGTGCCCAGGGACAGCAGGAGGAGCCGAGGCCTGCACTGGAGACAGGTTAATGTCTGTTGTGTCTGCGTGGCGGTCGCAGGACACGTTGCTGGCTACACAGCAGGGGAGCAGCTGGCATTACTGAACCCCACTGACACATGAGCGAGTGTTTTTCTCTGTGCAGCCTGCACTTCTGAGCACTAACTGGCGGTATTGGAGCCCAGGGAAACTAGGAGGAGCAGAGTGTAGGCTGAGGCCTGCAATGGAGGCAGGTTAATGTCTGTTGTGTCTGCGTGGCGGTCACAGGACACGTTGCTGGCTACACAGCAGGGGAACAGCTGGCATAACTGAACCCCACTGACACAAGAGCGAGTGTTTTTCTCTGTGCAGCCTGCACTTCCAAGCACCATCTGGTGGTATTAGAGCCCAGAGAATCTAGGAGGAGCAGAGTGTAGGCCGAGGCCTGCACTGGAGGCAGGTTAATGTCTGTTGTGTCTGCGTAGCGGTCGCAGGACACGTTGCTGGCTACACAGGAGTGGAACAGCTGGCGTTACTGAACCCCACTGACACATGAGCGAGTGTTTTTCTCTGTGCAGCCTGCACTTCCGAGCACCATCTGGTGGTATTAGAGCCCAGAGAATCTAGGATGAGCAGCATGTAGGCCGAGGCCTGCACTGGAGGCAGGTTAATGTCTGTTGTGTCTGCGTAGCGGTCGCAGGACACTTTGCTGGCTAAACAGCAGAGGAACAGCTGGCGTTACTGAACCCCACTGACACATGAGAGAGTGTTTTTCTCTGTGCAGCCTGCACTTCCGAGCACCATCTGGTGGTATTAGAGCCCAGAGAATCTAGGAGGAGCAGAGTGTAGGCTGAGGCCTGCAATGGAGGCAGGTTAATGTCTGTTGTGTCTGCGTAGCGGTCGCAGGACACGTTGCTTGCTACACAGCAGGGGAACAGCTGGCGTTACTGAACCCCACTGACACATGAGCGATTGTTTTTCTCTCTACAGCCTGCACTTCCAAGCACCAACTGGCAGTATTGGAGCCCAGGGAATCTAGGAGGAGCAGAGTGTAGGCCGAGGCCTGCACTTGAGACAGGTTAATGTCTGTTGTGTCTGCCTGGCAGTCGCAGGACATGTTGCTGGCTACACAGCAGGGGAACAGCTGGCGTTACTGAACCCCACTGACACATGAGCGAGTGTTTCTCTCTGTGCAGCCTGCTATTCCCAGCACCATCTGGTGGTATTAGAGCTGAGAGAATCTAGGAGGAGCAGATTGTAGGCCGAGGCCTGCACTGGAGGCAGTTTAATGTCTGTTGTGTCTGCGTGGCGGTCGCAGGACACATTGTTGGCTACACACCAGGGGAACAGCTGGCGTTACTGAGCCCCACTGACACATGAGCAAGTGTTTTTCTCTGCGCAGCCTGCACTTCCGAGCACCAACTTGTGATATTAGAGCCCAGGGAATCTAGGAGTAGCAGAGTGTAGACCGAGGCCTGCACTGGAGATAGGTTAATGTCTGTTGTGTCTGCGTGGTGGTCGCAGGATAGGTTGATGGCTACACAGCAGGGGAGCAGCTGGCGTTACTGAACCCCACTGACACATGAGCGAATGTTTTTCTCTGTGCAGCCAGCACTTCCGAGCACCAACTGGCGGTATTGGAGCCCAGGGAAACTAGGAGGAGCAGGGTGTAGGTCGAGGCCTGCACTGGAGGCAGTTTAATGTCTGTTGTGTCTTCGTGGCGGTTGCAGGACATGTTGCTGGCTACACAGCAGGGGAGCAGCTGGCGTTACTGAACCCCACTGACACAGGAGCGAGTGTTTTTCTCTGTGCAGCCTGCACTTCCGAGCACAATCTGGTGGTATTGGAGCCCAGGGAATCTAGGAGGAGCAGAGTGTAAGCTGAGGCCTGCAATGGAGGCAGGTTAATGTCTGTTGCGTCTGCGCGGTGGTCGCAGGACACGTTGCTGGCTACACAGCAGGGGAACAGCTGGCGTTACTGAACCCCACTGACACATGAGCGAATGTTTTTCTCTGTGCAGCCTGAACTTCCGAGAACCAACTGGCAGTATTGGAGCCCAGGGAATCTAGGAGGAGCAGAGTGTAGGCCGAGGCCTGCAATGGAGGCAGTTTAATGTCTGCTGTGTCTGCGTGGCTGTCGCATGACACGTTGCTGGCTACACAGCAGGGGAGTAGCTGGCATTAGTAAACCCCACTGACACATGAGCGAATGTTTTTCTCTGTGCAGCCTGCACTTCCGAGCACCAACTGCCGGTATTGGAGCCCAGGGAATCTAGGAGGAGCAGAGTGTAGGCCGAGGCCTGCAATGGAGGCAGGTTAATGTCTGTTGTGTCTGCGTGGCGGTCGCAGGACACGTTGCTGGCTACACAGCAGGGGAGCAGCTGGCGTTACTGAACCCCACTGACACATGAGCGAGTGTTTTTCTCTGTGCAGCCTGCACTTCCGAGCACCATCTGGCTGTATTAGAGCCCAGGGAATCTAGGAGGAGCAGAGTGTAGGCCGAGGCCTGCACTGGAGGCAGGTTAATGTCTGTTGTGTCTGCGTGGCGGTCGCAGGACACGTTGCTGGCTAGACAGCAGGGGAACAGCTGGCGTTACTGAACCCCACTGACTCATGAGCGAATGTTTCTCTCTGTGCAGCCTGCACTTCCAAGCACCATCTGGTGTATAAGAGCCGAGAGAATCTAGGAGGAGCAGAGTGTAGGCCGAGGCCTGTAATGGAGGCAGGTTAATGTCTGTTGTTGTGCCAGCGTGGCAGTCGCAGGACATGTTGCCAGATACACAGCAGGGGAGCAGCTGGCGTTACTCAACCCCACTGACACATGAGCGAATGTTTTTCTTTGTGCAGCCAGCACTTCCGGGCACCAACTGGTGGTATTGGAGCCCGGGGAATCCAGGAGGAGCAGAGTGTAGGCCGAGGCCTGCATTGGAGGCAGGTTAATGTCTGTTGTTGTGCCAGCATGGCGGTTGTTGTGCCAGAATGGCGGTCGCTGGACCCGTTGCCGGATACACAGCAGGGGAGCAGCTGGCGTTACTGAACCCCACTGACACATGAGCTAGTGTTTTTCTCTGTGCAGCCAGCACTTCCGGGCACCAACTGGCGGTATTGGAGCTCGGGGAATCCAGGAGGAGCAGAGTGTAGGCCGAGGCCTGCAATGGAGGCAGGTTGATGTCTGTTGTTGTGCCAGCATGGCAGTCGCTGGACACGTTGCCGGATACACAGCAGGGGAGCAGCTGGCGTTACTGGACCCAACTGACACATGAGCGAGCAGCAACTGGCGGTGTTGGAGCCCAGGGAAACTAGGAGGAGCAGAGTGTAGGCTGAGGCCTGCAATGGAGGCAGGTTAATGTCTGTTGTGTCTGCGTGGCGGTCACAGGACACGTTGCTGGCTACACAGCAGGGGAACAGCTGGCATAACTGAACCCCACTGACACATGAGCGAGTGTTTTTCTCTGTGCAGCCTGCACTTCCAAGCACCATCTGGTGGTATTAGAGCCCAGAGAATCTAGGAGGAGCAGAGTGTAGGCCGAGGCCTGCACTGGAGGCAGGTTAATGTCTGTTGTGTCTGCGTAGCGGTCGCAGGACACGTTGCTGGCTACACAGGAGTGGAACAGCTGGCGTTACTGAACCCCACTGACACATGAGCGAGTGTTTTTCTCTGTGCAGCCTGCACTTCCGAGCACCATCTGGTGGTATTAGAGCCCAGAGAATCTAGGAGGAGCAGCATGTAGGCCGAGGCCTGCACTGGAGGCAGGTTAATGTCTGTTGTGTCTGCGTAGCGGTCGCAGGACACTTTGCTGGCTAAACAGCAGAGGAACAGCTGGCGTTACTGAACCCCACTGACACATGAGAGAGTGTTTTTCTCTGTGCAACCTGCACTTCCGAGCACCATCTGGTGGTATTAGAGCCCAGAGAATCTAGGAGGAGCAGAGTGTAGGCTGAGGCCTGCAATGGAGGCAGGTTAATGTCTGTTGTGTCTGCGTAGCGGTCGCAGGACACGTTGCTGGCTACACAGGAGTGGAACAGCTGGCGTTACTGAACCCCACTGACACATGAGCGAGTGTTTTTCTCTGTGCAGCCTGCACTTCCGAGCACCATCTGGTGGTATTAGAGCCCAGAGAATCTAGGAGGAGCAGCATGTAGGCCGAGGCCTGCACTGGAGGCAGGTTAATGTCTGTTGTGTCTGCGTAGCGGTCGCAGGACACTTTGCTGGCTAAACAGCAGAGGAACAGCTGGCGTTACTGAACCCCACTGACACATGAGAGAGTGTTTTTCTCTGTGCAACCTGCACTTCCGAGCACCATCTGGTGGTATTAGAGCCCAGAGAATCTAGGAGGAGCAGAGTGTAGGCTGAGGCCTGCAATGGAGGCAGGTTAATGTCTGTTGTGTCTGCGTAGCGGTCGCAGGACACGTTGCTTGCTACACAGCAGGGGAACAGCTGGCGTTACTGAACCCCACTGACACATGAGCGATTGTTTTTCTCTCTACAGCCTGCGCTTCCAAGCACCAACTGGCAGTATTGGAGCCCAGGGAATCTAGGAGGAGCAGAGTGTAGGCCGAGGCCTGCACTTGAGACAGGTTAATGTCTGTTGTGTCTGCCTGGCAGTCGCAGGACATGTTGCTGGCTACACAGCAGGGGAACAGCTGGCGTTACTGAACCCCACTGACACATGAGCGAGTGTTTCTCTCTGTGCAGCCTGCTATTCCCAGCACCATCTGGTGGTATTAGAGCTGAGAGAATCTAGGAGGAGCAGATTGTAGGCCGAGGCCTGCACTGGAGGCAGTTTAATGTCTGTTGTGTCTGCGTGGCGGTCGCAGGACACGTTGTTGGCTACACACCAGGGGAACAGCTGGCGTTACTGAACCCCACTGACACATGAGCAAGTGTTTTTCTCTGCGCAGCCTGCACTTCCGAGCACCAACTTGTGATATTAGAGCCCAGGGAATCTAGGAGGAGCAGAGTGTAGACCGAGGCCTGCACTGGAGAAAGGTTAATGTCTGTTGTGTCTGCGTGGTGGTCGCAGGATAGGTTGATGGCTACACAGCAGGGGAGCAGCTGGCGTTACTGAACCCCACTGACACATGAGCGAATGTTTTTCTCTGTGCAGCCAGCACTTCCGAGCACCAACTGGCGGTATTGGAGCCCAGGGAAACTAGGAGGAGCAGGGTGTAGGTCGAGGCCTGCACTGGAGGCAGTTTAATGTCTGTTGTGTCTTCGTGGCGGTCGCAGGACATGTTGCTGGCTACACAGCAGGGGAGCAGCTGGCGTTACTGAACCCCACTGACACAGGAGCGAGTGTTTTTCTCTGTGCAGCCTGCACTTCCGAGCACAATCTGGTGGTATTGGAGCCCAGGGAATCTAGGAGGAGCAGAGTGTAAGCTGAGACCTGCAATGGAGGCAGGTTAATGTCTGTTGCGTCTGCGCGGTGGTCGCAGGACACGTTGCTGGCTACACAGCAGGGGAACAGCTGGCGTTACTGAACCCCACTGACACATGAGCGAATGTTTTTCTCTGTGCAGCCTGAACTTCCGAGCACCAACTGGCAGTATTGGAGCCCAGGGAATCTAGGAGGAGCAGAGTGTAGGCCGAGGCCTGCAATGGAGGCAGTTTAATGTCTGCTGTGTCTGCGTGGCTGTCGCATGACACGTTGCTGGCTACACAGCAGGGGAGTAGCTGGCATTAGTAAACCCCACTGACACATGAGCGAATGTTTTTCTCTGTGCAGCCTGCACTTCTGAGCACCAACTGCCGGTATTGGAGCCCAGGGAATCTAGGAGGAGCAGAGTGTAGGCCGAGGCCTGCAATGGAGGCAGGTTAATGTCTGTTGTGTCTGCGTGGCGGTCGCAGGACACGTTGCTGGCTACACAGCAGGGGAGCAGCTGGCGTTACTGAACCCCACTGACACATGAGCGAGTGTTTTTCTCTGTGCAGCCTGCACTTCCGAGCACCATCTGGCTGTATTAGAGCCCAGGGAATCTAGGAGGAGCAGAGTGTAGGCCGAGGCCTGCACTGGAGGCAGGTTAATGTCTGTTGTGTCTGCGTGGCGGTCGCAGGACACGTTGCTGGCTAGACAGCAGGGGAACAGCTGGCGTTACTGAACCCCACTGACTCATGAGCGAATGTTTCTCTCTGTGCAGCCTGCACTTCCAAGCACCATCTGGTGTATAAGAGCCGAGAGAATCTAGGAGGAGCAGAGTGTAGGCCGAGGCCTGTAATGGAGGCAGGTTAATGTCTGTTGTTGTGCCAGCGTGGCAGTCGCAGGACATGTTGCCAGATACACAGCAGGGGAGCAGCTGGCGTTACTCAACCCCACTGACACATGAGCGAATGTTTTTCTTTGTGCAGCCAGCACTTCCGGGCACCAACTGGTGGTATTGGAGCCCGGGGAATCCAGGAGGAGCAGAGTGTAGGCCAAGGCCTGCATTGGAGGCAGGTTAATGTCTGTTGTTGTGCCAGCATGGCGGTTGTTGTGCCAGAATGGCGGTCGCTGGACCCGTTGCCGGATACACAGCAGGGGAGCAGCTGGCGTTACTGAACCCCACTGACACATGAGCTAGTGTTTTTCTCTGTGCAGCCAGCACTTCCGGGCACCAACTGGCGGTATTGGAGCTCGGGGAATCCAGGAGGAGCAGAGTGTAGGCCGAGGCCTGCAATGGAGGCAGGTTGATGTCTGTTGTTGTGCCAGCATGGCAGTCGCTGGACACGTTGCCGGATACACAGCAGGGGAGCAGCTGGCGTTACTGGACCCAACTGACACATGAGCGAGCAGCAACTGGCGGTGTTGGAGCCCAGGGATTAAAGTTCATGTGGTAGAAACATGAACACAACAGGAGACCTGGATACTGTTGCCAACCAAGTAGTTAATCTGGAGGAGGAGTGGCAAATTCCTGCGAGATCCAGGCCTTGTTCATTTTCAGAAAAGTAAGCCAATCGACGTTATCGGAGAATAGTCACATGCTACGGTCTGTTAGTACACCACCTGCGGCACTAAAGACACATTCCGATAATACACTAGCAGCAGGGCAAGTCAGCACCTCCAAAGCATACTGGCTAAGCTCTGGCTATGTGTCCAGCTTAGAGACCCAAAACTTGAAGGGGGAAGAGCCGTCTGGGTGTACGCTGAGAGTGCAAGACATGTAATCTGTCACCATCTGACGGAAATGTGGCCTCCTGCTGAGTGGACCCATCTGTGATGGTGTAGACATTTGTGGCGGGCACACAAAACATTGCCACTGTTGGGCCAGACTGGTCTTGCTTTGTGCTGAGGCATTGCTTCTGCTCCCTCTTTATGCAGAGCTTCCTCCACTGCCTCGATGCACCGAGCTGCTTTGTAAAGCACTAGCAGCACTTCTCTCGATTGGACTGGCGAAGATGATGGTCTGCACAAGTGTTTCTTGGTACTCTGTTGTGAATTCTGTTGTCGGGCTCCCTCCTGTGGTCATGAATGGTACTTCAGCTGGTTCTGTCCATGGACTTCCTCTGGTGGGTGTTTCTGAGTTTCACAGGTGACGAGGTTAATTCGTTAGCTGCTGCTCTATTTAACTCCACTTAGATCTTTGCTCCATGCCACCTGTCAATGTTCCAGTATTGGTCTAGTTCACTCCTGGATCATTCTTGTGACCTGTCTTCCCATCAGAAGCTAAGTTCCAGCTTGTATTTCTTGGGTTTGCTATTTTTCTGTCCAGCTGGCTATTTATTTGTTGTCTTGCTTGCTGGAAGCTCTGGGACGCAGAGGGAGCGCCTCCGCACCGTGAGTTGGTGCGGAGGGTCTTTTTGCGCCCTCTGCGTGGTCTTTTTGTAGGGTTTTGTGCTGACCGCAAAGTAACCTTTCCTATCCTCGGTCTGTTCAGTAAGTCGGGCCTCACTTTGCTAAATCTATTTCATCTCTGTGCTTGTATTTTCATCTTTACTCACCGTCATTATATGTGGGGGGCTGCCTTTTCTTTTGGGGAATTTCTCTGAGGCAAGGTAGGCTTTATTTTTCTATCTTCAGGGCTAGCTAGTTTCTTAGGCTGTGCCGAGTTGCATAGGGAGCGTTAGGCGCAATCCACGGCTATTTCTAGTGTGTTTGATAGGATTAGGGATTGCGGTCAGCAGAGTTCCCACGTCCCAGAGCTCATCCTTTATTATCAGTAACTATCAGGTCATTCCATGTGCTCTTAACCACCAGGTCCATTATTGTCCTGACCACCAGGTCATAACAGTACAGGTGGCCCAAAGTACTAATGCATCTCAACAGAGGGATAAGAGAAGTTCTGAGACCATTTTTTTTTCTTTGCAGTGTGTTTTGTCTCTATTTTCCCCTTTACCTCTGGGTGGTTCAGGACACTGGTGTAAACATGGACATTCAAGGTGTGTCCTCTTGGATGGATAATCTCACTACAAGGATACAAAACATTCAAGATTTTGTGGTTCAGAATCCGATGTCAGAGCCTAGGATTCCAATTCCTGAATTGTTTTTTTGTGATAGATCTAAGTTCTTGAATTTCAAAAATAATTGCAAATTGTTTCTTGCCTTGAAACCTCGCTCCTCAGGTGACCCTGTTCAACAAGTAAAGATCATTATTTCTTTGTTATGTGGTGACCCTCAAGACTGGGCATTTTCCCTTGCGCCAGGAGATCCGACATTGCGTGATGTTGATGCGTTTTTCCTGGCGCTTGGATTGCTTTATGACGAACCTAATTCAGTGGATCAGGCAGAGAAAATCTTGCTGGCTCTGTGTCAGGGTCAGGATGAAGCGGAGATATATTGTCAGAAGTTTAGAAAGTGGTCTGTGCTCACTCAGTGGAATGAATGTGCCCTGGCAGCAATCTTCAGAAAGGGTCTCTCTGAAGCCCTTAAGGATGTCATGGTGGGGTTTCCCATGCCTGCTGGTCTGAATGAGTCTATGTCCTTGGCCATTCAGATCGATCGACGCTTGCGTGAGCGTAAAGCTGTGCACCATTTGGCGGTACTATCTGAGCATGGGCCTGAGCCTATGCAATGTGATAGGACTTTGACCAGAGCTGAACGGCAAGAACACAGACGTCGGAATGGGCTATGTTTTTACTGTGGTGATTACACTCATGCTATCTCCGATTGTCCTAAGCGCACTAAGCGGTTCGCTAGGTCTGCCACCATTGGTACGGTACAGTCTAAGTTTCTACTGTCTGGTACTCTGATTTGCTCTTTGTCATCCTATTCTGTTATGGCATTTGTGGATTCAGGCGCTGCCCTGAATTTGATGGACTTGGAGTATGCTAGGCGCTGTGGTTTTTTCTTGGAGCCCTTGCAGTATCCTATTCCATTGAGAGGAATTGATGCTACGCCTTTGGCCAAGAATAAGCCTCAGTATTGGACCCAATTGACCATGTGCATGGCTCCTGCACATCAGAAGGATATCCGCTTTCTGGTGTTGCATAATCTGCATGATGTGGTCATTTTGGGGTTGCCATGGCTACAGGTTCATAATCCAGTATTGGACTGGAAATCTATGTCTGTGTCCAGCTGGGGTTGCCAGGGGGTACATGGTAATGTTCCATTTTTGTCTATTTCGTCTTCAACTCCTTCTGAAGTTCCAGAGTTTTTGTCGGATTATCGGGATGTATTTGATGAGCCCAAAGCCAGTGCCCTACCTCCTCATAGGGATTGCGATTGTGCAATTAATTTGATTCCTGGTATTAAGTTACCTAAGGGCCGATTGTTCAATTTATCTGTGCCAGAACACGCCGCTATGCGGAGTTATATAAAGGAATCCTTGGAGAAAGGCCATATTCGCCCGTCGTCATCACCGTTAGGAGCAGGGTTCTTTTTTGTGGCCAAGAAGGATGGTTCATTGAGACCTTGTATTGATTACCGCCTTCTTAATAAAATTGCAGTCAAATTTCAGTATCCTTTGCCGTTGCTGTCTGATTTGTTTGCTCGTATTAAAAGGGCTAGTTGGTTCACCAAGATAGATCTTCGAGGGGCGTATAATCTTGTGCGTATTAAACAAGGCAATGAATGGAAAACAGCATTTAATACGCCCAAGGGCCATTTTGAGTACCTCGTTATGCCATTCGGGCTTTCCAATGCTCCATCAGTATTTCAGTCCTTTATGCATGACATCTTCCGAGAGTACCTGGATAAATTCCTGACTGTGTATTTGGATGATATTTTGGTCTTTTCGGATGATTGGGAGTCTCATGTGAAGCAGGTCAGAATGGTGTTCCAGGTCCTTCGTGTGAATTCCTTGTTTGTGAAGGGGTCAAAGTGTCTCTTTGGAGTTCAGAAGGTTTCATTTTTGGGGTTCATGTTTTCCCCTTCTACTATCGAGATGGACCCTGTTAAAGTCCAGGCCATTTACGATTGGACTCAGCCGACATCTGTGAAGAGCCTGCAAAAGTTCCTGGGCTTTGCTAATTTTTATCGGCGCTTCATCGCTAATTTTTCTACTGTTGCTAAACCGTTGACTGATTTGACCAAGAAGGGTGCTGATGTGGTCAATTGGTCTTCTGCGGCTGTAGAGGCTTTTCAGGAGTTGAAGCGTCGTTTTTCTTCTGCCCCTGTGTTGTGCCAGCCAGATGTTTTGCTTCCGTTTCAGGTTGAGGTTGATGCTTCTGAGATTGGAGCAGGGGCTGTTTTGTCGCAGAGAAGTTCTGATGGCTCGGTAATGAAGCCATGTGCTTTCTTTTCTAGAAAGTTTAAGCCTGCTGAGCGTAACTATGATGTTGGTAATCGTGAATTGTTGGCCATGAAGTGGGCATTCGAGGAGTGGCGTCATTGGCTGGAAGGAGCCAAGCATCGCGTGGTGGTCTTGGCAGATCACAAGAATTTGACTTATCTTGAGTCTGCCAAACGGTTGAATCCGAGACAGGCTCGATGGTCATTATTTTTCTCCCATTTTGATTTTGTGGTTTCGTACCTTCCGGGCTCTAAGAATGTGAAGGCTGATGCCCTGTCAAGGAGTTTTGTGCCTGACTCTCCGGGTGTTCCTGAGCCGGCGGGTATTCTCAAAGAGGGGGTAATTTTGTCTGCCATCTCCCCTGATTTGCGGCGGGTGCTGCAAAAATTTCAGGCTGATAGACCTGACCGTTGCCCAGCGGAGAAACTGTTTGTCCCTGATAGATGGACTAGTAGAGTTATCTCTGAGATTCATTGTTCAGTGTTGGCTGGGCATCCTGGAATCTTTGGTACCAGAGATTTGGTGGCTAGATCCTTCTGGTGGCCGTCTTTGTCGCGGGATGTGCGTTCTTTTGTGCAGTCCTGTGGGACTTGTGCTCGGGCTAAGCCCTGCTGTTCTCGTGCCAGTGGGTTGCTTTTGCCCTTGCCGGTCCCGAAGAGGCCCTGGACGCATATTTCTATGGATTTTATTTCGGATCTCCCCGTCTCTCAAAAGATGTCGGTCATTTGGGTGGTTTGTGATCGCTTTTCTAAGATGGTCCATTTGGTACCTTTGTCTAAATTGCCTTCCTCCTCTGATTTGGTGCCATTATTTTTCCAGCATGTGGTTCATTTACATGGTATCCCGGAGAACATCGTTTCTGACAGAGGTTCCCAGTTTGTTTCAAGGTTTTGGCGATCCTTTTGTGCTAGGATGGGCATTGATTTGTCTTTTTCCTCGGCTTTCCATCCTCAGACAAATGGCCAAACCGAACGAACTAATCAAACTTTGGAAACATATCTGAGATGCTTTGTTTCTGCTGATCAGGATGATTGGGTGTCCTTTTTGCCTTTGGCTGAGTTCGCCCTTAATAATCGGGCCAGCTTGGCTACTTTGGTTTCGCCGTTTTTCTGCAATTCTGGTTTCCATCCTCGTTTCTCTTCAGGGCAGGTTGAGTCTTCAGACTGTCCTGGTGTAGATACTGTGGTGGATAGGTTGCAGCAGATTTGGACTCATGTGGTGGACAATTTGACATTGTCCCAGGAGAAGGCTCAACGTTTCGCTAACCGCTGGCGCTGTGTGGGTCCCCGACTTCGTGTTGGGGATTTAGTTTGGTTGTCGTCTCGTTATGTTCCTATGAAGGTTTCCTCTCCTAAGTTTAAGCCTCGTTTCATTGGTCCGTATAAGATTTCTGAGGTTATCAATCCTGTGTCATTTCGTTTGGCCCTTCCTGCTTCTTTTGCCATCCATAATGTGTTCCATAGGTCGTTATTGCGGAGATACGTGGCGCCTGTGGTTCCATCCGTTGATCCTCCTGCCCTGGTGTTAGTTGAGGGGGAGTTGGAGTATGTGGTGGAGAAGATTTTGGATTCTCGTGTTTCGAGACGGAAACTCCAGTACCTGGTCAAGTGGAAGGGTTATGGTCAGGAAGATAATTCCTAGGTTTTTGCCTCTGATGTTCATGCTGCCGATCTGGTTCGTGCCTTTCATTTGGCTCATCCTGGTCGGCCTGGGGGCTCTGGTGAGGGTTTGGTGACCCCTCCTCAAGGGGGGGTACTGTTGTGAATTCTGTTGTCGGGCTCCCTCCTGTGGTCATGAATGGTACTTCAGCTGGTTCTGTCCATGGACTTCCTCTGGTGGGTGTTTCTGAGTTTCACAGGTGACGAGGTTAATTCGTTAGCTGCTGCTCTATTTAACTCCACTTAGATCTTTGCTCCATGCCACCTGTCAATGTTCCAGTATTGGTCTAGTTCACTCCTGGATCATTCTTGTGACCTGTCTTCCCATCAGAAGCTAAGTTCCAGCTTGTATTTCTTGGGTTTGCTATTTTTCTGTCCAGCTTGCTATTTACATAGTAACATAGTAACATAGTAACATAGTTAGTAAGGCCGAAAAAAGACATTTGTCCATCCAGTTCAGCCTATATTCCATCATAATAAATCCCCAGATCTACGTCCTTCTACAGAACCTAATAATTGTATGATACAATATTGTTCTGCTCCAGGAAGACATCCAGGCCTCTCTTGAACCCCTCGACTGAGTTCGCCATCACCACCTCCTCAGGCAAGCAATTCCAGATTCTCACTGCCCTAACAGTAAAGAATCCTCTTCTATGTTGGTGGAAAAACCTTCTCTCCTCCAGACGCAAAGAATGCCCCCTTGTGCCCGTCACCTTCCTTGGTATAAACAGATCCTCAGCGAGATATTTGTATTGTCCCCTTATACTTATACATGGTTATTAGATCGCCCCTCAGTCGTCTTTTTTCTAGACTAAATAATCCTAATTTCGCTAATCTATCTGGGTATTGTAGTTCTCCCATCCCCTTTATTAATTTTGTTGCCCTCCTTTGTACTCTCTCTAGTTCCATTATATCCTTCCTGAGCACCGGTGCCCAAAACTGGACACAGTACTCCATGTGCGGTCTAACTAGGGATTTGTACATAGGCAGTATAATGCTCTCATCATGTGTATCCAGACCTCTTTTAATGCACCCCATGATCCTGTTTGCCTTGGCAGCTGCTGCCTGGCACTGGCTGCTCCAGGTAAGTTTATCATTAACTAGGATCCCCAAGTCCTTCTCCCTGTCAGATTTACCCAGTGGTTTCCCATTCAGTGTGTAATGGTGATATTGATTCCTTCTTCCCATGTGTATAACCTTACATTTATCATTGTTAAACCTCATCTGCCACCTTTCAGCCCAAATTTATTTGTTGTCTTGCTTGCTGGAAGCTCTGGGACGCAGAGGGAGCGCCTCCGCACCGCGAGTCGGTGCGGAGGGTCTTTTTGCGCCCACTGCGTGGTCTTTTTGTAGGTTTTTGTGATGACCGCAAAGTAACCTTTCCTATCCTCGGTCTGTTCAGTAAGTCAGGCCTCACTTTGCTAAATCTATTTCATCTCTGTGTTTGTATTTTCATCTTTACTCACCGTCATTATATGTGGGGGGCTGCCTTTTCCTTTGGGGAATTTCTCTGAGGCAAGGTAGGCTTTATTTTTCTATCTTCAGAGCTAGCTAGTTTCTTAGGCTGTGCCGAGTTGCATAGGGAGCGTTAGGCGCAATCCACGGCTATTTCTAGTGTGTTTGATAGGTTTAGGGATTGCGGTCAGCAGAGTTCCCACGTCCCAGAGCTCGTCCTTATTATCAGTAACTATCAGGTGATTCCGTGTGCTCTTAACCACCAGGTCCATTATTGTCCTGACCACCAGGTCATAACAGTACTCCCGCTGCAACAGTGTTATGAGGGTTTGTAAGTTGTCCCGGTTGCGCAGATCTAGGAGAGTGTACACCCAATAATCAGCCGTGGTAAGAATGTGGGCGATGCGACGGTTGTTTCTGAGGCACTGCATCATGAAATCAACCATGTGCTGCAGACTGCCAACTGGCCAAGAAACTCTGTCCCCTGCTTGAGGCATGATGTCTGCCTGCTCTGCATCACCCCATGCTCGCTCTACATACTGACTACTGGAGATTTGTGTAACTCCCTTCTCTGGACAGATCTCTTCCTCCTCCATTGACTCCTTCTCATCCTCCTCACAAAGGGTTCCCTGCCTAGGCCTTTGTGAGGAACCACGTGGCGCAGACTGTCAAGAAGCAGAGGGCATTTCTAATTCCTCATCCTCCACCTCTTCCACCACCTCATCCCTTAGCGCTTGCAGTGTTCTTTCAAGCAGGCAGATAAGGGGGACAGTCATGCTGAGTGCTGACTAGTGCATCATCTGCACTCGCCATCTGCGAGGAATCATCGAAGGCACGCAACACCTGGCAGACGCCCTTCATAGTGGCCCACTCAGTGGTTGTGAAGTCTGAACGGCGCGCACTGTGACTTTTTTGCGTCTGATGCAGCTGGTACGCCACTACTGCTGGCTGCTGCTCACACAACCGCTCCAACATATGTAACATTGAATTCCACCTGGTGGGTAGGTCACATATGATGCGATGTTCCGGAAGGCGGAATCGGTGCTGCAGAGTTGCAATGCGCGATCTTGCCATGCTGGAATGCCGCAAGTGAGCACACTTTAGGCGCACCTTGTGCAGCAGTGCATCAAGATCCGGATAGTCCCTCAAAAAACTCTGAATGACCTAGTTGAGCACATGTGCCAGACATGGGATGTGAGTGAGGTTGCCTAGGCCCATAGCTGCCACCAGATTTTGGCCATTGTCACACGCTACCATGCCTGGCTGAAGATTCGCTGGCACAAACCACACGTTGCTCTCCTGCTTGATGGCATTCCAGAGCTAAAGTGCTGTGTGGCTTCGATTCCCCAAATAAATTAATTTCAATATGGCCTGTTGATGTTTGGCCATGGCTGTACTCATATCGGTCAGATAAGGTAAGCGTTCATGGGTCCATGTGGAGGTGGACCGTGACAGCTCCTGCAGCGATGATTCTGATGAACTGGAATATGAGGAGGAGTCAATGTACACAGACTGGATTCCTGCAATCCTAGGAGTTGGCATACACGTAGAGCGCCACTCTCTTGATCTGTACCCAGCTCCACAACATTAACCCAATGGGCGGTGAGAGAAAGGTATCGTCCCTGTCCATGGTAACTGGTCCACGCATCGGTGGTAAGGTCGACCTTGCTACTGATGGCGTTTAGTAGCGAGTGTTTAATGTTTCCCTCCAAATGCTTTTGCAGGGCAGGGACGGCTTGCCTTCTGAAATAAAAGCTGCTGGGCACATTGTATTGTGGGACTGCCAATGCCATCAAGTTACGGAAGCTGTCAGTCTCCACCAGCCTGAATGAGAGCATTTCAAGGGACAGTAGTTTTGCAATGCCTGCATTCAGAGCCTGTGCTCGTGGGCGGTTTGCCGAGAATGACTGCCTTTTCTCCCATGCCTGTGCTACCGATGGCTGTAGAGTGGGCTGGGAGTGTGAAGATGACTGGGAACGTGGTGCTGTGGGTGGAATTACACTGGGTCTCTGGACAACGGTGCCAGAGGTTCTTCCATGGCGATCCTGTGAGGAAGCCGAACCAGCTGTGTGTGAGCTGGAGGAAGAAGCTACAACACGAGCTGAAGAGGTGGTAGGTGCCGCTGTAGGTTGGCCTAGGTCTTCAGTGTATTTTTGTAACTCCACCGCGTGCTTGTTCCGCACATGTTTCCACATATTTGTGATATTGAGGTTGCTGACACTTTTCCCTCTTTTGAATTTCTGATGACACAGCTTGCATTTGAGAAAGCAAATGTCAGCTGCAACTGTGTTAAAAAAGGACCAGGCACTGCAAGTCTTGGGAGTGCCCACTTTGGCTTTCCGAAGAGGCATGTGTTGTGAATTCCGCTCTTGGGCTCCCTCCGGTGGTTGTAAGTGGCACTTTTGTGAGTTCTGCTCTTGTGCTCCTACAGGTGGTTTTAAGTGGTATGGCTGCTCCTTGGATTTAGCAGTCTGCAGCTGCTTCCACTGATTGTCTTTCTGCTTGGCTATTTATGCCTGGCTCTTCCATTCAGCCAGTGCCACTTGTCTATGGTTTCTGGTTGGATTCACACCTCTTTTGGATTTCCCTGTTATCCTGACCAGTTCAGCAAAGTTAAGTCCTTGCTTGCTCTTTTCTGTCCACAGGTTGTGGACTTATCCGTTCTGTGCTTTCTATGTTTTGTCCAGCTTGTCAGTATGAATTAATTCAGTGAAGCTGGAAGCTTTGGGAAGCAGATTTACCCTCCACACCTTTAGCCAGGTGTGGAGATTTTTGTAAACTCTGTGTGGATTTTTTGTAGTGTTTTATACTGACCACACAGTATTCCATCCTGTCCTATCTATCTAGCTAGACTGGCCTCCTGTGCTACATCCTGGTTTCTTTCTGTGTATGTCTTTTCCCTCTCCACTCACAGTCATTACTTGTGGGGGGCTATGTATCCTTTGGGGATTTTCTCTGAGGCAAGATAGTTTTCCTGTTTCTATCTTTAGGGGTAGTTAGTTCTCAGGCTGTGATGAGGTGCCTAGGGAGTGTCAGGAGCATCCCACGGCTACTTCTAGTGTTGTGTTGAGCTTAGGGACTGCGGTCAGTACAGGTACCACTTCCTTCAGAGCTCGTCCCATGTTGCTCCTAAACCACCAGTTCATAACAGTACAAGTGGCCGAAAATGAATTAAATGCATCTCAAAAGAAGGAAAAAAAAATTCTGAGCCACTTTTTTTCTGTGCTCTGTTTTGTCTTTTTTTTTCTCTTGATCTCTGGGTGGTTCAGGATTTATGCTCTGGCATGGATGTTCAGGGTTTGTTTTCTCGTGTGGATCAGCTTGCTGCAAGAGTACAGAGTATCCAAGATTATGTTGTCCAGACTCCGGCTTTGGAGCCTAGAATTCCTACTCCTGATTTGTTTTTTGGGGACAGATCCAAGTTTTTGAACTTTAAAAATAACTGCAAATTGTTTTTTGCTTTGAAACCCCGTTCTTCTGGTGATCCCATTCAGCAAGTTAAAATCATCATATCCTTGCTGTGTGGTGACCCTCAGGACTGGGCATTCTCCCTTGAATCAGGGGATCCGGCATTGCTGAATGTAGACGCATTTTTTCAAGCGCTCGGATTATTGTATGACGAACCTAATTCTGTGGATCATGCAGAAAAAACCCTGTTGGCCCTGTGTCAAGGTCAGGAAGCGGCAGAATTATACTGCCAGAAATTTAGGAAATGGTCTGTGCTCACTAAATGGAATGAGGATGCTCTGGCTGCTATTTTCAGAAAAGGTCTTTCTGAAGCCCTTAAAGATGTTATGGTGGGCTTCCCTATGCCTACTGGTTTGAGCGAATCTATGTCTCTAGCCATTCAGATTGATCGGCGTCTGTGCGAGCACAAAGCTATGCACCATATGGCAGTGTCCTCTGAGCGGAGTCCTGAGCCTATGCAATGTGATAGGATTTTGACTAGAACAGAACGGCAGGAATTCCGGCGTCGGAATAGGCTGTGTTTTTACTGTGGTGATTCTGCTCATGTTATTTCCGATTGCCCTAAACGTACTAGGAGGGTCGCTAGGTCTGTTACCATCAGTACTGTACAGCCTAAATTTCTTTTATCTGTGACCCTGATTTGTTCATTGTCGTCCTTTTCTGTCATGGCATTTGTGGATTCAGGCGCTGCCCTGAACTTAATGGACTTAGAATTCGCCAGGTGCTGTGGTTTTTCCTTGCAGCCTTTGCAGAGCCCTATTTCTTTGAGGGGCATTGATGCTACACTATTGGCCAAGGATAAACCTCAGTACTGGACGCAGATGACCATGTACATGGCTCCAGCACATCAGGAAAATTGCCGTTTTCTGGTGTTGCATAACCTGCATGATGTTGTTGTACTGGGTTTTCCATGGTTACAGGACCATAATCCGGTGCTGGATTGGAAAACTATGTCTGTGACTAGGTGGGGTTGTCAAGGGGTACATAGTGATGTTCCTTTGATGTCAATTTCCTCTTCCCCCTCTTCTGAGGTCCCTGAGTTTTTGTCGGATTTCCAGGATGTATTTGATGAGCCCAAGTCCAGTTCCCTTCCTCCACATAGGGACTGTGATTGTGCTATTAACTTGATTCCAGGTTCTAAGTTCCCTAAGGGCCGACTTTTCAATCTGTCTGTGCCAGAGCATGCCGCCATGCGGAGCTATGTTAAGGAATCTTTGGAGAAGGGGCATATTCGGCCGTCTTCGTCACCATTGGGAGCGGGTTTCTTTTTTGTTGCTAAGAAGGATGGCTCCTTGAGACCCTGTATAGATTATCGTCTTCTTAATAAGATCACGGTCAAGTTCCAATACCCCTTGCTTTTGCTTTCTGATTTGTTTGCTCAGATTAAGGAGGCTAGTTGGTTTACTAAGATTGACCTCCGAGGGGCATATAATCTTGTTCGTATTAAACAGGGTGACAAATGGAAAACTGCATTTAATACGCACGAAGGCCATTTTCAATACCTTGTGATGCCATTCGGGCTCTCTAATGCTCCATCTGTGTTCCAATCCTTCATGCATGATATTTTCCGCAATTATCTTGATAAATTCATGGTTGTACATTTGGATGATATTTTGATTTTTTCCGATGATTGGAAGTCTCATGTGAAGCAGGTCAGGATGGTATTCCAGATCCTTCGTGATAATGCTTTATTTGTGAAGGGGTCTAAGTGCCTATTCGGAGTTCAGAAGGTCTCTTTTTTGGGTTTTATTTTTTCTCCCTCGTCTATGGAAATGGATCCTGTTAAGGTCCAAGCTATCCATGACTGGATTCAACCCACATCTGTGAAGAGCCTTCAAAAATTTTTGGGCTTTGCTAATTTCTATCGCCGTTTCATTGCCAACTTTTCCAGTGTGGTTAAGCCCCTTACTGATTTGACGAAGAAAGGCGCTGATGTGACGAATTAGTCGTCTGCGGCTGTTGAGGCCTTTCGGGAGCTTAAATGCCGATTTACTTCTGCCCCTGTGTTGCGTCAGCCGGATGTTTCTCTTCCTTTTCAGGTTGAGATTGACGCTTCTGAGATTGGGGCAGGGGCCGTTTTGTCTCAGAGGGATTCTGATGGTTCTTTGATGAAACCGTGTGCTTTTTTTTCCAGAAAGTTTTTGCCTGCGGAACGCAATTATGATGTCAGCAATCGGGAGTTGTTGGCTATGAAGTGGGCGTTTTAGGAGTGGCGACATTGGCTTGAGGGAGCTAAGCCCCTCGTTGTGGTCTTGACTGATCATAAGAATCTGATTTACCTCGAGTCGGCCAAGCGGCTGAATCCTAGACAGGCTCGATGGTCCCTGTTTTTCTCCCGTTTTGATTTTGTGGTCTCGTATCTTCCGGGATCTAAGAATGTTAAGGCTGATGCACTCTCTAGGAGTTTTTCGCCTGATTCTCCTGGAGTCCTTGAGCCGGTTGGCATTCTTAAGGAAGGGGTGATTCTTTCTGCCATCTCCCCTGATTTGCGGCGGGTGCTTCGGGAATTTCAGGCTGATAGGCCTGACCGCTGTCCAGTGGGGAAGCTGTTTGTTCCTGATGGATGGACAAGTAAGGTGATTTCTGAGGTTCATTGTTCAGTGTTGGCTGGTCATCCTGGGATTTTTGGTAACAGAGATTTGGTTGCTAGGTCCTTTTGGTGGCCTTCCTTGTCGCGCGATGTGCGTGCTTTTGTGCAGTCCTGTGGGACTTGCGCCCAGGCCAAGCCTTGCTGTTCCCGCGCTAGTGGGTTGCTTTTGCCTTTGCCGGTCTCTGAGAGGCCCTGGATGCATATTTCCATGGATTTTATTTCGGATCTTCCTGTTTCCCAGAAGATGTCTGTTATCTGGGTTGTTTGTGACCGATTCTCTAAAATGGTCCATCTGGTACCTTTGCCTAAGTTGCCTTCCTCCTCAGATTTGATTCCATTGTTTTTTCAGCATGTGGTTCGTTTGCATGGCATTCCGGAGAATATTGTGTCTGACAGAGGTTCTCAGTTTGTCTCTAGGTTTTGGCGGGTCTTTTGTGCTAGGATGGGCATTGATTTGTCTTTTTCTTCGGCGTTTCATCCTCAGACTAATGGCCAAACTGAGCGAACTAATCAGACCTTGGAGACCTATTTGAGATGCTTTGTGTCTGTGATCAGGATGATTGGGTGGCTTTCTTGCCGTTGGCCGAGTTTGCCCTTAATAATCGGGCTAGTTCGGCTACTTTGGTTTCACCTTTCTTTTGTAATTTTGGTTTTCATCCTCATTTTTCTTTGGGGCAGGCTGAGCCTTCTGATTGTCCTGGTGTGGATTCTGTTGTGGACAGGCTGCAGCAGATTTGGACTCATGTGGTGGACAATTTGACGTTGTCTCAGGAAAGGGCTCAACGTTTTGCTGATTTGGTTTGGTTGTCTTCTCGTCATGTTCCTATGAAGGTTTCTTCCCCTAAGTTTAAGCCTCGGATTATTGGTCCTTATAAGATTTCTGAAATTATCAATCCGGTGTCTTTTCGTTTGGCTCTTCCAGCCTCTTTTGCCACTCATAATGTTTTCCATAGATCTTTGTTGCGGAGATATGTGGTGCCCGTTGTTCCCTAGGTTGATCCTCCTGCCCCTGTGTTGGTTGAGGGAGAGTTGGAATATGAGGTTGAGAAAATTTTTGATTCTCGTTTTTCGAGGCGGAGGCTTCAGTATCTTGTCAAGTGGAAGGGTTATGGCCAGGAGGATAATTCTTGGGTTGTTGCCTCCGATGTCCATGCCGCCGATTTGGTTCGTGCTTTTCACTTGGCTCGTCCTGATCGGCCTGGGGGCTCTGGTGAGGGTTCGGTGACCCCTCCTCAAGGGGGGGGTACTGTTGTGAATTCCGCTCTTGGGCTCCCTCCGGTGGTTGTAAGTGGCACTTTTGTGAGTTCTGCTCTTGGGCTCCCACAGGTGGTTTTAAGTGGTATGGCTGCTCCTTGGATTTAGCAGTCTGCAGCTGCTTCCACTGATTGTCTTTCTGCTCGGCTATTTATGCCTGGCTCTTCCCTTCAGCCAGTGCCACTTGTCTATGGTTCCTGGTTGGATTCACACCTCTTTTGGATTTCCCTGTTATCCTGACCAGTTCAGCAAAGTTAAGTCCTTGCTTGCTCTTTTCTGTCCACAGGTTGTGGACTTATCCGTTCTGTGCTTTCTATGTTTTGTCCAGCTTGTCAGTATGAATTAATTCAGTGAAGCTGGAAGCTCTGGGAAGCAGATTTACCCTCCACACCTTTAGTCAGGTGTGGAGATTTTTGTAAACTCTGTGTGGATTTTTTGTAGTGTTTTATACTGACCACACAGTATTCCATCCTGTCCTATCTATCTAGCTAGACTGGCCTCCTGTGCTACATCCTGGTTTCATTCTGTGTATGTCTTTTCCCTCTCCACTCACAGTCATTACTTGTGGGGGGCTATCTATCCTTTGGAAATTTTCTCTGAGGCAAGATAGTTTTCCTGTTTCTATCTTTAGGGGTAGTTAGTTCTCAGGCTGTGACGAGGTGCCTAGGGAGTGTCAGGAGCATCCCACGGCTACTTCTAGTGTTGTGTTGAGCTTAGGGACTGCGGTCAGTACAGGTACCACTTCCTTCAGAGCTCGTCCCATGTTGCTCCTAAACCACCAGTTCATAACAGGCATGCTCCTAATGGGTGCCGAAGTGGAGGCTACAGGCACCGCAGTCTTCCCCCTCCCTCTTCCTCTTTGGGCCGTTCGGGGAATCTCTTCCTCAGAGCTACTTCCCGCCTTGATGGGTTAAGGATGTCATCATCTACGCTAACCTCTTCCACCAACTGCTTCTCCTGGGTAGTCTCGGCAGCACAGTATGCACCAGAAAGTGGCACCTGAGTCTCATCATCAGATGCATACTGAGGTGTGCTGACCGGAGGCACTGTCCCACCCGCCTCTTCAGATTCAGAGAGACAAAGCTGTTGGGCATCACTGCATACTGCCTCTTCTTCACATTCTAGAATGCTGCTTGGCTGGTCCCCTATTTCCAAGCCAAGAGATTCAGAGAACAGAAGTAGAGATGGCTCCTGTCCTGGGCTCTCTGACTGCCTGGGCAATTTGGCAGGTGGTGAAGAGATAGATGGTTGCTCTTCCGTGCTCTATGCCTGAGAGGATGTGGCACTAATTGAAGTCGATGCGTTAGCTGCCATCCATCCAAGAATGGCTTCAATTTGTTCATCCCGCAGCAGGGGGGTATGGCGAGCTCCTACAAAGCTGCGCATGAAGGTCTGTTCCTTGCAAAAAATGGGGGATGATGAGTCACTGGTGCCCGCAGCAGGCACAGAATCCCCACGTCCTCTCCCTGCTCCACGACCACGTGCCTTACTCCCTGCCTTCTTCATCTTGGAAGACTGATAAAGATAGGCAGAAAAGTAATAAGGGCTTAGTGTGCTTATTCCTGAACAGCTGCTAACAGGTATAAGAAACACTTATTTTATAAAGTGTGGACTACACTTTAATATGAGCTAATGTGGCCTACACAACTGTGAAGTGGAGTGTTTGGTGAACTCTGTAAACTTTTGGTTTGTTTCGCAGAACAGACACTACAGAGTGAGCTGCACTCACACACAGACCGTGCAGACAGCCGAAAATGGCGTTGCAAGGCCAAAAAAGCACCTCTATCTAATCCTATATAGTGTTTTTCCACAATCTAGCAGGATACGGATAGAAAGCCACTAATAGGATAAATTTGAAAAAATGTGCAGCAGGCTGCACTAATTGAGAAACGGACAATGGAATGGTATGAGGCAGTGATGCACCCTGAGCTGACTACAACCGGCTGTGGCGGTAGAACAGACTACAGAGCGAGCTGCACTCACACACAGACCATGCAGACAGCCGTGAACAGCGCTGCAAGGCCAAAACAAGCTCCTCCATGTAATCCTATATAGTGTTTTTCCACAATCTAGCAGGATAAGGAGGGAAAGCCACTAATAGGATAAATTTGAAAAAATGTGCAGCAGGCTGCACTAATTGCAACAAAGGACAATGGATTGAGTAGTATGAGGCAGTGACGCACCATGAGCTGACCACGACTGGCTGTGGCTGTGGACAGACTACAGCGTGAGCTGCACTCACACACACAGATACCGTGCAAACAGCTGTGAACAGCGATGCAAGGCAAAAGCAAGGTTCTCACACAGCGGTTGCTAAATTAACCTGGGTAAAGCACAATGAAGCAAATCGCTATCTCAAAACTTGCCCTCAGCCAGAACAAAGCGTCCTGTCCCTAACTGAATTCACAGCAGAGTGAACCCAAAATGGTGGCGGCGACTTTTATAGGGCATTGTCACATCATTTCATCAGCCAATCACAGCCATGCCAGTAGTTTCATGCCCACCATGCAGAACAGGCTGTGCCCACATTTGTAATCATTCCTCATTGGCTGAATTAAATAAAACCAGTACTTTGCATTATGGGAACTTCCGATTCCGGTATCCGATATACAAAGTATCGGAACTCGGTATTGGAATTCCAATACCGTGAATATCGGCCGACACCCGATACTTGCGGTATCGGAATGCTGAACACTAATTCTCAGGCGACTTTTCCCCCACCACACTTGCCAATATCGGAAACGCCTGCAACCAATTCACAAATGTCTGCGAATAATTCTCCACCTCCGCTTCTCCTCCTCCTCATTTTTGCTGTCATCTTTCTTCCCTTTATCTAAATTAAACTTTTCCAAAGGGAGAAGGAAAAAAAAAATCTCCACATTCTCATCCCACCAAATCTTCTCTTTTACCTCCTTCTTCAAATGAGCTCCCAAAGGCCCTTCAAAGCAAACATAAACTTCCCCTTTCGCTCTGTCATCTAATTTACCCGCATCCCCTTTTTCCTTTTCTGTCTGAACCGAAACCGATACAACTGAGGATGCGACTTCTGCTACCCGACCAGGACTCAACAATAAACTTCCCGACTGGGGCTCTCCCCCCGGCCCTGCCATCCATGCCCCCACTGGTGATGTAACGGCCCCAGTTGCTGCCCCGCCATCTAACTTCCACAGAATTTGTGACATACTATGCAAGATAAGTATCCAACAAAAATAAGTCAGACCGCACCCAATACCGACATTGTCTCTATGGACAATGGAGGGTGTACGGGTCAGTGATTCCACTTGGTTGGTCTCCTTTGATGTTACTTCTTTGTATACATCTATCGAACATGCCAGGGGTCTGTCTGCTGTCGGTGTGGGGCTCGCTGGTTCCGATATGGCTCCGGACTGCGCGCGGTTCGCCCTGGCGCTGCTGGAGTTCATCCTTGGGAGGAATTTTTTTCTCTTTGGGGATGAGTTCTATTTGCAGCGCTGTGGGACAGCCATGGGGTCCAATGTGGCCCCTACGTATGCTAACATCTATATGTCTGTCCTGGAGGGCGAACACGTGTACGGGTCGCAGTTCTGGGGCCGTGTTAGGGGCTGGTGGCGCTACATTGACGACATTTTCCTGGTATAGGATGGGGATCGGAGTGAACTTGAGCAGTTCCATCTTTATTTGAATAGTGTTCACCCTGGGTTGGGGTTCACCATGGATTGTTCGCAGTCTAAGATGCAATTTTTGGACACTTGTGTCTATAAATCTGATGGTCTCCTGCACACCGACTTGTTCGTTAAGCATACGGATAGAAACAATTTGTTGCACTTTTCCAGTGAGCATCCACGCCATATGGTGGAGTCCTTGCCATGGAGCCAACTGCTGCGAGTTAGAAGAATTGTCTCCAGCGACACTCTCGTTGATGAGAGACTGAACGAAATGTGTCAAAAATTTCTTGCAAGAGGCTATTCTAGGACCGATTTGGATGAATTTAAAGCTAGAGCCTTATCTAAAGAGTGTGGTGAGCTCCTTAATCCTAGAGTGGCAGTTGTAGCAAACAAGAGAATTCCGTTTGTTACAGCATATAATGGCTTTAGCAACCGGATCTCGGGTGACATATGGAGGCATTGACCACTACTTAGTAGAGGTCATGCCAATGTTCATGAATTCCAATTGCCCCCTTTACTCTCCTATAGGAGAAATTGAAATCTTAGGGATGAGTTGGTGGTGTTGGATGTTGGCAGCTCTAATAAGGATCTACAGACCACTCTGAGTCACCGAGTTTGGGGAATTTTCCATGTCTCAATTGCGCGTGTTGTAATAACATGGTGAAGGGAGCGTCTTTTTGCCACCCTCATACGGGTAGAAAGTATGAGATACGGAGACGATATACTTGTAAAAGTAGTTTTGCGGTCTATGTTCTTAGCTGTCCATGTGGCCTCTACTATGTAGGGAAGACCACGATGGAGGTCAGGGCTAGGATCAGCAAACATAAGAGCACTATCAGAACCAAACGCATTGAGCTCCCGGTACCTAGGCATTTCCATGAAATGGGACACTCAGTCAATCAGCTAAGATATAGGGTCATAGACGATGTTCCTGTGCTCAGGCGAGGTGGAGACCGGGTTTCCCTTTTGAAAAAGAAAGAGCTAAAATGGATATTTGAGCTCGATACGCTCTTTCCGAGAGGCATGAATATTGAGTACCAACAGAGTTGTCTCCTTTAGCGTTCGTTGGGTTGGTTGTGGTTCCTGATTGGTGTATTGTTTTTAACCATATTATTGTTTTTGTTTTTATTATTGTTTAGGATAAGTGATATCTGATATAATACCCCATATGATTAGGTATCCCCACTTCCCCATGCTATATGTGATATGTGAGATTGGGCATCCTTGTATTTCCCTGGTATAAGGGGAATGACACTGATGGTATGTGCAATAGGTGTCTTGACTGCCATCATCCGTTTGGATATGCATCTACGATATTTTAAATCCACCTATGTTAGTCAGTGGTTTTGTCAGAACAGAAGGCTATTTAGATGTCCTTATCATGTTGTGATGTAACATATAACATATACCATATTCGTTTTCGGTTGTGACGTATGATGTATGCTCTGTTATTCCCATATTGATGTGTTTGTTTTGACATCATTATGTACATCGTGCGATCGGAACGGTTTCTCTCTTTTAAAGTATCGTTGCAGGGTCTGACTAAGGTCCAAGGAATAAGAGGATACTGTGTAGTGCCTGTGATAAAATATGAGTATTATGTATAATACATAACGGATCCGGTACTATATCCATTTAAATGCACCTATATATCATCTGATTCTGGAATTTAAAAACGCTTTCGGTAGTTCCATCCTTCTGAATATGCGCACGGAGCACAAGTTATACTGGTATGGACACTGCATGTCATGCGCACTGGAACCCTTCGGAGAATTGGAACAAGGACTTGCGCACTGAATTTAATTGAGACTGTGGCATTACGGACATGCGATCTCTGACTGTGATGGGTGGATCCTAAACAATGACATGTGCATTGGTGGACTGTATCCGGACCTGCGCAGTGATGAGCGCTGTGGAACATAGCGCTCGTAATGATTTCTTCTACTGCGGCGTATACTGAAGCCCTGGACTGGGACCTTAGTGGGCGGATCCTCCATTGGGACATGCGCGGTGGTGGTGGCGTTTGTGGGCCTGCGCGGTGGTGGGCGCTGCATGCTGGGTACAGTGCGGTCACATGGGATCAGCGCTGTTGCCTGATTATGCTGCGCCTATCCTGCACACGCCTACGGAGCCATAGTAACCGCCGATGCATTGTCCTAATAGGATGATGGAGTGTGTTTACATCTGGGAAGCTGGGAGCGTTTGTACTTTATTTATGGGTTGGAATGTGATAAGGGGAGCGATCAAGGGGGATTTCTCTATATTTGGGGAGGGTAGATATAGGCTGCTTAATATTTTGTATTGATTTTATTTGTTTCTATGAAGTTTGTAATATTGTAGGTTTTTTCTATTGGATCATGGCACTCCTATTGGCTGTTTGTTAACTATGGGGGTGGTCTTATTGATATATAATGGTGGTTGAAATGTGATTGTACTGTGCTTGATAAAGGTCCTTGGACCGAAACGTTGCCGCAGGAGGCAGAATAAAGTGTGTTGCTGCTTGTCACTTCCTGGTGTGGCGCTGTCCTTCTCTTCAATTTATACTATGCAAGATGTCCTGGAGGCCTGGCCCCTCCCCCACAATAGGCCCACCTCGCTGCCGCTCCTCACTCCCTACCACCTGGCCCCCACTAGCCTCCTGCAACCTGGCCCCTGCGGGCAACAAACAAGACATGGAATCATACTCACTCAACTGTGCGGGTGCTGTGTCCCCACCAGCCGAACCTCTGGATCCCCATTGCTCCACGACGATCGCTGCCAGTTGCCAACTCCTCCTCATTCTGCTGCTGCCCCAGGCCCGCGCCCCTTGCCTCCTCATCACCAGGGGGGACCCGAGCGTGTTGAGACCGCTGCACCGCCAAACCTCTCTGCCCCAGGCCCGCGCCCCTGGCCTCCTCGTCATCAGGGGCGACCCGAGCGTGTTGGGACTGCTGCACCACCAAATCTCTCTGCCCCAGGCCCATGCCCCTGGCCTCCTCGTCACCAGGGGGGACCCGAGCGTGTTGATACTGCGGAACTGACACACTTCCCCGACCACGGCCAGTGCCCCCAGCTTCTTTGTTGCCAGAGGTGTATGAAGCTCTCCACACTGCAGACCTCGCAGGCAACCTGGACCGATATTGATGAGCAGACCCGGATGGGCCAGCCCGGTCGTAAACTCTCCCTTGCTGACCGGCAGGCAGCTCCACACTGCTGCCCACCTATGCAACATCCCTTCACTGATTGCCGCATTCAGGCAGCAATGGGGCTCCCTGCTAATGCCTGCCTGCAGATTGTCAGAGCCTGGTGCTGTTCCCGGCAGGCCTTCTGGGGGGAGTGCCGCTGAAGGTGCCTGTTGCATGTGATGTCTCCGGACACCTGCTCGCCGCTTCTGCCGGTCCTGGCTGTGTCCCTCCTCGTGCAGCTGCCGACATCCCCCTGCGAGCCATGGACCGGGGGGGATTCAGTGGGGGCGCAGGATGCTTGTCGCCCGACTTACTTCCAGGCCAGCTCTAACTGGAGGAGCAGCGGTGTCCGACGGTCACCGATGGGCGCTTGCAGGCCGGGTGAGTAGATTCCTGGGGAAGCGGGTGCGGTGGGGGAGGCCGCGCCGCCGCACTCACCGCCCGCAGGGTCCCTGGAGGGGCTCCGGAGCCTGCGCCTGCCACGCACTGCCACCTCAGGAGACAGTCGTTCCGGGGGCCTGGTCTTCCTGCCCCTTGTGCTCACTCCAGAGCGTCCTGCCGCGTCAAGAATGGAGGATAGCTGGGCTTCGAGCCAACCCCCTCTCCTGGACCGAGCCACCTCCTGCAGCTGGGCCATCAATGCTTCCGCCGACTCCATAAGTTACGCATCTGCTTCCTCTGGGTATATGGGAAGGAATGGCGGTTTTCCCGCACTTTTCCTCCAAGACTCCCCCCTTCCTTATAGCTCCTCCCCCCCACTACGATCCACCTATCAAAACCCATTAGCATTATTCGAAAACCTCCCGGCCAAATGCAGTCATGGGGGACCTCCATATAGCTGCGCCCTACTCCTGCCCTGTCTGGAATGGAGCTTTTTGATGTATGCAGTGAGATCTACAGTATATACTCACATATAGTGCCTGCAGGCCTTGCACTGATGTGTATATGTGCATATAGGATCCCCTGCCTACCTAGCGCTGCAATCTATGTACCCCCAAATTAGCCCTAAAAAGGACTGCTGATTTTTTTAGGATTTGTGGATTCTGTGATGGTAGACCCACACTAACTAATAAATGTTAGAATCTGACCCTAGCTCAGCAGCAGCTCTCTCTACACAAACTGAGTCCGGAGCAGAATGCACCGAGCAGGGTGGCGCCAGGTCTCTTATAGACCTAATGACGCTGTGCAGCCAGCCAATCACTGTGTTACTACAACAAAAACGGCTGTGGTATTACAGTGCATGGCAGACAATCCCTGCATGCTTATTGGTGCCCTAAAAAGCGCCAAAACTAAAAGGAGGAGATCCGAGCTCCCGCTGAATAATCCCGGAAATACTCGGTGCTCGCCGAGTACACCAAGCACAGTGATACTCGGGCAAGTACTGAGTAGTGGCAAGCACGTTCGCTCATCACTAGTTAAAAACACAAATATTTGCAAAGTACATTTAATCACAGCCATTAAATGTTTGTAGTTTTTAAACAATGTTGTTTTGTATTTACCTTACTAGTTCTAAAAATATATACATTAGGTTGTGAGCTTCTCTTAGGTGCCAGGAGGTAGAAAGGGAAATCCATCTGTTAAGGAAAAATAAGGCACCTTGAAATTTGCCAACTTCAGAATGATTGTCGTTGGTATGAAACCAGCACTTTTTTGTTGCACTTGTCTGCCAGTTTAGCTTAAAGCCTCTGTTTTGTGCTGACATTCCCAATACAATAAAGTAATCCAAATTGTATTTGTATATGCTTCATATCAATGATTAATTACATTGTCAGATATTACCCAATATTTTTATTTATTTAATTATTTTTCTTTATGCAAAAACTGTTTACAAAATGTATTTTGCTGATAGAGAGGACAAGAGATTACTTTTGGCAATTTCCAGAGCATGTAGAGTATTTGGTTGAAGGTGCTTGTTGAGCTGGCTTAAAAAATGTAATTTTCCAATGCCTTTTCCCCTTTTTCAATTAAAGGGGTTATTTCATTATGTATTTTCAAGAGCAAACCGCTCCTTAGCCTCCCGGCTTGCACTGGTTGGGCGTTGGAGTGCTGGTGCACTGCGATGATTTGCATTGTTTAGCCACTGATTCAAATTGTGCACTTTCTAGTGTGGCCAGCAGAGGCAGCTTTATTTTTTTTAGCATTGGAGGAGTGCACGAACGCTGAAGATCTGGCAATCCTACCATCTTCAGTGCAGCGCTGGTTGACAGCACTTGTTGAGATATTTGTCTAAATATATATTTTTTTTATTAGAAAATATAGTTGGAATTTGGTATACTCCTGAAAAAACTTTGAAATTGGTCCTGAAGGCTCAAGTGCTCTCAGCTATAGGCCGGCATCACACTAGCGACTTTTACGGACGTATGAGAGGTGCAGAAAATATGGATTGCACACGGTACAATGATTCTCTATGGCCCAGATCCTATCTGCCGTATTTTACGTATCCGTATTATACGGTCTTGTATGGCTGTAGAAAATCACAGCATGCTGCGTTTGTCAGCGTATTACGCAAAAAATACGCCAATGAAAGTCTATGGGGGCGAGAAAAATACGGATTACACACGGACCAGCAGTGTGACTTGCGAGAAATACGCCAGACATCTCCAGGTGCCAGGAAATGTGCCAAGCCCTCAATCAGGAAGCTCAGACATGCTAATTAGCTGAAAAAGCCAGACAGACATCCCGGAAGTCTGGCGCTCGCCTCCACGGAGTTGCAAACAGCATGGCATCCATCATTAATGTGGATATGCTCCTCATCCTGGTCCAAGAAAGGCCTGAAATATGGGATCAGCAGGATCCAAACTATTCCAACCAGGCCAGGAAAGAGGCAGCTTGGAGGACCATCTGTGGGATCCTATTCCTATATTATGACCAACGCACACGTGCGGAGCAGACACAACTTTGTAAATACACTCATGTTGCGACATTAATTGACCTTGAAAAATGCTTTACCTACATGATTTCATGAAGATTATTTTTTGGGTTAGTCTGTTTTTTGGGGGAGGATTTTTGAGCAAAAACAAAGATGCTTAACATGAGAAAGGGTTTACGTACATAGATAATATAGATGTTGCGTTGGGTACTATTTTTGGTAACGCCAGACTGGTACAGAGGCAAGTGGACCCTGTCCTTGTGTTGTTTCATTTTATTGTGTATAATGTTTTTGTGGTTTTAAGCAATTTAAACTTTAGGAAATTCATTTAAGAAATTTTTATTAGCATCGTTAAAATATGATCAATCAATGCCAACTGTTTCAAGCAATGTGCAGAATGAGCTTATAGAATATTTGTTACCATGTCATTGCAGTGGAAGATGTTATGACATAATGGCGCAGCATCAGGGACCAATATCGCTGGGAAAGGCAGCAGCGGGCAAGAAGTAGGTCAGCAGCTCCAACCAAAAAGCAAAAGTATATATACTATGATAGGCTTTCCTTTTTGGATCCCAGTATGGATCTAAGACCGTAAGTAAAAACATCACAACACAAATCTTATTATTATTATTATTTTTTATTGTTATAACGCCATTTATTCCATGGCGCTTTACATGTAAGGAGGGGTATACATAATAAAAACAAGAAGAACGTAATAGCAACAATGGAAGTATTAATAAATAATAAAAAGGTATATGTATATATATATATATAAACCTAGTTGCTAAAAAGTAAAAAAGAAGATTGGCAGACCACCCGGATTTGACATAGAAAAATCAAAGAACTTACAAAGGACTCCCAATACTAGTAAAGAAATATATATGTATATATATATAAACCAAAATGATATACCTATATATATATATATATATATATATATATAAAGGCACAGAGAGATAAGTCAAATAAAAAAAGCCTTTATTTATAATAGTATGGCAACATCAGCACAAAAGTGCATGTGCTTGGGGAATAAATATACACAGGTGTACAGGTAAGCAATACGATATATAAAGAATATATAAAAACAGTCCCACAATCTAAATATAAGCGCATGTATAAGAAAAAATTATTGTTATGTGCATACAAGGGGAAATAGTGTAAAAAATGAAAAAAGTGCTAAATCTACGCTAAAAAAATAAATGAAATATATTATATATGTGTGTCCTCAAGGAAACGTGCAAATAAGTATAACCATATAATTCGTGCAAAATTGCATATAAAGGGAAAAGAGACAAAAGTCTCCAGTGAAATCGTACATCCCCCGCTGCACAAGAGTAACAAAACATGCGCACAGATGTCCGCTATAAAAGATATGTGGGAATTGACAAAAATACTGAGCGTATATATACCTGTCGATCTTGCAAGCCCAAGCACAGAGCACCCCGACGCGCGTTTCAGTGATTCCTTCGTCAGGGGAACCCTGACCCTTTTTTCATTTTTTACACTATTTCCCCTTGTATGCACATAACAATAATTTTTTCTTATACATGCACTTATATTTAGATTGTGGGACTGTTTTTATATATTTTTTTATATATCGTATTGCTTACCTGTACACCTGTGTATATTTATTCCCCAAGCACATGAACTTTTGTGCTGATGTTGCCATACTATTATAAATAAAGGCTTTTTTTATTTGACTTATCTTTCTGTGCCTTTTTATATATATATATATATATAGGTATATCGTTTTGGTTTATATATATATACATATATATTTCTTTACTAGTATTGGGAGTCCTTTGTAAGTTCTTTGATTTTTCTATAATAAAAACAAGTACAATAATCTTAAACAATTCAAGTCATAACTGGTACAGGAGGAGAGAGGACCCTGCCTGCGAAGGCTCACAATCTGCAAGGGATGGGTGTGAATACAGTAGGCGAGGGTAGGGCTGGTCATGCAGTGGTTTTGTAGATCGGTGGTTACTGCAGATTATATGCTTGTCGGAAGAG